>NC_141534.1:217943750-218300000 GCF_021556685.1 Rattus norvegicus
GAAATCAACCAAGTAGAAACAAAAAGGACCATAGAAAGAATCAACAGAACCAAAAGTTGGTTCTTTGAGAAAATCAACAAGATAGATAAACCCTTAGCCAGACTAACGAGAGGACCCAGAGAGTGTGTCCAAATTAACAAAATCAGAAATGAAAAGGGAGACATAACTACAGATTCAGAGGAAATTCAAAAAATCATCAGATCTTACTATAAAAGCTTATATTCAACAAAACTTGAAAATCTACAGGAAATGGACAATTTCCTAGACAAATATCAGGTACCGAAGTTAAATCAGGAACAGATAAACCAGTTAAACAACCCCATAACTCCTAAGGAAATAGAAGCAGTCATTAAAGGTCTCCCAACCAAAAAGAGCCCAGGTCCAGATGGGTTTAGTGCAGAATTCTATCAAACCTTCATAGAAGACCTCATACCAATATTATCCAAACTATTCCACAAAATTGAAACAGATGGATCACTCCCGAATTCCTTCTATGAAGCCACAATTACTCTTATACCTAAACCACACAAAGACCCAACAAAGAAAGAGAACTTCAGACTAATTTCCCTTATGAATATCGACGCAAAAATACTCAATAAAATTCTGGCAAACCGAATCCAAGAGCACATCAAAACAATCATCCACCATGATCAAGTAGGCTTCATCCCAGGCATGCAGGGATGGTTTAATATACGGAAAACCATCAACGTGATCCATTATATAAACAAACTGAAAGAACAAAACCACATGATCATTTCATTAGATGCTGAGAAAGCATTTGACAAAATTCAACACCCCTTCATGATAAAAGTCCTGGAAAGAATAGGAATTCAAGGCCCATACCTAAACATAGTAAAAGCCATATACAGCAAACCAGTTGCTAATATTAAACTAAATGGAGAGAAACTTGAAGCAATCCCACTAAAATCAGGGACTAGACAAGGCTTTCCCTCTCTCCCTACTTATTCAATATAGTTCTTGAAGTGCTAGCCAGAGCAATCAGACAACAAAAGGAGGTCAAGGGGATACAGATCGGAAAAGAAGAAGTCAAAATATCACTATTCGCAGATGATATGATAGTTTACTTAAGTGATCCCAAAAGTTCCACCAGAGAACTACTAAAGCTGATAAACAACTTCAGCAAAGTGGCTGGGTATAAAATTAACTCAAATAAATCAGTAGCCTTCCTCTACACAAAAGAGAAACAAGCCAAGGAAGAAATTAGGGAAACGACACCCTTCATAATAGACCCAAATAATATAAAGTACCTCGGTGTGACTTTAACCAAGCAAGTAAAAGATCTGTACAATAAGAACTACAAGACACTGAAGAAGAAAATTGAAGAAGACCTCAGATGGAAAGATCTTCCATGCTCATGGATTGGCAGGATTAATATAGTAAAAATGGCCATTTTACCAAAAGCGATCTACAGATTCAATGCAATCCCCATCAAAATACCAATCCAATTCTTCAAAGAGTTAGACAGAACAATTTGCAAATTCATCTGGAATAACAAAAAACCCAGGATAGCTAAAGCTATCCTCAACAATAAAAGGACTTCAGGGGGAATCACTATCCCTGAACTCAAGCAGTATTACAGAGCAATAGTGATAAAAACTGCATGGTATTGGTACAGAGACAGACAGATAGACCAATGGAATAGAATTGAAGACCCAGAAATGAACCCACACACCTATGGTCACTTGATTTTTGACAAAGGAGCCAAAACCATCCAATGGAAAAAAGATAGCATTTTCAGCAAATGGTGATGGTTCAACTGGAGGGCAACATGTAGAAGAATGCAGATTGATCCATGCTTATCACCCAGTACAATGCTTAAGTCCAAGTGGATCAAGGACCTCCACATCAAACCTGATACACTCAAACTAATAGAAGAAAAACTAGGGAAGCATCTGGAACACATGGGCACTGGAAAAAATTTCCTGAACAAAACACCAATGGCTTATGCTCTAAGATCAAGAATCGACAAATGGGATCTCATAAAACTGCAAAGCTTCTGTAAGGCAAAGGACACTGTGGTTAGGACAAAATGGCAACCAACAGATTGGGAAAAGATCTTTACCAACACTACAACAGATAGAGGACTTATATCCAAAATATACAAAGAACTCAAGAACTTAGACCGCAGGGAGACAAATAACCCTATTAAAAATGGGGTTCAGAGCTAAACAAAGAATTCACAGCTGAGGAATGCCGAATGGCTGAGAAACACCTAAAGAAATGTTCAACATCTTTAGTCATAAGGGAAATGCAAATCACAGCAACCCTGAGATTTCACCTCACACCAGTGAGAATGGCTAAGGTCAAAAACTCAGGTGACAGCAGATGCTGGCGAGGATGTGGAGAAAGAGGAACACTCCTCCATTGTTGGTGGGATTGCAGACTGGTACAACCATTCTGGAAATCAGTCTGGAGGTTCCTCAGAAAATTGGACATTGAACTGCCTGAGGATCCAGCTATACCTCTCTTGGGCATATACCTAAACGATGCCCCAACATATAAAAAAGACACGTGCTCCACTATGTTCATCGCAGCCTTATTTATAATAGCCAGAAGCTGGAAAGAACCCAGATGCCCTTCAACAGTGGAATGGATACAGAAAATGTGGTACATCTACACAATGGAATATTACTCAGCTATCAAAAACAACGGCTTTATGAAATTCGTAGGCAAATCTTTGGAACTGGAAAATATCATCCTGAGTGAGCTAACCCAAACACAGAAAGACATACATGGTAGGCACTCACTGATAAGTGGCTATTAGCCCAAATGCTTGAATTACCCTAGATGCCTAGAACAAATGAAACTCAAGACGGATGATCAAAATGTCAATGCTTCACTCCTTCTCTAAAAGGGGAACAAGAATACCCTTGGCAGGGAAGAGAGAGGCAAAGATTAAAACAGAGACTGAAGGAACTCCCATTCAGAGCCTGCCCCACATGTGGCCCATACATATACAGCCACCCAATTAGACAAGATGGATGAAGCAAAGAAGTGCAGACCGACAGGAGCCGGATGTAGATCGCTCCTGAGAGACACATCCAGAATACAGCAAATACAGAGGCGAACGCCAGCAGCAAACCACTGAACTGAGAATAGGACCCCCGTTGAAGGAATCAGAGAAAGAACTGGAAGAGCTTGAAGGGGCTCCAGACCCCATATGTACAACAATGCCAAGCAACCAGAGCTTCCAGGGACTATGCCACTACCTAAAGACTATGCATGGACTGACCCTGGACTCTGACCTCATAGGTAGGTATGAATATCCTAGTAAGAGCACCAGTGGAAGGGGAAGCCCTGGGTCCTGCTAAGACTGAACTCCCAGTGAACTATACTCTTGGGGGGAGTGCGGCAATGGGGGGAGGGTTGGGAGGGGAACACCCTTAAGGAAGGGGAGGGGGGAGGGGGATGTTTGCCCGGAAACCAAAGAATTATTATTAAGTATTAAATAAATTAAAAAAAACTGAAAAAAAATCCTAATAAAACTAAACACACACTCATGTACATACACACACACACACATTCGCACACACACACACATACACACACGCGCGTGTGCACACACATACACGTACACACACATACATCTTCTTACATTGCATTACAAAATTTATCTCTCCTATGAAATTTATCTGGACAGCATGAGTGCCTTGCTAAATGACTCAGACCTGTCCTTTCAGGAGTTGTCGTGAACAGGCCTACATCACCAGATTTTATTGCTTGGAAATTATGATGTGTCTGTTGATAATTAAAGTGGCCACTTAAAAAGACAATAATGCATAAAGGGCACTGATGAGTAATTATAATAATTAAAAAGTTGCAGGCAAGAATAATATATTCAGCAACACATACATAAGTGAAAAATATAGTGGACCCTTGAAAATGAAATAGAAATTTAAATTAAAGGATAGAAGTCTTTTATTAAAAAAAGTTCAGACAATCTCTTGGGAGATGTAGAAAAGAGGGTGGGGAGTCTTTTTTTTTTATTTCTTAAGTTTATTCATTTATTCACTTTTCATCCCAACATCAGCCCCCGTCTCTCTCCTCCCAGTACTTCCTCATGCAGATCCTCTCCCCATCCCTCCCTCCTTTGAGAAGGGGGAGTTCCTCTCTGGGTATTGCCCACCCCCACCCCCACCCTGCCTCCTGTACATCAAGTCACTGCAGGACTAGTGCATCCTCTCCCACTGAGGCCAGACAAGGCAGCCCAGTTAGGAGAACAGGATCCATAGGCAGGCGGGCAGGCAGGCAGGCAGGCAGGCAGGCAGGCAGGCAGGCAGGCAGGCAGGCAGGCAGGCAGGCAGGCAGGCAGGCAGGCAACAGAGTTAGAGACAGCACCGTCTTCTGTTGCAGGACCTGCATAAAGATCAAGATGCTCATCTGCTACACATGTGCAGGAGCCTAGGTCAAGCCTGTGTTTGCTCTTTGGTTGGTGATTCAATCTCTGGGAGCCCCAAAGGGTCCAGGTTAGTTGACTCTGTTGGTTGTCCTGTAAAGTCCCTTTCCTCTTCAGATCCCTCAATCCTTCCCCCAATTCCTCTGTGAAACTTCCCAAGCTCCATCTGTGTTTGGGTGAGAGTCTCTGTATCTCTTTCCATTGGCTGCTGGGTGGAGCCTCTCAGAGGACAGTTATTCGAGGCTTCTGTCCTGTACTGTCCGCTTTAACATGGTGGGGAGTCTTTTTAATGATCAAGTAAAAACATCATAGTTGTCACTGAATAAAATCTTACTGATTTGCATCATAAAAAAAATTTGATACTGTCAATGAATAATTCTGAGTAATCATCCTGGAAAAATTACCACCATGTCATGAATATCATTTTTTCTCTTGTCCTTTGGTCAGATGATTCCAGGTGTTCTTTAAAACCGTGTGACTTTAATGATGGGATCCTCCTTCATTTCTTGTCTTGACTCTTTCCAACTAGAACACATACAACAAAAAACATAAGCACGAAAACAAAATCAGTAAAATCTAGAGAAAATGTGGTGGTCTCTGGGTTCTTAACAGAATAATCTAATTTCACCCATCACCTTTCTAACAATTACTACTTCTGGAGGATTTTGGTAAATACTGTAAAATAAATTCTCCGGTAAGTTGTGAGTGAGATTTAATACTTTCTATGTTGGTCATCAGGGTGTTACCAAATGAGTTTTGGAAGAAAGCATTTG
The DNA here is from genome assembly GCF_021556685.1 of Rattus norvegicus. Classification (NCBI taxonomy): domain Eukaryota; kingdom Metazoa; phylum Chordata; class Mammalia; order Rodentia; family Muridae; genus Rattus; species Rattus norvegicus. Next base: position 217,948,941 of record NC_141534.1, read on the forward strand.
AAGTACAGCAAAAACTGTTAAAATCTACTCCATTAATTTCCTTGTTAAGATCCATTAATTGACCTACACATTATTCTCTACCTGAACATTTTCATTTCTAGAGAAACCAAAGTGATTGGAATGTCACAGAGAATAGAAGCATGCATCACTTAGATGCACAGTCATCTATGGTAGGTCTTTTATTCTCGTATAATATTTATTTATTCTAAATTATTCCATGAACATTGCATACTCAAACATATAGACTTTTAGTTTCATACAGTTTATCAGTGTTGGCCGAGTTGAGGGGTAACTTGGTCTGAGAGATAAAAGGAATTTATATTTATGCATGCTTGTATGCTTGTGGTATATCATAAGATATATTGATAGACGGATGGATGGATAGATAGATGTATTGATTATATAGATATATACTTCAAAGTTGTCAGGATACCAACAAAACCAATAAATTGGTCTTGGAACAGCTTGAGCATAAGTAAACTTTATGATGTAGACAGGCTCTAAGAAGATCTGAATCTACAGTACATGGATTAACAAATTGTTCCCATTCCATAATACTGACTGCAATTAAAATAACCCCAAATATCAGCATATATAGGATATATGCTTCCAAATCAAAGGTAGTGACCACCATAAAATAATTTCATTTTATCCAGTTCTTTATTGATGCTTTGTCTCCCTCACCACAATCCATTAGCGAACGACTCCCCTTTATGACACTGAGAGGTTTTACTCACTCATTTTCTACATCATGGGTGCAATCAGGCAGAGGGTTATTCTTGGTTTCAGGAAGGAGAAGCACAATAAACCCACTGAGGATGGCGAAGCCTCCATAGAAGATCCAGGGCAAGTTGGGAGAATATGACGCTAGCATCATACACAGGGGTGCCAGGAAAAATCCAATATTGCCAAACATTCCAATGACTCCTCTAGCTGTTGCCCTTAGAGCAAGAATACAATGCACAAAAAATCTGGTAAAAATACACTTGAAACTTGTGACTTAGAATCATACAAGTCCTTCTAAAAACCTTAAAACCTGTTACCTGTCAGAAACCATTGCTGTTAAATGTAAGAATCTTGGTAACTTATTGTTCCTTCTTAAATTTGTTTCATTTTTTAACATTTTTGATCAGATCCAGACTATGAAGCCACTTCCTTATCCAACATAATGAAACAAAAAGACTAATAGCTTTATACATGTGTATACATATAAGTTATAGGTATAGGCGCTTAAACTGGGAAGGAGATTTCAAAATAGGAAGAACGCATCTCAAGTTGGATGAGAGTTTGAATATAAACGTGATATGAAAATAAATGTTTTTTTCATCTTTATTAACTTGGGTATTTCTTATTTACATTTAGATTGTTATTCCCTTTCCCAGTTTCCAGGCCAACATCACCCTAACCGCTCCAACTCCCCTTCTCTATGGGTGTTCCCCTCCACACCCTGCCCACATTACCGCCCTCCCCCCAACAAACACGTTCACTGGGGGTTCAGTCTTGGCAGGACCAAGGGCTTCCCCTTCCACTGGTGCTCTTACTAGGCTATTCATTGCTACGTATGCAGATGGAGTCCAGGGTCAGTCCATGTATATAGTCTTTGGATAGTGGCTTATTCCCTGGAAGCTCTGGTTGGTTGGCATTGTTGTTCATATGGGGTCTCGAGCCCCTTCAAGCTTTTTCAGTCCTTTCAAAGACTCCTTCAACGTGGGTCCAATTCTCAGTTCAGTGGTTTAATGATAGCATTCGCCTATGTATTTGCTGTATTCTGGCTGTGTCTCTCAGGAGAGATCTACATCCGGATCCTGTCGGCCTGCACTTCTTTGCTTCATTCATCTTGTCTAATTGGGTGGCTGTATATGTATGGGCCACATGTGGGGCAGGCTCTGAATGGGTGTTCCTTCTGCCTCTGTTCTAAACATTGCCTCCCTATTCCCTCCCAAGGGTATTCTTGTTCCCCTTTTAAAGAAGGAGTGAAGCATTCACATTTTGGTCATCCTTCTTGAGTTTCATGTGTTCTGTGCATCTAGGGTAATTCAAGCATTTGGGCTAATAGCCACTTAGAAATGAGTGCATACCATGTGTGTTTTTCTGTGATTGGGTTACCTCACTCAGGATGATATTTTCTAGTTCCATCCATTTGCCTATGAATTTCATAAAGTCATTGTTTTTGATAGCTGAGTAGTATTCCATTGTGTAGATGTACCACATTTTCTGTATCCATTCCTCTGTTGAAGGGCATCTAGGTTCTTTCCAGCTTCTGGCTATTATAAATAAGGCTGCTATGAACATAGTGGAGCATGTGTTTTTGATATATGTTGGGCATATTTGGGTATACGCCCAAGAGAGGTATAACTGAGTCCTCAGGTAGTTCAATGTCCAATTTTCTGAGGAACCTCCAGACTGATTTCCAGAATGGTTGTACCAGTCTGCAATCCCACCAACAATGGAGGAGTGTTCCTTGTTCTCCACATCCTCACCAGCATCTACTGTCACCTGAGTTTTTGATCTTAGCCATTCTAACAGGTGTGAGGTAAAATCTCAGGGTTGTTTTGATTTGCATTTCCCTTATGACTAAAGATGTTGAACATTTGTGTAGGAGTTTCTCTGTCATTCAGCATTTCTCAGCTGTGAATTTTTTGTTTAGCTCTGAACCCCATTTTTAATAGGGTTATTTGTTTCCCCATGGTCAAACTTCTTCAGTTCTTTGTATATTTTGGATGTGAGCCCTCTATCAGTTGTAGTATTGGTAGAGATCTTTTCCCAATCTCTTGATTGTCGTTTTGTCCTAACAACTGTGTCCTTTGCCTGACAGAAGCTTTGCAGTTTTATGAGATCCCCTTTGTCGATTCTTGATCTTAGAGCATAAGCCATTGGTGTTTTGTTTAGGAAATTTTCTCCAGTGCCCATGGGTTTGAGATTCTTCCCCACATTTTCTTCTAGTAGTTTGAGTGTATCTGTTTTGATGTGGAGGTCCTTGATCTGCTTGGACTAAAGCTTTGTACTGGGTGATAAGCATGGATCAATCTGCATTCTTCTACATGTTGACCTCCAGTTGAACCAGTACCATTTGCTGAAAATGTTCTCTTTTTTTCATTGGATGGTTTTGGCTCCTTTGTCAAAAATCAAATGACCATAGGTGTGTGGGTTCATTTCTGGGTGTTCAATTCTGTTCCATTGGTCTATCTGTCTGTCTCTGTACCAATAACATGAGTTTTTATCACTATTGCTCTGTAATAGTGCTTGAGTTCAGGGATAGTGATTCCCCCTGAAGTCCTTTTATTGTTGAGGATAGTTTTAGCTATCCTAGGTTTTTTGCTATTCCAGATGAATTTGCAAATTGTTCTGTCTAACTCTCTGAAGAATTGGATTGGTATTTTGATGGGGAATTGCATTGAATCTGTAGATTGCTTTTGGTAAAATGGCCATTTTCACTATATTAATCCTGCCAATCCATGAGTGTGGGAGATCGTTCCATCTTCTGAGGTTTTCTTCAATTTCTTTCTTAGAGGCTTGAAGTTCTTATCATACAGATCTTTCACTTGCTTGGTTAAAGTCATACCGAGGTATTTTATATTTTTTGGGACTATTTTTTTTTATTAACTTGAGTATTTCTTATATACATTTCAAGTGTTATTCCCTTTCCCGGTTTCCGGGCAAACATCCCCCTCCCCCCTCCCCTTCCTTATGGGTGTTCCCCTCCCAACCCTCCCCCCATTGCCGCCCTCCCCCCATAGTCTAGTTCACTGGGGGTTCAGTCTTAGCAGGACCCAGGGCTTCCCCTTCCACTGGTGCTCTTACTAGGATATTCATTGCTACCTATGGGGTCAGAGTCCAGGGTCAGTCCATGTATAGTATTTAGGTAGTGGCTTAGTCCCTGGAAGCTCTAGTTGCTTGACATTGTTGTACTTTTGGGGTCTCGAGCCCCTTCAAGCTCTTCAAGTTCTTTCTCTGATTCCTTCAACGAGGGACCTATTCTCAGTTCAGTGGTTTGCTGCTGGCATTCGCCTCTGTATTTGCTGTATTCTGGCTGTGTCTCTCAGGAGCGATCTACATCCGGCTCCTGTCGGTCTGCACTTCTTTGCTTCATCCATCTTGTCTAATTGGGTGGCTGTATATGTATGGGCCACATGTGGGGCAGGCTCCGAATGGGTGTTCCTTCAGTCTCTGTTTTAATCTTTGCCTCTCCCTTCCCTGCCAAGGGTATTCTTTTTCCTCATTTAAAGAAGGAGTGAAGCATTCACATTTTGATCATCCGTCTTGAGTTTCGTTTGTTCTAGGGATCTAGGGTAATTCAAGCATTTGGGCTAAAAGCCACTTATCAATGAGTGCATACCATGTATGTCTTTCTGTGATTGTGTTAGCTCACTCAGGATGATATTTTCTGTTGGGAGCATTTATCTATAGCACTGACATCTAGTGGTCGCTTGTATTACTACCACCTTTAGCTTTCTTCTGACATCTTTACTAGGTCATAATTGATAAGCATGTTAATAAGATGTCTTTACTCCACCAATCCCCCGGGGACAAGTCCTTAGCCATGCTGTCTGTTTTGTACTTAAGGCAAGTGCCTTTGTTCCCCGGGGTCCCCGTATCATCAACTAGGTGTTCCTGCAATAAAGGCTGATTGAGAAGGATCCAACGGTGTTGCGTCTTCCTTGCCGGTCGAGGTGGGCGCGACAACTGGTGGCCCGTACGGGGACCCGAGAAAATCTTTTCTCGTCTGGATCCAGAACTTTTTCAGCCTCAGGACGGTCGGCGCCGGTAAGTTCCCAGTAGGGGCAATTAGTTGACGGAATTGGGACAATAGAGTTCCTAGAAGTGGAACGGTATAGTTCCTAGAATTGGGACTGTAAAGCTCTGGGATAAGGGATTGTAAAACTTCCCTGGTAGGACAATAAAGTTCTCTGGAAAAGCAGAGACAATGATAGCCTTGATTTAGAGGCAAAAAGGGGTTTGTGGAGCATGGTAATGTTGTCTTTTCCATTTGATCCTTTGTGGGTTGGACTAGCACTTTTGCCTTATACTCTTTTTGTGTTGTGGCGTTGCTTCTGTCTGAATTGCCACCGTCCAGGGCACGAATGCATTTGTTGGGAAGAGTCCACTGATGAGCCACAAGATCGTGTGTAAATAAACACGCCAGCTCGCCAGCTAGCCTTGCTTGTAAATCGATCGTAAATAAGGTCGTAAAAGCATGGGAAGCTCACACTCCACCCCGCTCCTGTCAGCTCTTCAGGAGCTTCTTGGTCAGCGTAAGCTTAAAATTGAAAAGAAAATCCTGCTGAGTTTTCTTGATGAGTGTAACCGTTGTGCCCCGTGGTTTATAGTGTCAGGGTCGCTCACTTTGAGAGCATGGGAGAGGCTGGGAAAAGATCTGGATAAGGAGACTACTGTGGGCAAGCTTAAACCAGGGACAAAGCCGCTTTGGCGTATAATCCGTGCCTGCTTGGAAGATAAAAGATGTGAAGAAGCTGTTAGGACAGGTCAGAGAATCCTTACAGAACAACAGGAGAGTATGTCAGAAGGAGAGTTTTGAAGGAGGGAAAGAAAGGAAAAGGAGGAAAAGAGGTAAGAGAAAAGACAGAAAAGATCAAGGAGAGGACAGACAAAGGCGGGAAAAGTAATCAAGATCAAGGAATAAAGAAAATTTATCCCTCATTAAAGGCATTGACCTTGGAGATGTCTAGTGATTCAGAGTTTAGTGATAGTGACCTAGCTGACCTTGAGGAGGAGGTAGCTCATTATGAGAAAGAGATTTATCATTCTGAATGGCCAAACACTTATGCTGTACAGAAACAAGCCAAGGACTTAGATAAGAAGGCAATTATGCCAACAACACCTCCTGCACCATCGTATAACTTTCAAAGGAAAACAATGGTGAAGTCTGCAAGAGGTACTTCTTTTTGCCCAGAAGTGTGGAAAGAGTTAGGACTGAGTTTTCCAGTTTTTCTGGATACAAACGGGCAGCGACATCATGAACCTGTTGACTTTAAGACAATAAAACAATTAGCAGAGTCAGTCAAAACCTATGGAGTCAGCGCAGCCTTTGTTATGGCTCAAATTGAGACTCTTGGCAGATACTGTCTCACCCCTGGAGACTGGGGGACTTTAGCCAGAGCTTGTCTCTCTCCGGGTCAATATCTGGACTGGAAATCTTTTCTTTATGAAAACGCTAACGCTCAGGCTGCAATCAACTTGGCTTCAGGAGCCGACCCTCAGAGACATTGGGACGCTGACATGCTATTGGGAATAGGCAGATTTGCTTTGGACCAGACTGGTTATCCAGATCAGGTCTATACTCAAATTAATGACATAGCAATTAAAGCCTGGAAAGCATTGCCTAATAGAGGCGCAGTCTCTGGGAACCTTACCAAGGTTCTACAAGGACCCACTGAGCCATTTTCAGACTTTGTAGCCCGCATGGTGGAGTCCGCTACTAAGATTTTCGGAGACCCTGATACAGCTATGCCTCTTATTAAACAACTAGTGTATGAACAGTATACTAAGGAGTGTAGGTCTGCTATAATGCCGTACAAACATAAAGGTTTGGAAGTCTGGATGAAGGTCTGCAGGGAGATAGGCGGGCCATTAACTAATGTTGGACTAGCAGCGGCAATGATGCAATTAAAAGGAAAGGGTTCTACAGATACCTGCTACAAATGTGGCCACAAAGGGCATTACAGAAGGCAATGCCCTGAAAATAATAAGGAACAGAGTATTAAAAAACATCAAAGACCTAACTTGTGCCCCCGCTGTAAAAAAGGGAACCATTGGGCAAGTGAATGTCGATCTGTAAAGGACTTGAATGGCCGACCTCTGGTGACAGGAGATGATAGTGCATGGCCAAAAAACGGACGACGGGGCCCACGTCCCCAGGGCCCTCAAATATATGGGGCTCTACAGAACGACAGGCAGGGACAGAGCAGACGGAGGTCCTGGCCTTCTCTTCACCACCCGAAGGACCTAGGAGAGCCACTAAGGGCTCCACAGGACTGGACCTCCACTCCACCACCAGACTCGTATTGACCCCCCAAATGGGAGTACAGCCTATAGACACAGATTTTAAGGGACCTCTCCCTAAAGATACAGTTGGGCTGTTGTTGGGGCGCTCCTCTTCTGCCCTGAAAGGCTTACACATTGTACCTGGAATAATTGATCCTGATTATTTGGGCACAGTAAAAATCCTGGTAGCCTCTCCCCAGGGAATTTCTGCTATTTCCCCTGGAGACAGAATTGCCCAGCTGCTGCTTCTGCCCAGCCTGCATAAACATTTTCCTGCTGATAATAGAATTAGAGGAGATAGGGGCTTGGGATCTACAGGCTCCCGATTTGCTTTCATCTCATTAGAGCTTGGCAATCGTCCAATGTTAACCTTGACTGTGGAAGGACGCTCTTTTCTTGGCTTATTAGACACTGGAGCAGATAGTAGCATTATCTCTGTGCATGACTGGCCATCCAGGTGGCCTACACAAAAATCTTCTCAGGCCCTACGCGGCCTTGGGTACGAAATGGCTCCTCTAATTAGCTCCAAGGAATTGACATGGGAGGATTCAGAAGGAAGGTCAGGAAGGTTTACTCCCTATATCATAGACATTCCTGTGACACTGTGGGGCAGAGATGTCTTAATAAATCTGGACTTGAGGCTGACTAATGAGTACTCTCCACAGGCCAAGGACATGATGATTAAAATGGGCTACATGCCCAAAAAAGGTTTGGGAAAAAATTTACAAGGACGAGTTGACCCAGTGCTACTGGAATCTAAAAAAGACAGAACAGGTCTGGGTTTTTCCTAGGGGCCATTGAGGGAAGCATACCCATTACATGGATTTCAGAGGAACATGTGTGGATTCCTCAATGGCCTTTATCCTCTGAGAAATTAACTGCTGCTACTGAATTAGTGTCTGAACAGCTAAAATTGGGACATATACAGCCATCCACGTCGCCCTGGAATACACCTATATTTGTCATTAAGAAAAAATCAGAAAAGTGGCGATTGTTACATGATTTAAGAGCTATCAATTCTCAGATACAAATAATGGGCCCCATACAGAGGGGTTTACCATTGCTTTCCAGTATTCCTGATAATTGGCCTATTATTATTATTGACATAAAGGATTGCTTTTTTTCCATCCCTCTTGCCCCACAAGATAGCGTGCGATTTACATTTACCTTACCCTCTATGAACAATGAAGAACCCGATAAGCGCTATCAGTGGGTAGTCTTACCTCAAGGTATGGCTAATAGCCCTACTATGTGTCAGCTGTATGTGGGAAAAGCCTTACAGCCTATACGTGATCAATTCCCAAAATTGAGAATAATACATTTTATGGATGATATATTGCTTTCTGCTAAAGACTGTAGTACCCTAGAAACGGCCTATGCTGAAGTGATAAAGACGCTTGAAAGTAATCAATTGTTTATAGCACCAGAGAAGGTTCAAATGGGCAAAAAGGGAAAATATTTAGGAGCAAAGATTACTCCTCATAATGTTTCCCCTCAGAAAATTGAATTACAAAAAGATCATTTAAAAACATTAAATGATTTTCAAAAGTTGCTGGGAAGTATTAATTGGATTCGACCCTATATAAACATGCCTAATGCAGATTTACAACCACTCTATGAGATCCTTAAAGGGGATTCTCAGCTTACTTCACCCCGTGCTTTAACTGAGGAAGCACGAATGTCTCTAAGGAAAGTGGAGATAGGACTAGAAAAGACAATGCTGAGAAGATACAAGGAAAATGAGGATCTTTTTTTGTATATACTGAGAACTTTTCGTCAGCCTACAGGGGTGCTATGGCAACAGGGACCACTTCTGTGGATTTATCCTCATATTTCTCCTAATAAGACCCTTGAATACTATCCTTCTGCTGTTGCGCAGCTTGCTATGTTAGGTGTTAAATCTTACATTCAACATTTTGGCATCTTACCAAAGAGGATTATTGTACCATATACTGCAACTCAGGTAGAAACATTGTGTGCCTTGATAGATGATTGGGCTATATTACGCTGTAGTTTTGACGGAGAATTTGATAATCATTATCCTAAGGATCCTTTGTTACAATTTTTTACTGAGCATCCAGTAATTTTTCCTAAGGTCACTGCCTCAGAGCCTTTGTCTGGAGCATTAGATATTTATACAGATGGCTCCAAAACAGGTGTAGGTGCCTATATGGTTAATTCTCAAGAACCAGTCTTAATTCAATTCAATCCAGGCACCCCCCAAATTACAGAATGCAAAATTGTATTGGAGGTTTTCAAAAGATTTCATGATCCTTTTAATTTAATTTCTGATTCTGCTTATGTAGTTAACGCTGTGCGCTCTCTTGAAATTGCAGGGCCAATTAGGTCGACTAGTACAGTATGTCAAATTCTTTTAGAATTACAAAAATTAATTTGGGCCAAAAAAAATAAGTTTTTCATACAACATATTCGAGCTCATACTAATTTGCCTGGTCCCATGGCCAGTAATAATGCTTTGGTGGATGCTAGTACTCACAGAGAATTCATTTTTCATACAGCTCCAGTTGATCTCGCTAGAGAATTTCATCAAAAGTTTCATGTTCCTGCTTTCACTCTTCAACAAAAATTTAAAATCTCTAGAGCTGTAGCTCGTGATGTAGTATTACGTTGCCAGAATTGTGTTCAATTTCACCACCCTCCTCAGGTGGGAATTAACCCTCGTGGCCTGATTCCATTAAAGCTCTGGCAGATGGATGTTACACATATATCTCAGTTTGGAAATTTAAAATATGCACATGTTTCTGTTGATACCTGCTCTGGCATTATACATGCCACTCTAATGACTGGTGAGAAGGCTCGTAACGCCATTAGTCATTGCTTAGAGGCGTGGACAGCCTGGGGAAAGCCTGACAGCCTCAAGACAGACAACGGACCTGCCTACACCGCAAAGTCTTTTCAGACATTTTGCCAAACAATGCAGGTCAAACATACTACAGGATTGCCATACAATCCCCAAGGTCAAGGAATTGTAGAAAGAGCACATCGTACTTTAAAAGAGCTCTTACAAAAACAAAAAAGGGGAATTGCCTATGGCAGGACACCAAAAGAACAGTTGTCTTTAGCTCTCTTTACTCTAAATTTTTTAATTTTGGATGCGCATGGCCGCTCTGCTGCAGATCGCCATGCAGCCACGAAACCCATGACTTATGCAGATGTAAAGTGGAAGGATGTCTTAACTGGTGAATGGTGTGGCCCAGATCCCGTAATTTCGAGATCTAGGGGAGCTGTTTGTGTTTTTCCACAGAATCAAGACAATCCAATCTGGGTGCCTGAACGTTTGACTCGCAAACTGCCTCCTGCTATTCGTGAAGATGAGACTACGAATACTACTACTACTACTGGAAATGATGATCCAGGTTGATTCACTCACGCTGTGGGCTATCGCCAGATCCTGGCCAGTACTTATGCCAGTTCATAGCAATTCTACTGTTTTGCCAACCTTTTTCTCCACATCCTGTTTGCGTGATGTTCCTTGTATAGTGCCTAGTGGAGAATTGCCTCAACGATATACTGCCACTAATCTTTCACTGTTACATACTTTATGTTTCACTCTTAGAAATTCCTCCCAGCCTTGTATATGGCTGCGAAGGACCACTTTGACAAACTGGTTAGATCCTGTGAGCAACCGTGCTATGGGCACTGGAGCCATCCAGGCTGCTCTGAGTAAAATTACACAAGGGGCCTCTTCAGGCAATGGAGATACGTCAATTGATAACTCTGCTAATTCGTACATTACAACTTTGATTATGATGCATAATGGTAACTTTCCATCACTCCCGGGGCAAGGCATTCGCAAACTGGTTAACTCTACCTGTCGTAGAGTCCTACCTACTTGCCCCCCATATAAAGCCTTTCCACCTAAATTTACCCCATGTCAGAGTCCGTTCCATAGACCTAAACAGTTCCTACCGGGATTTGAATTTTCCCCTCCTCTTAGCAATGCCCAATATGATAGAAAGAGAAATAAGACTGGCAAACGTAATTTTTGGCCCTGGTATCAATGGGTATTATCTAATGAGCAGGGAGCATACACATCTCTAACTCCTTTTGCTCGATTATTAGGTGAAGAATTTACATTATATAACATTTCAGCCATTAGAACCAATAACAATACAAGTTTAGTAGGTGTTAAGATTAATAGCCTAATAGCTAATGATGCTGCTGTTGGCGCTCCAGTATGTGTTAGACCACCTTTCTTTTTTCTGATAAGCGCTAATGCAAGTGATTATGCTTTAAATTACAATAGCTCTGACGTAGTTTGTTATTTAGCTGAATGCTGGGATGGCACCAATGATACCGCAGTGATTGTAAAGATTCCCTCCTTTGTGCCTATCCCTGTAGTAGCAAATCCAGATGATTTTCCCATACTTCATTTATTAAGAACTAAAAGGGATTTTGGTATTACGGCAGCTATAATTTCAGCCATTGTACTATCAGCCGCTGCAGCTACAACAGCCGCGATTGCTATGACTAATCAAATACAGACAGCTGAGACTATCAATAAGATTGTAGAAAGAACCACAATAGCATTGGAGATACAAGAAGAATTCAATACCCACTTGGCATCTGGCTTTCTATTAGCTAACCAACGAATAGATCTGCTTCAAGAACAAATTGAGGCATTATATCATATGACGCAGCTGTCCTGCGTTTCCTTCTTTAGAGGCTTATGTGTTACTCCATTGAAAGCTAACTTTTCTCAGTATTCTCAACAGAGCAAAGAAATCTCTAACTATTTGAAAGGAAACTGGTCCATGGAAGCGGAACAATTATCAAGACAATTGCTGATGCAGATTGCTGTCCTTAACAACACCAGAATGGAACCCATCTCGATTGGGGATTTCACCTCGTGGATCACCAATGCTTTCTCATTTTTCAAAGAATGGGCTGGCATGTTTGCCTGGGGGGCCATTGTCCTCTTGGGATGTGGAGTATGCCTATGGCTTTTTTGCCGTTTAAAACGAGAACATGCTAGACACAAAGCGATTGTTTACCAGGCTATGGCGGCCATTGAGAGCGGTGCTTCTCCCAGTGTGTGGCTGGCCTCTATAAAAGATTGAGAGTTCGCCCTAGATCATATTTTGTCACTGTCATGTGAGGTCATTGTATCCAGAGACGGGCAACTTTCCTCAGGCTCGGACCAACCTAAGCCAGGAGCCCGGTGGCGATAGGGTTAATTTCCAGTGACGGGTAAGGCCGAGTTTTGAGAGGAACGACCTAAGACAGGAGCAATGACGTGTATTGACGTGACACCCAGATCTAGACCAGTCATAAACAGAGGTGGCCCTGCCCTGTTTGTACATTCGGGCTGGTCCCATGCCCCTCTGCTCTGTCTCTCCCCTATTATTAGCACACCAATAGCCCAGAACGGTGTGTTGTACATTTCAGTCATCTCTAGCCATTGGGGTACAGTCCTAACTGCAGGAGTGGCTCGTCATGGCCGAGCGGGGCACTCTGTGAGACATGTATGATCTCTCTCAGACCACTACCTCCACCTAATGGACTCATCTTTTAATAAAACAAAAAAGAGGGAGATGTTGGGAACATTTATCTATAGCACTGACATCTAGTGGTCGCTTGTATTACTACCACCTTTAGCTTTCTTCTGACATCTTTACTAGGTCATAATTGATAAGCATGTTAATAAGATGTCTTTACTCCACCAATCCCCCGAGGACAAGTCCTTAGCCATGCTGTCTGTTTTGTACTTAAGGCAAGTGCCTTTGTTCCCCGGGGTCCCCGTATCATCAACTAGGTGTTCCTGCAATAAAGGCTGATTGAGAAGGATCCAACGGTGTTGCGTCTTCCTTGCCGGTCGAGGTGGGCGCGACAATTTTCCAGTTCCAACCATTTGCCTACGAATTTCATAAACTCGTTGTTTTTGATAGCTGAGTAATATTCCATTGTGTAGATGTACCACATTTTCTGTATCCATTCCTCTGTTGAAGGGCATCAGGGTTCTTTCCAGCTTCTGGCTATTATAAATAAGGCTGCGATGAACATAGTGGAGCACGTGTCTCTTTTATATGTTGAGGCATCTTTTGGGTATATGCCCAAGAGAGGTATAGCTGGATCCTCAGGCAGTTCAATGTCCAATTTTCTGAGGAACCTCCAGACTGATTTCCAGAATGGTTTTACCAGTCTGCGATCCCACCAACAATGGAGGAGTGTTCCTCTTTCTCCACATCCTCGCCAGCATCTGCTGTCACCTGAGTTTTTGATCTTAGCCATTCTCACTGGTGTGAGGTGAAATCTCAGGGTTGTTTTGATTTGCATTTCCCTTATGACTAAAGATGTTGAACATTTCTTTAGGTGTTTCTCAGCCATTCGGCATTCCTCAGCTGTGAATTCTTTGTTTAGCTCTGAACCCCATTTTTTTTTCTTTCTTCATTTCTTTTTTTTTCCACTTCATTTTTTTCTTTTTTCTTTTTTTTTTTTATTAACTTGAGTATTTCTTATATACATTTCGAGTGTTATTCCCTTTCCCGGTTTCCGGGCAAACATCCCCCTCCCCCCTCCCCTTCCTTATGGGTGTTCCCCTCCCAACCCTCCCCCCATTGCCGCCCTCCCCCCATAGACTAGTTCACTGGGGGTTCAGTCTTAGCAGGACCCAGGGCTTCCCCTTCCACTGGTGCTCTTACTAGGATATTCATTGCTACCTATGAGGTCAGAGTCCAGGGTCAGTCCATGTATAGTCTTTAGGTAGTGGCTTAGTCTCTGGAAGCTCTGGTTGCTTGGCATTGTTGTACTTTTGGGGTCTCGAGCCCCTTCAAGCTCTTCCAGTTCTTTCTCTGATTCCTTCAATAGGGGACCTATTCTCAGTTCAGTGGTTTGCTGCTGGCATTCGCCTCTGTATTTGCTGTATTCTGGCTGTGTCTCTCAGGAGCGATCTACATCCGGCTCCTGTCGGTCTGCACTTCTTTGCTTCATCCATCTTGTCTAATTGGGTGGCTGTATATGTATGGGCCACATGTGGGGCAGGCTCTGAATGGGTGTTCCTTCAGTCTCTGTTTTAATCTTTGCCTCTCCCTTCCCTACCAAGGGTATTCTTTTTCCTCATTTAAAGAAGGAGTGAAGCATTCACATTTTGATCATCCGTCTTGAGTTTCGTTTGTTCTAGGGATCTAGGGTAATTCAAGCATTTGGGCTAATAGCCACTTATCAATGAGTGCATACCATGTACGTCTTTCTGTGATTGGGTTAGCTCACTCAGGATGATATTTTCCAGTTCCAACCATTTGCCTACGAATTTCATAAACTCGTTGTTTTTGATAGCTGAGTAATATTCCATTGTGTAGATGTACCACATTTTCTGTATCCATTCCTCTGTTGAAGGGCATCTGGGTTCTTTCCAGTTTCTGGCTATTATAAATAAGGCTGCGATGAACACAGTGGAGCACGTGTCTCTTTTATATGTTGAGGCATCTTTTGGGTATATGCCCAAGAGAGGTATAGCTGGATCCTCAGGCAGTTCAATGTCCAATTTTCTGAGGAACCTCCAGACTGATTTCCAGAATGGTTTTACCAGTCTGCAACCCCACCAACAATGGAGGAGTGTTCCTCTTTCTCCACATCCTCGCCAGCATCTGCTGTCACCTGAGTTTTTGATCTTAGCCAATCGCACTGGTGTGAGGTGAAATCTCAGGGTTGTTTTGATTTGCATTTCCCTTATGACTAAAGATGTTGAACATTTTTTTAGGTGTTTCTCAGCCATTCGGCATTCCTCAGCTGTGAATTCTTTGTTTAGCTCTGAACCCCATTTTTTAATGGGGTTATCTGTTTCCCTGCGGTCTAACTTCTTGAGTTCTTTGTATATTTTGGATATAAGGCCTCTATCTGTTGTAGGATTGGTAAAGATCTTTTCCCAATCTGTTGGTTGCCGTTTTGTCCTAACCACAGTGTCCTTTGCCTTACAGAAGCTTTGCAGTTTTATGAGATCCCATTTGTCGATTCTTGATCTTAGAGCATAAGCCATTGGTGTTTTGTTCAGGAAATTTTTTCCAGTGCCCATGTGTTCCAGATGCTTCCCTAGTTTTTCTTCTATTAGTTTGAGTGTGTCTGGTTTGATGTGGAGGTCCTTGATCCACTTGGACTTAAGCTTTGTACAGGGTGATAAGCATGGATCGATCTGCATTCTTCTACATGTGAACCCCATTTTTTAATAGGGTTATTTGTTTCCCTGCGGTCTAACTTCTTGAGTTCTTTGTATATTTTGGACATAAGGCCTCTATCTGTTGTAGGATTGGTAAAGATCTTTTCCCAATCTGTTGGTTGCCGTTTTGTCCTAACCACCGTGTCCTTTGCCTTACAGAAGCTTTGCAGTTTTATGAGATCCCCTTTGTCGATTCTTGATCTTAGAGCATAAGCCATTGGTGTTTTGTTCAGGAAATTTTCTCCAGTGCCCATGTGTTCAAGATGCTTCCCCACTTTTTCTTCTATTAGTTTGAGTGTATCTGTTTTGATGTGGAGGTCCTTGATCCGCTTGGACTAAAGCTTTGTACTGGGTGATAAGCATGGATCGATCTGCATTCTTCTACATGTTGACCTCCAGTTGAACCAGTACCATTTGCTGAAAATGTTCTCTCTTTTTCATTGGATGGTTTTGGCTCCTTTGTCAAAAATCAAATGACCATAGGTGTGTGGGTTCATTTCTGGGTGTTCAATTCTGTTCCATTGGTCTATCTGTCTGTCTCTGTACCAATAACATGAGTTTTTATCACTATTGCTCTGTAATAGTGCTTGAGTTCAGGGATAGTGATTCCCCCTGAAGTCCTTTTATTGTTGAGGATAGTTTTAGCTATCCTAGGTTTTTTGTTATTCCAGATGAATTTGCAAATTGTTCTGTCTAACTCTCTGAAGAATTGGATTGGTATTTTGATGGGGAATTGCATTGAATCTGTAGATTGCTTTTGGTAAAATGGCCATTTTCACTATATAAATCCTGCCAATCCATGAGCGTGGGAGATCGTTCCATCTTCTGAGGTTTTCTTCAATTTCTTTCTTAGAGGCTTGAAGTTCTTATCATACAGATCTTTCACTTGCTTGGTTAAAGTCACACCGAGGTATTTTATATTATTTGGGACTATTATGAAGGGTGTCATTTCCCTAATTTCTTTCTCGGCTTGTTTCTCTTTTGTGTAAAGGAAGGCTACTTATTTATTTGAGTTAATTTTATACCCAGCCACTTTGCTGAAGGTGTTTAACAGGGTTAGTAGTTCTCTGGTTGAACTTTTGGGGTCACTTAAATATACTATCATATCATCTGCAAATAGTGGTATTTTGACTTCTTCTTTTCCAATCTGCATCCCCTTGATCTCCTTTTCTTGTCTGATTGCTCTGGCTAGAACTTCAAGAACTATTTTGAATAAGTAGGGAGAGAGTGGGCAACCTTGTCTAGTGCCTGATTTTCATGGGATTGCTTCAAGTTTCTCTCCATTTAGTTTAATGTTAGCTACTGGTTTGCTGTATTTGGCTTTTACTATGTTTAGGTATGGGCTTGAATTCCTGTTCTTTCCAGGACTTTTATCATGAAGGGGTGTTGAATTTTGTCAAACGCTTTCTCAGTATATAATGAAATGATCATATGTTTTTACTTTAAGTTTGTTTATATAGTAGATTCCGTTGGTGGTTTTCCGTGTATTAAACCATCCCTGCATCCCTGGCAGGAAGCCTACTTGATCATGATGGATTATTGTTGTGATGTGTTCTTGGATTCGGTTTCCAAGAATTTTATTGAATATTTTTGCATCAATATTCGTAATGGAAATTGGTCTGACGTTCTCTTTGTTTGTTGGGTTTTGTTTGGTTTAGCTATAAGAGTAATTATGTCTACATAGAACAAATTGGGTAGCGCTCCGTCTGTTTCAATGTTGTGGAATAATTTGGATAGTATTGGTATGAGGTCTTCTATGAAGCTCTGATAGAATTCTGCACTGAACCCATCTGGACCTGGGTTCTTTTTGGTTAGGAGACCTGTAATGACTGCTTCTATTTCTTTGGAATTATGGGATTGTTTAAATGGTTTATCTGTTCCTGATTTAACTTGGGTGCCTGGTATCTGTCTAGAAAATTGTCCATTTCCTCCAGATTTTCAAGTTTTGTTGAATATAGGCTTTTGTAGTAGGATCTGATGATATTTTGAATTTTCTCTGATTCTGTTGCTATGTCTTCCTTTTCATTTCTGATTTTGTTAATTTGTACACAGTCTCTGTGTCCTCTGGTTTGTTAGGCTAAGGGTTTATTTATCTTGTTGATATTCTCAAAGAACCAGGTTTGGTTCTGTTGATTCTTTGCATAGTCCTTTTTGTTTCTACTTGGTTGATTTCAGCTCTGAGTTTGATTATTTCCTGCCTTCTACTCCCCCTGGGTATGTTTGCTTCTTTTTGTTCTAGAGCTTTTAGGTGTGCTGTCTAGCTGCTGATATATGCTCTTTCCTGTTTCTTTCTACAGGCACTCAGAGCTATGAGTTTTCCTCTTAGCACAGCTTTCATCGTGTCCCATAAGTTTGGGTATGTTGTACCTTCATTTTCATTAAATTCTAAAAAGTCTTTAATTTCTTTCTTTATTTCTTCCTTGACTAGGTTATCATTGAGTAGAGCATTGTTTAACTTCCATGCATATGTGGGAGTTCTTCTCTTATTGTTATTGATGACAAGCCTTAGCCTGTGGTGGTCTGATAGCACGCATGGGATTATTTCTATCTTTCTGTATCTGTTGAGGCCTGTTTTATGACCTATTATATGGTTAATTTTGGAGAAAGTACCACGAGGTGGTGAGAAGGTATATCCTTTAGTTTTAGGATAGAATGTTCTATAAATATCTGTTAAGTCCATTTGGTTGATGACTTCTCTTATTCTGTCTAGGACTCTGTTTCATTTCTGTTTCCATGATCTGTCCATTGATGAGAGTGGGGTGTTGAAATCTCCTACTATTATTGTGTGAGGTGCAATGTGTGCTTTGAGCTTTAGTAAGGTTTCTTTTTCGTATGTAGGTGCCCTTGTATTTGGAGCATAGATGTTTATGATTAAGAGTTCATCTTGGTGGATTTTTTCCTTTGATGAATATGAAATGTCCTTCCTTATCTTTTTTGATGAGTTTTAGTTGAAAATCGATTATATTGGATATTAGAATGGCTACTCCATCTTGCTTCTTTAGACCATTTGCTTGGAAAATTGTTTTCCAGCCTTTCACTCTGAGGTAGCTTCTGTCTTTGTCTCTGAGGTGTGTTTCCTGTAGGCAGCAGAATGCTTGATCCTCATTGCATATCCAGTTTGTTAATCTATGTCTTTTTATTGGGGAATTGAGACCATTGATGTTGAGAGATATTAAGGAATAGTGATTGTTGCTTCCTGTTATATTTGTGTTTGGATGTGAGATTATGTTTTTGTGCTTTTCTTTTCTTTGTTTTGTTGCCATGACATTTAGTTTCTTGCTTTTTCTAGGGTATAGCTTGCCTCCTTATGTTGGGCTTTACCATTTATTATCCTTTATAGGGTTTTGTTTTTAGAAAAATATTGTATAAATTTGGTTTTGTGATGGAATATCTTGGTGTCTCCATCTATGTTAATGGAGATTTTTGCTGGATACAGTAACCTGTGCTGGCATTTGTGTTCTCTTATGGTCTGTATGACATCTGTTCAGGATCTTCTGGCTTTCATAGTACCTGGTGAGAAATCTGGTGTAATTCTGATAGGTCTCCCTTTATATGTTACTTGACCTTTTTCCCTTACTGCTTTTAATACTCTTTCCTTTTTTGTGCTTTTGTTGTTTTGACTATTATGTGACAGGAGGAGTTTCTTTTCTGGTCTAATCTATTTGGAGTTCTTTAGGCTTCTTGTATATTATGGACATCTCTTTCTTTAGGTTAGGGAAGTTTTCTTCTATGGTATTGTTGAAGATATTTACTGGTCCTTTTAGCTGGGAGTCTTCACTCTCTTCTATACCTTTTACCCTCAGGTTTGATCTTCTCATTGAATCCTGGATTTCCTGTTTTGGACCAGTAGCTTTTTCCATTTTACATTGTCTTCGACTGTCTGTCAATGATTTCTATGGAATCATCTGCTCCTGAGATTCTCTCTTCTATCTCTTTTATTCTGTTGGTGATGCTTGTATCCGCAGCTCCTTTTCTCTTCCTTTGGTTTTCTATATCCAGGGTTGTTTCCCTTTGTGCTTTCTTTATTGCTTCTATTTCCATTTTTAATACCTTTGCCTGTTTGATTGTGTTTTCCTGTAATTCTTTCAGGGATTTTTGTGATTCCTCTCTATAGGCTTCTACTTGTTTATTTATGTTTTCCTGCATTTCTCTAAGGGAGTTCTTTATGTCTTTCTTGAAGTCCTCCACCATCATGATAAAAAATGATTTACTGAGCAGTAGAATTGAACTAACAGAAGTGTGGGTCAGGGACTGGTGCATTTCAATGAACAGAAAGAATATCTCTGTGATAGTGTTATTAAGTCACTAATTGGCCTGTATGCTAATTTAAAGAAGTCTATCTTCACCTACATACCCTGAAATAATTAGGTTATTAGAGCATTCCATTGGAAAGAATGAAGTAAGGAGAAAAAGTACAATATTCAGAGAGAATAATGAAAATCAATATGATAAAAATATATTTCATACCTGTTTGAAATTGACTTGAATAAATATAATAAATACAAAGAAATTCAGAGTATGCTGTTTCTTATGATTTTAGTTGTTCCATATATTTACATGAGATTCTAGCAAGCAGTGCTTTAATAGAATTATCTCTCAAAACAAGGTGAAATTCACCGTACTATAATTATTAACAGTCTCTTTACAACTAATTGGTTAGATGACTACCTAGTCTTTTTCTTCCTTTAGCTATATAGAATGAGTGACGAAGTCTATTCTCTTACTGACTTGAAACTTGTACCTTAACGTGGTTGGAAGTAGTTCATTTGCATGTAGAGAATTAGCAGCATAACTTAGAGCAGCAAGTCCTTCTGCCATCATGGCCATGATAAAACGCAGGGTCTCCATTTCTAGAGAGAAGGGGACCAAGGACAGTGATTAGTTCAGCTTGGCTGTAGTAATTTGTAGTTCTCAATTCCCAAACAAAATCCCCATCATCAGAGGGGTGTGTTTGTGTGTGTGTGTGTGTGTGTGTGTGTGTGTGTGTGTAAAATACAGAGAGGAAAATCAGCGCAGAGAAAAGAAATACACCATGGCTAGTGTGTTGAGAAAAGTGACCAATTTACTGATGATGGTTTGTGGAGAATCAAAGTTTTTGGTCAATTGTGTTCACTCCCTTATGTTTCAGAGAGTGGTGAGTCTAGGGGGAATTCACTTTCATGTTTCCTCTCTAGTGCCTCAGTGGTCCTTCATGTAGAATATGAGAATGTAATGGGGGGGGTCAGGAAAGAATTCAAGGTGTTAAAGTTTTGTAGGTCATTGAAATCCATGGTAAATATGGAATAAAACAAAAGAGTGTCTTATAAACCTGGAGGCCTATACTGCTGAGGTGGCATATTCCCCAGGAATAAAGAATAAGAATTCCTTCTAGGACAATGTCAGACTGTGGCTACCTTTCAAAGAAAGTTTCTTAGAACTATTTTCCAACTTCATTTTAAAAGTCTCATGAGTACTTCAAACACTGGAATGTGCTTTGAATGGTGTGGTTGTTTCAATAAGAATGACCTCCATAAACCCATATATTAAAAGGTAGTAGAACTTTTTGGAATGATTATAAGGATTATAGGTTGTGGCTTTGGTAGGGAATCTAGGTGTCAGAAGCCCAAGCCAGGTTCAGCATCTCTCAGCCTTGGGTTAGGATGAAGCTCTCTTACTTACCTCTCTATACCACACTTGCTTCCTTCCCTGCCCCTGCCATCGTGCTTACTACCATGATGATATTGGACTAAACCTCTGCAACTTCAAGCAAGCCCCCAATTAAATGTGCTCTCTCATAAAAGTTGCTTTGGTTGGTCATGATATTTCTTCACAACAATAAAAAGTCACTAAGACACATACTGGCACAAGGGACTTGATTGACTATATTGTGACAGGCTTGACCATAATGGTTGGATGATTTAAGTGCAGTTTTGTGGCCATAGTAGTAGAAGAATAGAGGAGAGTGACAAGGCTTATTTGAATGGTGGAGGCCCAGCTCAACAGGTTTTAAAGGGGAAAATTTCTAGTAACTGGTTAGCAAACATTCTTGAGATTTGGAAGCAAAGAATGCTGTTGCTCTTTACCCCCATCATAAAAAGATATGCTTCAGACTAAATAGTTTAGGATTAATTAACTCTGACAGAGCCTAGTATTGATTGTGTCACCTGGTTATTAGTGGTCACTATTATATAGATCTACATGAAAAGGAGAAAACAGAGAAATAAAAACAATGCAAAAGGCATAGTTTGGGGAGAAAATGAGTACCAGTCACTATAATAGAGCTAAGCCCAGTTCTTAAGGAGATAAAAAATATTTAAAGCACATTCTAATGCTTAGCGGAATAAATGGAGTGATAACATCAGGGTAAGAAACAAACTAGTAATGCTTCCAACTTTTAAAATTAATTAAAGAAAGTCTTAAGTTATAAAGGAGACCATAACCAAAAGAAAGCTGGTGCAAATATAATTGAATAAGGGAGCCAAGTTCCATCCTCATCAAGTAGCCAGACTTGATAGGTTTAGCCAGTTGGATGTGGACTAAAAGTCAAGGATATAAAAATGGGGTGGTGAAATATACCTCCATGACTGAGGAAATCATTTGATTACAAGTATGTGTCAGGTGGTTCCCTGATAGAGACCAAAAGAAAGCATTGTCTGAACTGTGAAAGTAATCCCTGGATTTTATTTGAGACCTCAAGATGTTGAAGGCCAGAGTAATACAAGCTAAGGGGAGCTGAAGAGTAGGAGTGACACCCACCCAAGACATAGAAATGGGTTACAGCAATCAAGGATGAAAGGAGTTTGGAATCAAAAGGGCATTTGACATCACACATGGAAATGTAGAGTTTGGAGTTTGTCCGGAAGGTTTTCATTTGCTTTGGGACAGAGGCTCCTCATTGTGTTCTATTTCTTCCCTTTTCTAATAGTAATGGATATTCTATACCATTCTATGTTGGATGTTATCTTTTTATTTTGAATTCACAAAGATTAGACTTAAGAGATTGTCGTGAGTCTCAGAAGAGACTTAAACTTTGGACTTTTAAAAGTGTTGAGAGTTTTAAATGCCTATGGGGCCCAGAGACTGGAAGTGGCAGTTTGAATAAGAATGGTCCCTCAAAGACTCATAGTTTTGAATGCTTAGTCACTGTGACCAGTGCCACTATTGGAAAAGAATAGAATAAGTAGGTGTGAAGGAGGAATTATGTCATAGGTTAGAATTTGAGGTGTTAAAATTCCATCCCAGGCCAGTCTGTCTTGTGGCCTATGAATTAGGATTTAGATAGTAGCTGCTTTACCAGTTTCTTGTTTACCTGACGTCATCATCATGCTCCATATTATGTTGACAGTTAAGTAAATCACTGAAATGTTAAGCAAACCTTCATTTAAGTGCTTTCTTTTATGACCCTTTCCATTAATCATGTTGCCTCTTCACAGGAATAGAACACACACACACACACACACACACACACACACACACACACACACACAGAGAGAGAGAGAGAGAGAGAGAGAGAGAGAGAGAGAGAGAGAGAGAGAGAGAGAGAACAGATAAATCAAGGGTTATAAAATCATCATGAATGTATAAAAAAAGTATTATAATCATTCCTTTTAGCAAAGCTAGTTGACTACATGGGAACCACTGCTTATTACATGTATGTACTTAATTTAATAAACTCAGTCTCAACATTTTTGATTTTCAGTCTATTTGTTCTTCTATGTACATCTCCTATATTCTAACACAACTAAAAATTATTTTCAACTCAACTGGCATAGCAAATACACTTGTTAAGATATTTTTTGTGGGGGTTGGGGATTTAGCTCAGTGATAGAGTGCTTGCCTAGGAAGCGCAAGGCCCTGGGTTCGGTCCCCAGCTCTGAAAAAAAGAACCAAAAAAAAAAAGATATTTTTTGTGTAATCTGGGGGAGAATTATTAGATCTAAAACATATATGCCTAGAATAAAAAATGTAATGACCAAAAATGAACTCTTTAATAAAGCATGTGCCCTAAATTTTCACCATAGTCACCAGACATTGTTTGATTAGTGCTCTGATTTATTATAGGCAAGGGATGATAAATGCTCAGGAAATGGAAGAACATAATTTTTTTGTGCTTACCCCCTTACCTTGAGGTGCAAATATAGCAGTCAGAATAGAGATTCCCCTCAGGAACATGATAACCATCTGGGTTATTCTACGGCCGATGTGATTAAGTACAAAATGTCCAATAACACTGAATAGTATGGATGATACACTAATGAGAATCTGCAACAGTTCAATATTATTACTCAGGTGTTGGAGGTGAATTGCCACGCCCACACCTGACAGTATAAATAAAAGTCTGTAGAGAAAAAAGAAGAAAAGCATATCACAAAGTTTGGAATTAATGTTCAACAGGTCTTAATATCATTGGACAGGAAATCATGTTCTAGTAGATTCAGTTCAAAGGTATTTTTGCGTTTTAGATATTTTTACTTTTTAAATAATTATTTATTTATTTGAATATATGAGTATACTATCACTCTCTGATTTATTGTAGGCAAGGGATGATAAATGCTCAGGAAATGGAAGAACATATTTTTTTTGTGCTTACCCCCTTACCTTGAGGTGCAAATATAGCAGTCAGAATAGAGATTCCCCAGAGAGGGCATTGGATCCCATCATAGATGATTGTGAGCCACCATGTGTTTGGTGGGAATTGAACTCAGACTTCTGGAAGAGTAGCCAGTGTTCTGCGCTACTGAGCCATCTCTCCAGCCTAGTGTATAATTTTATAGCCACAAAAAATTATTGGGTGATGAGGGAGCACATAATCACTCCTGAAGTTTTGGGAAGTATTAGCGAATTTTTGGTGTATGTGATGGATCTTTCTGTAAAGTCACCTGTGTGAAGCTCCCATCCTTCCATCTGTACATGTTCTTGAGTTGAAGGTATTTATGTAAATTGTATTAGAATTTTTGTCCTCTTTAAAGTGGAACCAGACAAATGTGGAGTAACAACATCCCAGGGTACACTGTGATTGACATTCTCAGCATCAACCCATGGTGATGAGCCTGGAAAGGTGTTTGGATGCACACACTCCTAACTGCATGGTAAGCTCTGTGTGGCTACACTCAAAACTCTTTGACTACTTCTAGCTGCAGAAATGGTCATATTCTACCTCAACTCTGTCAGTAAAAAATTCGTTTCTACACTATTTCAATAGGCACATTGTTAGCCTACCTTATAAAGGACAGGATATATATCTGCTTACGTAGGATGGGTGTGTGGAACAAGTCTCTTGGAGAAGGTCTCATCTTCGCTGCCTCAAGTTCCTTCTTCATACTTGTTCTTACAACCTTTGAAAATAAAACCAAGAGTCTGTTTAGTTTTTGCAAAATGATGAGAACTCTGGGGCATTATAGACACTTGTATAAGACCAGATCAATATACATTGCTTCTATATACTGAAGATATGAAAATTAAAGATACATTTACAGCCAAAAATGAGAGTGAAATAAAAGCCCAGGAGACACAAAACACTCTGGAGATTTCATTTTCTTTCTTTTCTTTTATTGGATATTTTCTTTATTTACATTTCAAATGTTATCCCATTTCCTGGTTTCCCCTCTGGCAACCCCCTACCCCATCTTCCTCCCTTTGCTTCTATGAGGGTGCTCCGCCACCTACCCACTCCCACTTCCATGCTGTGCATTCCCCTACACTGGGGCATCAAACCTTCCCAGGACCAAGGACCTCTTCTCCCTTTGATGCCAGACAAGGCTACACGTGAGGCTGGAACCATGGATCATTCCATGTGTACTCTTTGGTTGGTGGTTTAGTCCCTAGAAGCTCTGTGGTGTCTGGTTGGTTGATATTGTTGTTCTAACTATGTAGTTGCAAACCTCTTCAGATCCTTCAGTCCTTTATCTAACTCTTCAATTGGGGTCTACACACTCAGTCCAATGGTTTCTGTGAGCATCCGCCTCTATATTTGTCAGGATACAGGTATAATGGGCTCCTGCCTGGAAGCACTTTTTGGCATTAGCTATAGTGTCTGGATTTGCTGAGTGTATGTAGGATCGATCACCAGGTGTGGCAGTCTCTGGATGGCCTTACCTTTAGGCTTTGCTGCACCATATTTCTCCATATTTCCTCCTGGGAGTATTTTGTTCCCCCTTCTAAGAAGGACTGAAGCAACGAAACTTTGGTTTTCCTGCATTTTGAGCTTCATGTGGTTTGTGAAACTTGAAGCAATACCACTAAAATCAGGGACTAGACAAGGCTGCCGAGTCTCTCCCTACCTATTCAGTATAATACTAGAAGTCCTAGCCAGACCAGTTAGACAACAAAGGAGGTCAAAGGGATACAATTTGGAAAGGAAGAAGTCAAAATATCACTTTTTGTAGATAATATAATAGTATATTTAAGTGACCCCAAAAGTTCCAACAGAGAACTCCTAAGCCTGATAAACAACTTCAATAAAGTGACTGGATGTGAAATTAACTCAAACACATCAGTAGCCTTCCTCTTACTCAAAGGATAAACAGGCCGTGGAAGAAAATAGGGAAACAACACACTTCAAAATAGTCAGAAGTAATATAAAATACCTTGGTATGGGTCTAACCAAGCAAGTGAAAGATCTCTATTACAAGAACTTCAATTGCCTGAAGAAAGAAATTGAAGAAGCTCTCAGAGCATGAGAAGACCTTTCACGCTCATGCATTGGTAGGATTTACATAGTAAAAATGGCCATCTTGCTGAAAGCAATCTATAGATTCAATGCAACCCCCATTAAAATTCCAACCCAATTCTTCATAAAGTTAGAAAGAGCAATTTTCACACTCATTTGGAATAACAAAAAATAAAACCCAGGATAGTGAAAATTATTCTGAACAATAAAAGAATTTCTTGAGGAATCACTGTCCCTGACCTCAAGCTGTAGTGCAGATCAATAGTGATAAAAATGTATGGTATTGGTACAAAGACAATCATGTAGATCAATGGAATAGAATTGAAGACCCAGAAATGACCATCCAGTGGAAAAATACAGCATTTTCAACAAATGGTGCTGGTTCAACTGGATGTCAGCATGTACAAGAATGCAAACAATCCATTGTTATCACCTTGTACAAAGCTCCAGTTCAAGTAGATCAAGGACCTCCACATAAAACCAGATACACTCATACTAATAGAAGAAAAAGTGGGGAAGAGCCTTAAACTCAGGGGCATAGGGGATAATTACCTGAACAGAACACCAATGGCTTATGCTCTAAGATCAAGAATCGACAAATGGCACTGCATAAAATTGCAAAGCTTTTGTAAGGCAAAGAACACTGTGAATAGGACAAAACAGCAACAGTTTGGGGAAATTTTGCAGTATAAATTAAAAAATAGACTTGACCTGGTCCCTCACATCACTGCTCCAAACTTTCTCAGACTGGACAGTTGCTCCCTGGTGTTTGTTCTGGCATCATAGGGCCATGTAGAAGTTACATTAATTTATCTCAGCAGCAGCTCATTTCAATGTAGCACTATGCCACATTAGTCTAAATATCTTCTATTCCCAGCAGTCTCTCTTCTCCCCTCCCATTGCTAGTAACCCTGACTGGGAATTCTGGTTCCAGCTACCTGGTAATATCAAGACTCAACTAACTGTAACCCAACAATGAGATTTGTATGTTAAATACTCAATCCACAATACATCAGCACAATAAATTCAGTGCTAATTAATAAAGATAGAAAGCACCCATCTAGACCACCTGGATTGGAATCATCCTCCTCCTCTGTAGCCATCTTCCTCTTCTCTTCCTCCTCCTTCCTAGACTTTCTCCTCCTACCCTTCCTTCTCATCCAATGATAGCCTTCCCCTTATCCTGGACTTGCCTTCCTGCATAATGACATCATCCTACATATCTCTTTTTTGTTTAATTAAAAAAGTTGAATTGAACCAATCCCACAGTTCCCTGCACCCAAATTCCGTAGGGGAGAGAGCTTAACTCCCAGAAGTTCAGACTATCCTGAGATGGCAGGACAGATCTCCACTTCTGCCCACTTCTGCCCACATCCCTGGCCCAAGAGGACACTGCATAGTGCTTCTAGACATAGGTATAGAGGAGCAGCCAGGGGCAGGAACTTGATGGATTCTGCCTGCACCTGGAAATGAAATGAACCAGTCACACCGCTTCTTGCACCCAAATCCCATGGGGAGAAAGCTGGACCCTCACAAGTGCCACTCCTGAGAACTTAGAAGAGACAACCACTCTTTGCCTGCATTCCTGAACCAGGAGGAATTCTCCTAATGTCATCTGTGCCCTCTGGGTACAGGGACCTAGAAACAGTCAGGGACAGGACCATTCCAGTTTCTGCCTATGCTGATAGTTGAAAGTCAGTAATCAGGAGTGCCTATACACATGAGAGCAGAGTTCTCTGTTCCCAGATCTGGCTAAAAGAACACAGGTCTACAGGAGTGCTGACACACAGGCCTACAGGAGGTTCAAGCCACTGTCAGAGACAGCAAAACAAGCTAACACCAGAGATATGAGAGAAAACCTGATGGCAAGAGCCAAGAACTGGAATCTAAGCAACAGAAACTAAGACTACTTGGCATCATCAGAGCCCAGTTCTCCCACCAAAGCAAATACTGGATATCCAAACACACTGGAAAAGCCAGATTTAGATATAAAATCACATTTTATGATGATGATGGAGGACTTTAAGAAGGACATAAATAACTTCCTTAAAGAAATATAGGACAACACAAGTAAACAAGTAGAAGCCCTTAAAGAGGAAACATAAAAGTCCCTTAAAGAATTACAGGAACATAGTAAAAGCCATATACAGCAAACCAGTTGCTAACATTAAACTAAATGGAGAGAAACTTGAAGCAATCCAACTAAAATCAGGGACTAGACAAGGCTGCCCACTCTCTCCCTACTTATTCAATATAGTTCTTGAAGTTCTAGCCAGAGCAATCAGACAACAAAAGGAGGTCAAGGGGATACAGATCGGAAAAGAAGAAGTCAAAATATCACTATTTGCAGATGATATGATAGTATATTTAAGTGATCCCAAAAGTTCCACCAGAGAACTACTAAAGCTGATAAACAACTTCAGCAAAGTGGCTGGGTATAAAATTAACTCAAATAAATCAGTAGCTTTCCTCTACACAAAAGAGAAACAAGCCGAGAAAGAAATTAGGGAAACGACACCCTTCATAATAGACCCAAATAATATAAAGTACCTCGGTGAGACTTTAACCAAGCAAGTAAAAGATCAGTACAATAAGAACTTCAAGACACTGAAGAAAGAAATTGAAGAAGACCTCAGAAGATGGAAAGATCTCCCATGCTCATGGATTGGCAGGATTAATATAGTAAAAATGGCCATTTTACCAAAAGCGATCTACAGATTCAATGCAATCCCCATCAAAATACCAATCCAATTCTTCAAAGAGTTAGACAGAACAATTTGCAAATTCATCTGGAATAAGAAAAAACCCAGGATAGCTAAAGATATCCTCAACAATAAAAGGACTTCAGGGGGAATCACTATCCCTGAACTCAAGCAGTATTACAGAGCAATAGTGATAAAAACTGCATGGTATTGGTACAGAGACAGACAGATAGACCCGTGGAATAGAATTGAAGACCCAGAAATGAACCCACACACCTATGGTCACTTGATTTTTGACAAAGGAGCCAAAACCATCCAATGAAAAAAAGATAGCATTTTCAGCAAATGGTGCTGGTTCAACTGGAGGTCAACATGTAGAAGAATGCAGATTGATCCATGCTTATCACCCTGTACAAAGCTTAAGTCCAAGTGGATCAAGGGCCTCCACATCAAACCTGATACACTCAAACTAATAGAAGAAAAACTAGGGAAGCATCTGGAACACATGGGCACTGGAAAAAATTTCCTGAACAAAACACCAATGGCTTACGCTCTAAGATCAAGAATCGACAAATGGGATCTCATAAAACTGCAAAGCTTCTGTAAGGCAAAGGACACTGTGGTTAGGACAAAACGGCAACCAACAGATTAGGAAAAGATCTTTACCAACCCTACAACAGATAGAGGCCTTATATCCAAAATATACAAAGAACTCAAGAAGTTAGACCGCAGGGAGACAAATAACCCTATTAAAAAATGGGGTTCAGAGCTAAACAAAGAATTCACAGCTGAGGAATGCCGAATGGCTGAGAAACACCTAAAGAAATGTTCAACATCTTTAGTCATAAGGGAAATGCAAATCAAAACAACCCTGAGATTTCACCTCACACCAGTGAGAATGGCTAAGATCAAAAACTCAGGTGACAGCAGATGCTGGCGAGGATGCGGAGAAAGAGGAACACTCCTCCATTGTTGGTGGGATTGCAGACTGGTACAACCATTCTGGAAATCAGTCTGGAGGATCCTCAGAAAATTGGACATTGAACTGCTTGAGGATCCAGCTATACCTCTCTTGGGCATATACCCAAAAGATGCCCCAACATATAAAAAAGACACGTGCTCCACTATGTTCATTGCAGCCTTATTTATAATAGCCAGAAGCTGGAAAGAACCCAGATGCCCTTCAACAGAGGAATGGATACAGAAAATGTGGTACATCTACACAATGGAATATTACTCAGCTATCAAAAACAACGGCTTTATGAAATTCGTAGGCAAATGGTTGGAACTGGAAAATATCATCCTGAGTGAGCTAACCCAATCACAGAAAGACATACATGGTATGCACTCACTGATAAGTGGCTATTAGCCCAAATGCTTGAATTACCCTAGATGCCTAGAACAAATGAAACTCAAGACAGATGATCAAAATGTGAATGCTTCACTCCTTCTCTAAAAGGGGAACAAGAATACCCTTGGCAGGGAAGAGAGAGGCAAAGATTAAAACAGAGACTGAAGGAACGCCCATTCAGTGCCTGCCCCACATGTGGCCCATACATATACAGCCACCCAATTAGACAAGATGGATGAAGCAAAGAACTGCAGACCGACAGGAGCTGGATGTAGATCACTCCTGAGAGACACAGCCAGAATACAGCAAATACAGAGGCGAATGCCAGCAGCAAACCCCTGAACTGAGAATAGAATCCCC
The DNA here is from genome assembly GCF_021556685.1 of Rattus norvegicus. Taxonomy (NCBI): domain Eukaryota; kingdom Metazoa; phylum Chordata; class Mammalia; order Rodentia; family Muridae; genus Rattus; species Rattus norvegicus. Next base: position 217,979,177 of record NC_141534.1, read on the forward strand.
GTTGAAGGAATCAGAGAAAGAACTGGAAGAGCTTGAAGGGGCTCCAGACCCCATATGTACAACAATGCCAAGCAACCAGAGCTTCCAGGGACTAAGCCACTACGTAAAGACTATGCATGGACTGACCCTGGACTCTGACCTCTTAGGTAGCAATGAATATCCTAGTAAGAGCACCAGTGGAAGGGGAAGCCCTGGGTCCTGCTAAGACTGAACTCCCAGTGAACTAGACTGTTGGGGGGAGGGCGGCAATGGGGGGAGGGTTGGGCGGGGAACACCCATAAGGAAGGGAGGGGGGGAGGGGGATGTTTGCCCGGAAACCAAAGAATTATTATTAAGTATTAAATAAATTAAAAAAAAGAAAAAAAAGAATTACAGGAAAACACAACCAAACAGGAGAAAGAATTGAACAAAACTGTCCTGGAATTAAAAAGGGAAATAGAAACAATAAAGAAAGCACAAAGGGAGACAACCCTGGAAATAGAAAACCTAGGGAAGAGACCAGGAGTCATAATATAAGCATCACCAACAGAATAGAAGAGATAGAAGAGAGAATCTCCAGGCAGAAAATACCATAGAAAACATCAACACAGCCATTAAAGACAATGTAAAGTACAAAAAGCTCCTAGTCCAAAACATCCAGGAAATCTGGTATATAATGAAAAGGTCAAACCTAAGGATAATAGGTATAGATGAGAGTGAAGACTCCCAACTTAAAAGGCCAGTAAATATCTTCAACAAAATTGTAGAAGAAAACTTCCCTAAACTAAAGAAAGAGATGCCAATAAACATACAAGAAGCATACAGAACTCCAAATAGATTGGACCAGAAAAGAAATTCCTCCCATCATATAATAGTCAAAACACCAAATGCACAAAGAAGGAATATTAAAAACAGTAAGGGAAAAAGGTCTACTGACATGTGAATCCAGACCTATCAGAATTACACCAGACTTCTCACCAGAGACTATGAAAGGCAAAAGATCCTGGACAGATGTCATAGAGACCCTAAGAGAACACAAATGCCAGCCCAGGCTACTATATCCAGCAAACTCTCAATTAACATAGAGGGAGAAACCAAGATACTCCACGACAAAACCAAGTTTATACAATATTGTTCTACAAATCCAGCCTTACAAAGAATAATAGATGAAAAACTCCAATACAAGGAGGGAAATTACACCCTAGTAAAGCAAGAAAATAATCTCCTTGCAAAGAAACCAAAAGAAGAGAGATGCAAAAACAATTCCACATCAAACAACAAAAATAACAGGAAGCAACAATCACTAATCTTCAATATATCTTAATATCAATTGATTCAATTCCCCAATAAGAAGACATAGACTAACAGACTGGATACATAAAGAAGGCCCAACATTTTGCTGCATACAGGAAACCTCAATGACAAAGCTGGACACTATCTCAGAACAAAAGGCTGGAAAACAACTTTCCAAACAAATAATCTGAAGAAAGAAGCTGGAGTACCTATTCAAATAGTGAATAAAATTGACTTTCAACCAAAAGTCATCAAGAAAGATAAGGAAGGATGCTTAATATTCATCAGAGGAAAAATCTACCAAGATAAACTCTCAATCCTAAATATCTATGCTCCAAACGCAAGGGCACTACATTCATAAAAGAAATCTTAATGCAGCTCAAAGCTCACATAGCACCTCAAACAATCAGAGTAGTAGCTTTCAACATCCCACTCTTATAAATGGACAGATCATGGAAACAGAAATTAAACAGAGACTTTGAGAAACTAACAGAAGTTATGAACCAAATGGACTTAACAGATATTTACAGAACATTTCATCCTCAAAAGAAAAGATATATACTCTTCTCACAACCTCGTGGTACCTTCTCCAAAACTGACCATATAATCAGTCACACAACAGGCCTCAACAGACCAAGAAAGATACAAATAATCCCATGCCTCCTGTCAGATCACCACTGACTAAGGCTAGTCTTAAATAACAACAAAAACAACAGAAAACCTGCAAATACATGCATGTTGAACAATGCTCTACTCAATGATAACTTGGTCAAGGAATAAATAAAGATATAAATTAAAGACTTTTTAGAATTTTTTTTTGTTTTTTTTTATTAACTTGAGTATTTCTTATATACATTTCGAGTGTTATGCCCTTTCCCGGTTTCCGGGCAAACATCACCCTCCTCCCTCCCCTTCCTTATGGGTATTCCACTCCCAACCCTCCCCCCATTGCCACCCTCCCCCCAACAGTCTAGTTCACTGGGGGTTCAGTCTTAGCAGGACCCAGGGCTTCCCCTTCCACTAGTGCTCTTACTAGGATATTCATTGCTACCTATGAGGTCAGAGTCCAGGGTCAGTCCATGTATAGTCTTTAGGTAGTGGCTTAGTCCCTGGAAGCTCTGGTTGCTTGGCATTGTTGTACATATGGGGTCTGGAGCCCCTTCAAGCTCTTCCAGTTCTTTCTCTGATTCCTTCAACGGGGATTCTATTCTCAGTTCAGGGGTTTGCTGCTGGCATTCGCCTCTGTATTTGCTGTATTCTGGCTGTGTCTCTCAGGAGTGATCTACATCCGGCTCCTGTCAGTCTGCAGTTCTTTGCTTCATCCATCTTGTCTAATTGGGTGGCTGTATATGTATGGGCCACATGTGTTACTTCAGTCTCTGTTTTAATCTTTGCCTCTCTCTTCCCTGCCAAGGGTATTCTTGTTCCCCTTTTAAAGAAGGCGTGAAACATTCACATTTTGATCATCCGTCTTGAGTTTCATTTGTTCTAGGCATCTAGGGTAATTCAAGCATTTGGGCTAATAGCCACTTATCAATGAGGGCATACCATGTATGTCTTTCTGTGATTGGGTTAGCTCACTCAGGATGATATTTTCCAGTTCCAACCATTTGCCTACGAATTTCATAAAGCCGTTGTTTTTGATAGCTGAGTAATATTTCATTGTGTAGATGTACCACATTTTCTGTATCCATTCCTCTGTTGAAGGGCATCTGGGTTCTTTCCAGCTTCTGGCTATTATAAATAAGGCTGCGATGAACATAGTGGAGCACGTGTCTTTTTTATATGTTGGGGCATCTTTTGGGTATATGCCCAAGAGAGGTATAGCTGGATCCTCAAGCAGTTCAATGTCCAATTTTCTGAGGAACCTCCAGACTGATTTCCAGAATGGTTGTACCAGTCTGCAATCCCACCAACAATGGAGGAGTGTTCCTCTTTCTCTGCATCCTCGCCAGCATCTGATGTCACCTGAGTTTTTGATCTTAGCCATTCTCACTGGTGTGAGGTGAAATCTCAGGGTTGTTTTGATTTGCATTTCCCTTATGACTAAAGATGTTGAACATTTCTTTAGGTGTTTCTCAGCCATTCGGCGTTCCTCAGCTGTGAATTCTTTGTTTAGCTCTGAACCCCATTTTTTAATAGGGTTATTTGTCTCCCTGCGGTCTAACTTCTTGAGTTCTTTGTATATTTTGGATATAAGGCCTCTATCTGTTGTAGGGTTGGTAAAGATCTTTTCCCAATCTGTTGGTTGCCGTTTTGTCCTAACCACAGTGTCCTTTGCCTTACAGAAGCTTTGCAGTTTTATGAGATCCCATTTGTCAATTCTTGATCTTAGAGCATAAGCCATTGGTGTTTTGTTCAGGAAATTTTTTCCAGTGCCCATGTGTTCCAGATGCTTCCCTAGTTTTTCTTCTATTAGTTTGAGTGTGTCTGGTTTGATGTGGAGGTCCTTGATCCACTTGGACTTAAGCTTTGTATAGGGTGATAAGCATGGATCGATCTGCATTCTTCTACATATTGACCTCCAGTTGAACCAGCACCATTTGCTGAAAATGCTATCTTTTTTCCATTGGATGGTTTTGGCTCCTTTGTCAAAAATCAAGTGACCATAGGTGTGTGGGTTCATTTCTGGGTCTTCAATTCTATTCCACTGGTCTATCTGTCTGTCTCTGTGCCAATACCATGCAGTTTTTATCACTATTGCTCTGTAATACTGCTTGAGTTCAGGGATAGTGATTCCCCCTGAAGTCCTTTTATTGTTGAGGATAGTTTTAGCTATCCTGGGTTTTTTGTTATTCCAGATGAATTTGCAAATTGTTCTGTCTAACTCTTTGAAGAATTGGATTGGTATTTTGATGGGGATTGCATTGAATCTGTAGATCGCTTTTGGTAAAATGGCCATTTTTACTATATTAATCCTGCCAATCCATGAGCATGGGAGATCTTTCCATCTTCTGAGGTCTTCTTCAATTTCTTTCTTCAGTGTCTTGAAGTTCTTATTGTACAGATCTTTTACTTGCTTGGTTAAAGTCACACCGAGGTACTTTATATTATTTGGGTCTATTATGAAGGGTGTCGTTTCCCTAATTTCTTTCTCGGCTTGTTTCTCTTTTGTGTAGAGGAAGGCTACTGATTTATTTGAGTTAATTTTATACCCAGCCACTTTGCTGAAGTTGTTTATCAGCTTTAGTAGTTCTCTGGTGGAACTTTTGGGATCACTTAAATATACTATCATATCATCTGCAAATAGTGATATTTTGACTTCTTCTTTTCCGATCTGTATCCCCTTGACCTCCTTTTGTTGTCTGATTGCTCTGGCTAGAACTTCAAGAACTATATTGAATAAGTAGGGAGAGAGTGGGCAGCCTTGTCTAGTCCCTGATTTCAGTGGGATTGCTTCAAGGTTCTCTCCATTTAGTTTAATGTTAGCAACTGGTTTGCTGTATATGGCTTTTACTATGTTTAGGTATGGGCCTTGAATTCCTATTCTTTCCAGGACTTTTATCATGAAGGGGTGTTGAATTTTGTCAAATGCTTTCTCAGCATCTAATGGAATGATCATGTGGTTTTGTTCTTTCAGTTTGTTTATATAATGGATCACATTGATGGTTTTCCATATATTAAACCATCCCTGCATGCCTGGGATGAAGCCTACTTGGTCATGGTGGATGATTGTTTTGATGTGCTCTTGAATTCGGTTTGCCAGAATTTTATTGAGTATTTTTGCGTCGATATTCATAAGGGTCATTGGTCTGAAGTTCTCTTTTTTTGTTGGGTCTTTGTGTGGTTTAGGTATAAGAGTAATTGTGGCTTCATAGAAGGAATTCAGTAGTGATCCATCTGTTTCAATTTTGTGGAATATTTTGGATAATATTGGTATGAGGTCTTCTATGAAGGTCTGATAGAATTCTGCACTGAACCCATCTGGACCTGGGCTCTTTTTGGTTGGGAGACCTTTAATGACTGCTTCTATTTCCTTAGGAGTTATGGGGTTGTTTAGAATTTAATGAAAATGAAGGCACAACATACCCAACCTTATGGGACCAATGAAAGCAGTGCTAAGAGGAAAACTCATAGCTGTGAGTGCTTTCAAAATGAAACTGAAAAGATCATACATTAGCAACTTGACAGAACACCTAAAAGCTCTAGAAGAAAAGGAAGCAAATACACCCAAGACGATTAGAAGGCAGGAAATAATCAAATTCAGGGCTGAAAGCAACCAAGTAGAAACAAAAAGGACTATACAAAGAATCAGCAAAACCAGTAGCTGATTCTTTGAAAAACTCAAGATGATAGATAAACTATTAGCCAGAGGGCACAGAATGTATCTATATTAACAAAATCTGAAATGAAAAGGGAGACATAGCAACAGAATCTTAGAAAATTAAAAAACATCATAAGATCCTACTACAAAGCCTATATTCAACAAAACTGCAAAATCTGGAGGAAATGTTCAACTTTATAGACAAATACCAGGTACCAAAGTTAAATCAGGAACAGATAAAGCATCTAAACAACCCCATAACTCCTAACAGAAGCAGTCATTAAAGGTCTCCCATCCAAAAAGAGTCCAAGACCAGATGGGTTTAGTGTAGAATTCTATCAGACCTTCATGGAGGACCTCATACCAATACTGTCCAACCTATTCCACAAAATAGAAACAGACTGAGCACTACAAAATTCCTTCTATGAAGCTGCAATTACTCTTATACCTAAACCACACAAAGACCCAACGAAGAAAGAGAACTTCAGACTCATTACCCTTCTGAATATTGATGCAAAAATACTCAATAAAATTTTGGCAACCTGAATCCAAGAACTCATCAAAAGGATCATCCATCATGATCAAATAGTCTTCATCCCAGGGATGCAGAGATTGTTCAATATATGGAAATTCATCAACACAATCCACTATACAAACAAACTCAAAGGAAAAAACCACAGGATCATTTCATTAGGTGCTGAGAAACCATTTGACAAAATTCAAAACCCCTTCATGTTAAAAGACCTGGATAGATCAGGAATTCAAGGCCCATACCTAAGCATAGCAAAAGCAATAGACAGGAAGCCAGTAGCTAACATTAAATTAAATGCAGAGAAACTTGAAGCAATCCCACTAAAAACGGACTAGACAAAGCTGCGCACTGTCTCCCTACTTATTCAATATAATACTTGAAGCCCGAAACAGAGCAGTCAGACAACAAAGGAGGTCAAAGGGATACAAATTGGAAAGGAAACAGTCAAAATATCACTATTTTCATATGATATGATAATATACTTAAGTGATCCCAAAATTCCACCAGAGAACTACTAACCCTGATAAACAACTTAAGCAAAGTATCTGGGTATAAAATTAACTCAAACAAATTAATAGCCTTCCTCTACTCAAAGGATAAACAGGCTGAGATAGAAATTAGGGAAATGACACCCTTTACAATAGTCCCAAATAACATAAAATACCTTGGTGTAACTCTAACCAAGCAAGTGAAAGATCTGTATGACAAGAACCTCAAGTCACCATCCCTGACCTCAAGCAGTTTGCAGAGCAATAGTGATAAAAACTGTATGGTATTGGTACAGAGACAGGCAGGTAGATCAGTGGAATAGAATTGAAGACCCAGAAATGAACCCACACACCTATGGTCACTTGATCTTTGACAAAGGAGCTAAAACCATCCAATGGAAAAGAGATAGCATTTTCAACAAATGTTGCTGGTTCAACTGGAGATCAGAATGTAGAAGAACCCAAATTGATTCACTCTTTTTTTTTCATCTTTATTAACTTGGGTATTTCTTATTTACATTTAGATTGTTATTCCCTTTCCTGGTTTCCGGGCCAACATCCCCCTAACCCCTCCACTTCTATATGGGTGTTCCCCTCCCCATTCTCCCCCCATTACCACCCTCCCCCGAACAATCATGTTCACTGGGGGTTCATTCTGGGCAGGACTAAGGGCTTCCCCTTCCACTGGTGCTCTTACTAGGCTATTCATTGCTACCTATGAGGTTGGAGCCCAGGGTCAGTCCATGTATAGTCTTTGGGTAGTGGCTTAGTCCCTGGAAGCTCTGGTTGGTTGGCATTGTTGTTCATATGGGGTCTCAAGCCCCTTCAAGCTCTTTCAGTCCTTTCTCTGATTCTTTCAACGGGGGTCCCATTCTCAGTTCAGTGGTTTAATGATAGCATTCGCTTATGTATTTGCTGTATTCTGGCTGTTTCTCTCAGGAGAGATCTACATCCAGTTCCTGTCGACCTGCACTTCTTTGCTTCATCCATCTTATCTAGTTTGGTGGCTGTATATGTATGGGCCACATGTGGGTGTTCTCAATGGGTGTTTCCTTCTGCCTCTTTTCTAAATTTTGTCTCCCTATTCCCTCCCAAGGTTATTCTTGTTCCCCTTTTAAGGAAGGAGTGAAGCATTCACATTTTGGTCATCCTTCTTGAGTTTCATGTGTTCTGTGCATCTAGGGTAATTCAAGCATTTGGACTAATAGCCACTTATCAATGAGTATATACCATGTGTGTTTTTCTGTGATTGGGTTACCTCACTCAGGATGATATTTTCTAGTTCCATTCATTTGCCCGTGAATTTCATAAAGTCATTGTTTTTGATAGCTGAGTAATATTCCATTGTGTAGATGCACCACATTTTCTGTATCCATTCCTCTGTTGAAGGGCACCTGGGTTCTTTCCAGCTTCTGGCTATTATAAATAAGGTGGCTATGAACCTAGTGGAGCATATGTCTTTTTTATATGTTGGGGCATCTTTGAGTTCTTATTGCCCTGTAAAAGTTTAAGTCCTAGTGGATCAAGGAGCTTCATATCAAACCAGATACACTCAAACTAATAGTAAAAAAAGTGGGGAAGAGCTTTGAGACATGGACACTGGGATAACATTTCCTGAACAAAACACCAATGGCTCCTGCTCTAAAATTAAGAATCGACAAATGGGACCTCCTTAAACTACAAAGCTTCTGTAAGGCAAGGAACACTGTTGTTAGGACAAAATCGCAAAAAAACAGATTGGGAAAAGATCTTTACCAATCCTACATCTGATAGAGGGCTGATATCCAAAATATACAAAGAACTCAAGAAGTTATTCTCCATAGAGTCAAATAACCCTATTAAGTTGGGGTACAGAGCTAAACAATGAATTCTCAACTGAGGTATAACAAACGACTGAGAAGTACCTTAAAAAATGCTCAAAATCCTTAGTCATCAGTGAAATGCAAATCACAACAACCCTGAGATTCCATCTCACACCAATCAGAATGGCTAAGATAAAAAAAATTCAGGTAACAACAGCTGGTGGGGAGGATGTGGAGAAAGAGGAACACTCCTCAATTGTTGGTGGGATTGCAAACTGTTACAACCACTCTGGAAATCAGTCTAGAGGTTCTTCAGAAAATTGAACATTGCACTACCTTAGGACCAAGCCATACATCTCCTGGGCATATACCCAAAAGATACTCCAACATATAACAAAGACATATGTTCCACTATGTACATAGCAGCCTCATTTATAATAGCGAGAAGTTGGAAAGATCCCAGATGCCCTTAAACAGAGGAATGGATACCAAAAAATGTAGTACATCTACACAATGGAATATTACTCAGCTATCAAAAACAAGACTTCATGAAATTGATAGGCAAATGGATGGAACAAGAAAATATCATTCTGAGTGAGGTAACCCAATCACAGAAAAACACACATGGTATATACTCACTGATAAGTGGATGTTAGCCCGAAAACTTGAATTACCTAAGATACCATCCATAGATCACATGAAGCTCAGGAAGGATGACCAAATTGCAGATACTTCATTCCTTTTTAAAAGGGGTACAAAAATATGCATAGAAGGGGATATGAAGACAAAATTTGGAGCAGAGACTGAAGGAACAGCCATTCAGAACCTGCCCCATATGTGACATATATATATATATGGAAGAGGAGAAGAGGAGTTAGAAAAAGGATTGAAAGAGCTGAAAGGTCTTGCCACCCTATAAGAACAACAATGCCTACCAACCACAGCTGCCAGGGATTAAACTATTACCCAAAGATTATACATGGACTAACCCATGGCTCCAGCTGCATAAGTTGCAGAGGAAGTCATTGTTGGGCACCAATGGAAGGAGAAGCCCTTTGTCCTGCCAACGTTATACCTTCAGTGTAGGGTAATATCAGTGGGGCAGGAAGGGGGTGTGCAAAGCAGCCTTATTTATAATAACCAGAAGCTGGAATGAACCTAGATTTCTTTCAACTGAGGAATGGCTTCAGGAAATGTGGTACATTTACACAATGGAGTAATACTCTCTACTAAAAACAATGACTTAATGAAATTCTTTGGCAAATGGTGGAACTACAAAATATTATCCTGAGTGAGGTAACCCAACCACAAAAGAACACACATGGTATGCACTCACTGATAAGTAAATATTAACCCAAAAGCTTGGAATACCCAAGATACTATTCAAATGATGCTCAAGAAGAAGGAAGTCCAAATTGTGGATGCTTCAGTCCTTCTTAGAAGGAGGGACAAAATCCAATATTATGATGATGACAGAGACCTTAAAAAGGAAAGGAAGGAATCATTTAAGAAATGCAGGAAAATACAATAAAATAAGCAAATGAAATGAATAAAACTGTCCAAGAAATAAAAATGGAAATAGAAGCAATAAACAAAACACAAAAGGACAGAACATAGGAGGTAGGAAATCTTAGGAGAAGAACAAAAACTACAGATGTAAGCATCACCAACAGAATACAAGAGATGGACCACATGAAGCTCAAGAAGAAGAATGACCAATGTGTGGATGCTGCAGTCCTTCTTAGAAGTGTGAACAAAACTCTTTCTAGTAGTAGATATGGAGACAGTTTGGAGCAGAGACTGAAGGAATGGCCATTCAGAGCCTGCCCCACCTGGGGATTCAGCCTATGTATATACAGCCACCAACCCCAGATAATATTGCTGATACCAAGAAGTGCATGCTGACAGGAGCCTGATATAGCTATCTTCTGAGATTCTCTGGCAGAGCATGACAAATTTCAAGGGAAAAGCTAGCATCAAGCTATTGAACTGAGAACAGAGTCCCTATTAGAGGAGTTAGAGAAAGGATTGAAATAGTTAAAGGGGTTTGCAACCCCATAAGAACAATACCAAACAACCAGAGCCCCCAGGGACTAAACCACCATCTAAAGAGTACACATGGACAGACCCATGGCTCCAGCTACATATGTAGCAGAGTATGGCCTTGTTGGTCATCAGTGAGAGGAAAAGCCCTTGGTCCTACCAAGGGCGGACAGCCCCCTCTATGTTGGGGAATGTAAGCAGGGGGAGGCAGGAAGGAGTGGGTGATTAGGGAGGGAGAACACTCTCACAGAAGAAGAGGGAGGTTGGATGGGATAGGATGTTTATAAATGGGAAACCTGGAAAGGGGAAAACATTTGAAATATAAATAGAAATTATCCAATAAAAAAAGCAATACATCTCAGTGACAAAGATATATACTACCTCAGAGTAAAAGGTCAAAAAAAGTTTTTCTAAGCAAATAGTCCCAAGAAACAAGTTGGAATTGCCGTTATAATATTCAATAAATAGAATTTTAACCCAAAGTTATCAAAGGAGATGGGTAACGACCCTTCATATTTATCAAGGCAAAAATCCACCTAGAAAAAGTCTCAGTCAGGAAATTCAAAGGCATCCATATTCATAAAGGAAATTTAGTAAAGCTCAAGACACACATTGAACCTCATACAATAATAGTGGGAGGCTTCAACACTCCACTTGCACCAATGGACAGGGCATTGAAACAGAAACTTCACAAAGACACAGGGAAACTAACAAAGGTTATGAACCAAATGTGTTTAACAGATAGCTGCAGAACATTTCACCCCCAAACAAAAGAACATACATTTTTTTCAGCAACTTATAGAACCTTCTCCAAAACTGAATAAAAAATCAAATATAAAAAGAAAGGCTCAAGAGATACAAGAAGATGGAAATAATACCATGCACTCTATCTTATCACCACTGACTTAAGTTAGACTCCAATAAAAACAGAGTCCCACCTCCACTGAAATCCCACTTCATCATGGAAAGTAAACAACTCTTTGCTCAATAACTTGGTCAGGGAAGAAAGAAAGAAAGAAGTCAAAGACTTGGTAGAATTCAATGTAAATGAATACATGGGACACAATGAAAGCAGTGCTAAGAGGAGAAGTCATAGTGCTAAGTATCTTCATAAAAACTTGGGGAGATCCAATACAAGCAACTTAACAGCACATCTGAAAGCTTTAGAATAGAAAGAAACAAACACACCAAAATGAATAGATGGCAGGAAATAGTCAAACTCGTAACTGAAAGCAACCAGATAGAAACAAAGATAAAGATAAAAAGGATCAACAAAACCAAGATGTGGTTCTTTGATAAAATCAACAAGATAGATAAATCCTTAGTCAAACTAACTTATGGGCACAGGGACAATATCCAAATTAACAAAATCAGGAATGAAAAGGGAGACATAAGAACAGCAATTGAGGAAATTAAAAAAATCATCAGAAGCTACTACAAAAGCATATACTCTACAAAACTGCAAAATCTAGATGAAGTGCATGATTTTTATAGATGGATACCATGTAGCAAAGTTAAATCATGATGAGGTAAACTAGTTAAACAGTCCCATAACCCTAAAGAGAAAAGAAATAGTAAACAAACAAAAAAGTCTCTCAAACAAAAACAGCCCAGAGCCAGATGGTTTTAGTGAAGAATTCTCCCAGGCCTTCATAAAAGAGGTAATACAAATACTCCTCAAACTAGGTCACAAATACAGAAACAGAGGAACACTACTGAATTCTTTCTATGAAGCTACAGTTACCATGATACCTAAACCACACAAAGACCCAACACAGAAAGAAAACTTCAGACCAATCTCGCTTATGAATATCAGTGAAATAATACACAATAAAATGCTTGCAAAACAAATCCAAGAACACATCAAAGACACCACCCACCATGGTCAAGTAGGCTTCATCCAAGGAATGTAAGGCTGGTTCAATATATGAAAATCCATTAACGTAATCCACCATATAAACAAACTCAAAGAAAAAAGGCACATGGTCATCTCATCAGCTCCTGAAAAGCCTTTGACAAGCTACAACAACCCCTCCTGTTAAAAGTCTTGGAGAATTCAAGAATGCTGACATATAACTAAACATAATCAAAGCAATATATAGCAAACCAAGAGCCAACATCAGATTAAGTGGAGAGAAATTAGAAGCAATCCCACTAAAATCCGGGATGAGACAGGGTTTCCCACTCTCTCCCTATATATTCAAGATAGTACTCAAAATTCTAGCTAGAGCAATTAGACAACAAAAGGAGATCAAGGGGACACAAATTGGAAAGGAAGAATTCAAAGTATCACTATGTGCAGATGATATGATAGTATGCATAAGCAACCCCCAAAATTCTACCAGAGAACTCCTTCAGATGATAAACATCTTTTACAGAGTGGCTGGATATAAAATTAACTCAAACAAATCAGTACTCTTCCTCTACACAAATGGTAAACAGGCTGAGAAAAAAAACAGGGAAACAACACCCTTCACAAGAGCCACAAATACTATAAAACACCTTGGTATAACTCTTACCAAGCAAGTGAAAGATCCATATGACAAGAATTTCAAGCCCCTAAAAAAAGAAATCAAAGAAGTCCTGAGAAAATGGAAAGATCTCTCATATTCATGGAATGGCAGGATTAATATAGTGAAAAAGGCCATCTTTCCAAAAGCAATCTGTAGATTCAACGCAATCCCCATCAAAATTACATCACAATTCTTCGCAGACATAGAAGGAAAGAGCAATTCCCAATTTCCAAAAAACAAAATAACCCTAATAAGAAAATTTGGTACAGAGCTAAACAGAGAATTCACAATGGAAGAATCCCAAATGGTTTGGAAGCATATAAAGAAATGTTCAAAGTCCTTAGTCATCAGAGAAATGCAAATAAAAAGGGATCCTTCTATTCTACCTCACAACAATCAAGAAGACGAAGAACAAAAGCTCAAGTGACAGCACATGGTGGTAAGGTTGTGGGGAAAGAGGAACATTTTTCCATTGCTGGTGGATTGAAAGATGGCATAATCACTTTGGAAATCAATTTGTAGGTCCCTCAGAAAATTGGAAATACTTCTGCCTGAAGATCCAGCTATATCCTTTTTGGGCTTATACCTAAAATATACCCTACCATACCTCAAGGGCACATGATCCACCATGGTCACAGCAGCTTTATTTGTAATACCCAGAAGCTGGTAATAGCACAGATGTCTCTCAATGGAAGAATGAATACAGATAATTTGGTTCATTTACACAGTGGGATACTATTTAGCTATTAAAACTTCGGATATCATGAATTTTGCAGACAAATGAATGGAACTAGAAAGTATCATTCTGAGTGAGATAACTCATACCCAGAAGGACCTAAATGTTATATGCTCACTGATAAGTAGATATTAGCCAAAACATTCAGAATAATGAGGATACAACCCACAGACCATAAGAAGTATATAACAATTAGAGAGGCCCAAGTGAGAATGCTTCAATTCCACTTTGAAGGGGGAAGGAAATAATTAAGGGAGATAAATGGAGGCAGGGAACTGAGTGGGAGGAGGGAGAAAGAGGGAGGGGAAAGGGGAAAAGCGTCTGAGGGGATGACAGGAGAGAAGGCCAGATGTCTAAGAGAATAAACTGAGATAAGCAGCATTGGGGTGGGAGGAGGAAGACACTCTAGGAAGTACCAGAAACATGGGATGTGAGAGATTCTAAGGACTCAGTGGGGTGACCTTGGTCACAATTCCCAACATTGGGGAGAGGGAAATGGAAGAGTTCAACTACAGTAGATAGACAGGGTCTCAAGCAGAGGGACAGTACTACTAATCCACAGCCAAATATTCTGACCCAGAACTGTTCCTGCCTAGAAGAGCTGCAAGAACAAAAATGGAGAAGAGACTAAAGGAAAGGTGATCCAGTGACTGCCCAACTTGGATCCATCTCATGGGAAGGCCCCAAGGCCTGACACAATTACTGATGCTATGACTTGTTTACAGATGAGAGCTTGGCATGGCTGTCCTCTTAGAGGCCCTACCAGCAGCTGACGGAGACAGGAGCAGACACTTATACCCAGGCACTGGCCTGAAGTTGGAAGTCCTTGTGGTTGAATTAGGGGAAAGATTGAAGAAGCTGAAGGGAGAGCAACCACATAGGAACATCAGCAGTGTCAACTTACTAAGACCCTGGGAGCTCCCGGAGTCTGACCCACCTTTGAGGAGCAACAAGGGCCAGTCAGAAGTCTGCCTTGTCAGGCCTTAGTGGTAGATTTGCTTAATCCTGAAGTAACTTGAAGCCTTAGAAAGGGGAGGTCTGGTGGAATGGGAGCATCCTTCGGAGGCAAGTGGGAGGAAGAATGGGATAAAGAACTGGGGGGGGGGGGATACAGGGGGGATGGGCAATGATTGGCATATAAATATGTAAAATAATACAAATTGAAAATCATAATAATATAATAAAAACAACACAAACAAATGAAAGAAAGGAAGGAAGAAAGGAAGGAAGGAAGGAAGGAAGGAAGGAAGAAAGAAAGAAAGAAAGAAAGAAAGAAAGAAAGAAAGAAAGAAAGAAAGATAGGTAGAAAGATAGAAAGATAGAAAGATAGAAAGAAAAAGAAATTGCCTTAAAGCCAGATCTTAGGGAGCAATATTGTCAAGTAAGGTACCCTCTTTTCAGATACCTCTATTATGTGTGTCAAGTTGACATGAGACTTCTCAGCACAAGTTTCATGTTTTCAGATGGTGGATCAAAACAGAATGTCCTGGTTCTAAAGCATTAGGTAGTCTACTTCTCTAGCTATATTGTTTTGACCGCATATAACTTTTTTCTCAAGACAGTTTTATGTCATGAGTGCAGTGTTCTGCAACAGACATCCTGTGGTTCTAGCATCTTCAGCCTCCAGGAATCTCTGCTCAGCAAGGGGTATTCAAGTCCACAGATTTATGCAATGCTCTCTGAGGGAATGCTACCAGAGCCTCCTGCCCTGCCACACAACTTAAGGCCTCTGCTGCTGCTAAAGACTGGATCAGTACTCCCTGACTCACTCTATCTTCACCTCATGTTTGCAAGACCAGTACTGTGTGGTCACAGACTCACATTCTGTCAGTGGATGTCTGACGACTCAGAGTGGAGTCTGTTCTTTTAGAACCACAATTCTATTGCCTTCTATTTATTAATCCCCATGAAAACAATTTCCAGGGCAATGCTTTCCTGGTACATGGATTCCCTTGAATTGAGGTCCTTGGCCTCAGTTCAAGCTCCTTCCTTTAAGAAGTTTTCTGGATTTTCATAGGTTAGATCATTTGATGATTGGACTTTTGCAGTCATGGCTGTTTTCCTTCTGTCTGGTGTAGAGCATGATGTCTCACTGCAGAGCTAATGCCTTGGCTGCAAACTTTACTTGTTTGATCACTCCTCTTTGGCAAACTGGACATTCTTATGACTTTCTCTCTCCTTTTTTGTTGTCTTTCTACTGTAGATCAAATAATGCAGTAAGAGTGGTGATACTATGATCACTATACATATCCATTATAAAATATACTCCACAAAACAAATTAGGTCATTATTTTCATGTTAAATTTGATTTGGTGTCTCAGGATTTCAAAAGATTAAAGCCAGGTTCTGGGCCAAATTTCACACTAAAGGGTCCAAATGTAATTGCTGATAGAGTCTGTGTACCCTCTGGAAATTCATGGTTTCTACTTGTACTGCCTGTGCTTAGTCCAGCATTCTCATTTCCCAAGAGGCACTGGAATGGCTCCTTGATCTTTGTTTATAGTATTCAAGGGCTTTTAACTACAGAGTTTCTAATATTTCTACATTCCTCCCTCAGTGAGTATAAAGGTACTGAGAGTGCATATGAGCTTTATCTTTCCAAAGACCTCATACCCAATTCCAATTTTTTTACTAGTTAGTGTTTCTGTTGGTGTGGTAAGACAGTCTTACTAAAATACCTTTAAAGAAGAAAACGGTTATTTTGGCACCTACATGAATTGTGTAGTAATTTCGGGTAGGAATCTTACCTTGTTATAATTTGAGAAGGCAGATAGTTGCATTGTGTATGCATGCAAGAAGAGAAAATTGAGTATTAATCTCAGCTAGCTTCCCCTTCTTATGCACCTCAGGACAGAAGCACAGGGAACAATGTTGCTTCCTTTGAGGTGGTCATTTCTCATCAATTTTACTAATCCAGATAACCATTCTGTCATTCCACAAATCTAAGTTAACATAAATAAGTCCCTGTAGGCACGTCTAAGGATCTTCAGCCAGTGATTGAAGTTCTTCATACTTTCCAATTACTATTAGTGATCGCACATATACAAGTAACTTCCAAATAGAACGTTAAGAGCCAGTTGCTGAATACACTACAATTTCTGGTTGTTGGACTTATAAACACCAAGCTAGAAGTAAGCTGGAATCTAATTCTCTGGTTGTTAGTCTCACTGAAAGCTACTATGCAGGCCGCTGATAGACAATACTCTACATCATTTTATTCAACAATGGACTCTTGGGCCCTGGTAGTAGAGCTAACTCAGTTATTGATCTATATGGCGATTATGTGTAAGTTGACGTGCTTTCTAATGATTTTGTTCATGCCCATATATTGATGTTGTTTTCAGTTTTGATCAGAGAAGCTTCTTTCCAGAGTTTGAGAATGCTACTACAAAGCTGAAACTGTCTATTCTTCAGAAAATAAGTGATTATTAAATTAAATGATTGTTAAATGAGTAAGTCCTAATCTATATGTATACAACACTATTTCCAAGGATCAGGGACCATGTGAAACAGAATTCTGAGATAATATAAGGTCTAGAGTTAGCTACGGGGTGATACGCAATGCTGTATTCTAGGCATGGCATGGGCATTGCACTCTCAACAGCTGTGGTAATCTCCACCAGACCTACCCAGAATTCAGTGAGTAAAATTTCATCATCTTGAGAAAGGATGGATGATTAATGATTGCTCTGGATAAGGGAGAGGTATATTAAGTCTCGATACAGCCCCTTGTATATTGTCCATGCTCCTATAATTTGGTTCTTATTACTTATTTCTGTAAGAAATCTTAATTTATCTTATTAGTTCACAAAAAATAAAACACACACACACACACAGAGACAGACAGAGAGAGAGAGAGAGAGAGAGAGAGAGAGAGAGAGAGAGAGCAGTCAGTAGGGGGTTTGTTGAGAAGAAGCAAGACTCATTTTTATCTCACTATCATTCTATGTTCCTTTCAAGCGCTATAGAGTACTGTGAGGTTAATGAAAGAATAAAATGAAAACTATCAAAATATATTACCTAAACATATTAAATGTAGCACATTAGTATATAACACCAGCATTCCACTAAAACAGTTACTTTGTGAATGAAATCCAATGCAAAAGAATATTACAAACTGGATTCAAGAAACAAAGAAATGAAAACAGTGCTTTTAGTCTCATTAGAATGAAACACATATGCAGTGTTCTTAATGACAGCATAGTGTATCTTGGGCACTAACTCATACACATGTGAAGCTTGTATTTGTGATGGGTATTGTCATACCCATCATCCATTATCCTTACCTCCATGGTTATGTTGTCTCCAGATTTCTTCATTCCATTAATGTGTGCAACTTTTTTTAGTTCCTTTAAGCCCTTCTGGGGCTTGTTGATCACAATCAGCCACCGAGCTGACTCTGACAGCCACCTGTCAAGGAAGATGTTGAGGTAGAAACAATCCTTGTGAAGTTATTTTCTATACAAAATTTAACCTTCGAAATTTTGTTCTTTAATTGAATACATACAACATTCTGATATAAAAATCTCTGTAATATCTTGTTATCTAATACCTTCAATAAAAGTTAGGAATGATTCAACCACATAATTCACTGCATTTTTTTCTGCGTCGTTATTAAATTGGGTATTTATTTACATTTCAAATGTTATTCATTTTCCCGGTTTCCATGCAAACATTCCCATAAGCCCTCCCCCTGCCATTCTTTTTTTTCCCTCCATCTTTTTTAACTTGGGTATTTCTTATTTACATTTAGATTGTTATCTCCTTTCCCCTTTCGGGGTCAACATTCCTCTAACCCCTCACCCTCCCCTTCTATATGGGTGTTCCCTTCCCCATTCTCCCCCGAATACTGCCCTCGCCCCAACAATCACTTTCATTGGGGGTTCAGTCTTGGCAGGACCAAGGGCTTTCCCTTCCACTGGTGCTCTTACTAGGCTACTCATTGCTACCTCTGCAGTTGGAGCCCAGGGTCAGACCATGTATACTCTTCAGGTAGAATTTTAGACCCTAGAAGCTCTGGTTGGTTGACATTGTTGTAATATGGGGTCTCAAGCCCCTTCAGCTCTCACAGTCCTTTCTCTGATTCCTTCAACGGGGATCCCGTTCTCAGTTCAGTGCTCTGCTGCTGGCATTCACCTATGTATTTGCTGTATTCTGGCTGTGTCTCTCAGAAGAGATCTACATCCGGCTCCTGTCGGCCTGCACTTCTTTGCTTCATCCAGCTTGTCTAATTGGGTGGCTCTATATGTATGGGCCACATGTGGAGCAGGCTCTGAATAGGTGTTTCTTCTGCCTCTGTTCTAAACTTTGCCTCCCTATTCTCTCCCAAGAGTATTCTTGTTCCCCTTTTAAAGAAGGAGTGAAGCATTCGCATCTTGGTCATCCATACGAGTTTCATGTGTTCTGTTCATCAAACGTAATTCAAGCGGTTGGGCCAATATCCACTTATAAATGAGTACATACCATATGTGTTTTACTGTGATTGGATTACCTCACTCAGGATGATATTTTCCAGTTCCATCCATTTGCCTATGAATTTGGTAAAGTCATTGTTTTTGATACCTGAGTAATATTCCATTGTGTAGATGTACCACATTTTCTGTATCCATTCCTCTGTTGAAGGACATCTGGGTTCTTTCCAGCTTCTGGCTTTTATAAATAAGGCTGCTTTGAATATAGTGGAGCATGTGTCTCTGTTTTATGTTGGGGCATCTTTTGGGTATATGCGCAAGAGAGGTATAGCTGGGTCCTCGGGTAGTTCAATGTCCAATTTTCTGAGGAACCTCCAAACTGATTTCCAGAATGGTTGTACCAGTCTGCAATTCCACCAACAATGGAGGAGAGTTCTTCTTTCTCCACATCCTCGCCAGCATCTGCTGTCACCAGAGTTTTTGATATAAGCCATTCTGACTGGTGTGAGGTGGAACCTTAGGGTTCTTTAGATTTGCATTTCCCATATGACTAAAGATGTTGAGCATTTCTTTAGGTGCTTCTCAGCCATTCGATATTCCTCAGGTGTGAATTCTTTGTTTAGCTCTGAACCCCATTTGTAAATAGGGTTATTTGTCTCCCTGCGGACTAACTTCATGAGTTCTTCATTTATTTTGGATGTAAGCCCTCTATCAGTTGTAGGATTGGTAAAGATCTTTTCCCAATCTGTTGGTTGCCATTTTGTCCTAAAACAGTGTCCTTTGCCTTACAGAAGCTTTGTAGTTTTATGAGAACCCATTTGTTGATTCTTGATCTTAGAGCATAAGCAATTGGTGTTTTGTTCAGGAAATTTTCTCCAGTGCCCATGTGTTCGAGATTCTTCCCC
Organism: Rattus norvegicus; assembly: GCF_021556685.1. Classification (NCBI taxonomy): domain Eukaryota; kingdom Metazoa; phylum Chordata; class Mammalia; order Rodentia; family Muridae; genus Rattus; species Rattus norvegicus. Next base: position 217,999,143 of record NC_141534.1, read on the forward strand.
ACTTTTTTTTCTATTAGTTTGAATGTATCTGGTTTGATGTGGGGGTCCTTGATCCACTTGGACTTAAACTTTGTACTGGGTGATAAGAATGGATCGATCTGCATTCTTCTACATGCTAACCTCCAGTTGAACCAGCACCAATCGCTGAAAATGCTATCTTTTTTCCATTGGATGGTTTTGGCTTCTTTGTCAAAAATCAAGTGACCATAGGTGTGTGGGTTCATTTCTGGGTCTTCAATTCTATTCCATTGGTCTATCTGTCTGTCTCTGTACCAATACCATGCAGTTTTTATCACTATTGCTCTGTTATACTGCTTGAGTTCAGGGATAGTGATTGCCCTGGAAGTCCTTTTACTCTTGAGGACAGTTTTAGCTATCCTGTTTTTTTTTTGTTGTTGTTGTTGTTGTTGTTTTTTGTTTTTTGTTTTTGTTACTCCAGAAGAATTTCCAAATTGTTCTGTCTAACTCTATGAAGAATTGGATTGGAATTTTGATGGTGATTGCATTGAACCTGTAGATCACTTATGGTAAAATGGCCATTTTTACTATAGTAATCCTGCCAATCCATGAGCATGGGAGATTTTTCCATCTTCTGAGATCTTCAATTTCTCTCTTAAGAGGCTTGAAGTTCTTATCATACAGATCTTTCACTTGCTTGGTTAATGTCACACCAAGGTACTTTACATTATTTGGGACTATTATGAAGGGTGTCATTTCCCTAATTTCTATATCAGCTTGTTCCTCTTTTGTGTAGAGTAAGCCTACAGATTTATTTGAGTTAATTTTATATCCAGCCACTTTGCTGAAGTTGTTTATCAGGTTTAGTAGTTCTCTGCTGGAACTTTTGGGATCAATTAAACATACTATCATATCAACTACAAATAGTGATATTTTGACTTCTTCCTTTCCAATCTGTATTCCTTTGATCTCCTTTTGTTGTCTGATTGGTCTGGCCAGGACTTTGAGTACTGTATTGAATAAGTAGGGAGAGAGTGCAGAGCCTTGTCTAGTCCCTGATTTTAGTGGAATTGCTTCAAGTTTCTCTCCATTTAGTTTAATGTTAGCTACTGGTTTGCTTTTTATGACTTTTCCTATGTTTAGGTATGGGCCTTGAATTCCTGTTCTTTCCAGGACTTTTATCATGAAAGGGTGTTGAATTTTGTCAAATGCTTTCTCAGTATCTAATGAAATGATCATGTGTTTTTATCTTTTAATTTGTTTATATAGTTGAATACGTTGGTGGTTTTCTGTGAATTAAATCATCCCTGCTTCCCTGGGATGAAGCTTACTTTATCATGATGGATTATTGTTTTGATGTGTTCTTAGATTTGGTTTGCAAAAATTTTATTGAATACTTTTGCATCAATATTCATAAGGGAAATTGGCCTGAAATTCTCTTTATTTGATGGGTCTTTGTGTGGTTTAGGTGTAAGAGTAATTATGTCTACATAGAAGGAATTGGGTAGTGCTCCATCTGTTTCAATGTTGTGGAATAATTTGAATAGTATTGGTATGAGGTCTTCTATGAAGGTCTGATAGAATACTGGACTGAACCCATCTGGACCTGGGCTCTTTTTGGTTGGGAGATTTTAATGACTGATTCTATTTCTTTAGGAGTTATGGGATTGTTTAAATGGTTTATCTGTTCCTGATTTAACTTGAGTCCCTGGTATCTGTCTAGGAAATTGTCCATTTCCTCCAGATTTTCAAGTTTTGTTGAATATAGGCTTTTGTAGTAGGATCTGATGATATTTTGAATTTTCTCTGATTCTGTTGCTATGTCTTCCTTTTCATTTCTGATTTTGTTAATTTGTACACAGTCTCTGTGTCCTCTGGTTAGTTAGGCTAAGGGTTTATTTATCTTGTTGATATTCTCAAAGAACCAGGTTTGGTTCTGTTGATTCTTTGCATAGTCCTTTTTGTTTCTACTTGGTTGATTTCAGCTCTGAGTTTGACTATTTCCTGCCTTCTACTCCCCCTGGGTATGTTTGCTTCTTTTTGTTCTAGAGCTTTTACATGGGCTGTGAAGCTGCTGATATAGGCTCTCTCCTGTTTCTTTCTGCAGGCACTCAGAGCTATGAGTTTTCCTCTTAGCACAGCTTTCATTATGTCCCATAAGTTTGGGTATGTTGTACCTACATTTTCATTAAATCTAAGAAGTCTTTAATTTCTTTCTTTATTACTTCTTTGACCAGGTTATCATTGAGTAGAACATTGTTCAACTTCCCTGTTTATGTGGGTGTTCTTTCCTTACTGTCATTGAAGACCAGCTTTAGCCCATGGTGGTCTGATAGGATGCATGTGTTCATTTCTTTCTTTCTGTATCTGTTGAGGCCTGTTTTGTGGCTGATTACATGGTCAATTTTGGAGAAAGTACCATGAGGTGGTGAGAAGGTATATCCTTTGGTTTTAGGATAGAATGTTCTATAAATATCAGTTATGTCCATTTGGTTCATGACTTCCGTTAGTCTGTCTATGTCTCTGTTTAATTTCTGAGTCCATGATCTGTCTATTGATGAGAGTGGGGTGTTGAAATCTCCTACTATTCTCATGTGAGTTACAATGTGTGCTTTGAGCTTTAGTAAGGTTTCTTTTATGTATGTAGGAGCCCTTGTATTTGAAGCATAGATATTTAACATTGAGAGTTCATCTTGGTGAATTTTTCCTTTGATGAATATGAAGTATCCTTCTTTGTCTTTTTTGATGACTTTTGGTTGAAAATCAATTTTATTCAATAATAGAATTGCTACTCAAGCTTGCTTCTTCAGCCAATTTGCTTGGAAAGCTGTTTTCCAGCCTTTTACTCTGAGGTAGTGTCTGTCTTTGTCTCTTATGCGTGTTTCTTGTATTCAGCAAAATGCTGGTTCCTCATTATATATCCAGTTTGTTAATCTGTGTCTTTTTATTGGGGAATTGAGTCCATTGATGTTGAGAGATAATAAGAAATAGTGATTGTTGTTTCTTGTTATCTTCATATTTGGAAGTGAGATTATGTTTTTGTGCTTGTCTTTCCTTTGTTTGTTGCAAAACGATTAGTTTCTTGCTTTTTCTAGGATGTAACTTGCCTCCTTCTGTTGGGCTTCACCATTTATTATCCTTTGTACGGCTGGGTTTGTAGAAAGATATTGTGTAAATTTGTTTTGTCATGGTATATGTTGGTTTCTCCATCTACGTTAATTGAGAGTTTTGCTGGATACAGTAACCTGGACTGGCATTTGTGTTCTCTTAGGGTCTGTATGACATCTGTCCAGGACCTTCTGGCTTTAATAGTCTTTGGTAAGAAGTCTAGTGTGATTCTGATAGGTCTGCCTTTATTTGTTACTTGACATTTTTCCCTTACTGCTATTAATAATCTTTCTTTGTTTTGTGCATTTGGTGTTTTGAATATTATGTGACAGGTGGAGTTTCTTTTCTGGTCCAATCTAGTTGGAGTTCTGTTGGCTTCTTGTATGTTTATGGGCATCTCTTTCTTTGGGTTAGGGAAGTTTTCTTCTATGATTTTGTTAAATATATTTACTGGTCCTTTTAGTGGGGAGTCTTCACTCTCTTCTATACCTATTGTTCTTAGGTTTGATCTTCTCATTGTGTCCTGGATTACTGCACGTTTGGGGCCAGTAGCATTTTTCATTTTCCATTATCTTTGACAGTTGTGTCAATGAATTCTATGGAATCTTCTGCTCCTAAGATTCTCTCTTCTATCTCTTGTATTCTGTTGGTGATGCTTGTATCTACGGCTCCTTGTCTCATCCTTTGTTTTCTCCCTTTGTGCTTCCTTTATTGTTTCCATTTCCATTTCCAATTCCTTCACCTGCTTGATTGTGTTTTCCTGTAATTCTTTCAGGGATTTTTGTGTTTCCTCTCTAAGGGCTTCTACTTGTTTACTTGTGTTTTCCTGCATTTCTCTGAGGGAGTTCTTTTTGTCTTTCTTGAAGTCCTCCATTATCATGATAAAATGTGATTTTAAATCTAGATCTTGCTTTTCTGGTGTGTTTGGATATTCAGTGTTTGGTTTTGTCGCAGAATTGAACTCTGATGATGCAATGTAGACTTGAAATAGAAGCAGCCATTAAAAGTCTTCCACCCAAAAAGAGCCCAGGTGCAGAAGGGTTCAGTGCAGAATTCTATCAGATCTTCATAGAAGACTTCATACCAATACTATCCCAACTACTCGACAAAATTGAAACAGATGGAGCGCTACAGAATTCCTTCTATGAAGCCACAATTCTGTTATACCTAAACTACACAAAGACCCAACAATGAAAGAGAACTTCAGTCCAATTTCCCTTATGAATATTGATGCAAAGTTACTCAATAAAATTCTTGCAAGTCGAAGCCAACAGCACATCAAGACAATCATCCCTCATGATCAAGTAGGCGTCTTTCCAAGGATGCAGGGATGGTTTAATATATGGAAAACCATCAACATAATCCACTATATAAACGAACTGAAAGATGAAAAGCACATGATCATTTCATTAGATGCTGGGAAAACATTTGACAAAATTCAATACCCCTTCATGATAAAAGTCCTGGAAAGAACAGGAATTCAAGGCCCATACGTAAACATAGTAAAAGCCATATTTGAAGCAGTCCCACTAAAATCAAGGACTAGACAGGGCTGCCAACTCTCTCCCTACTTATTCAATATAGTTCTCGAAATCCTAGCCAGAGCAATCAGACAACAAAAGGAAATAAAAGAGATAGAGATTGGAAAGGAAGAAGTGAAAATATCACTATTTGCAGATGATAAGATTGTATATTTAAGTGATCCCAAAAGTTCCAGCAGAGAACTACTAAACCTGATAAACACCTTCAGCAAAGTGGCTGGGTATAAAATTAACTCAAATAAATCAGTAACCTTCCTCTACACAAAAGAGGAACAAGCTGAGAAAGAAATTAGGGAAATGACACCCTTCATAATAGTCCCAAATGATATAAAATACCTCGCTATGACTTTAACCAAGCAAGTGAAAGATCTTGATGATAAGAACTTCAAGCCTCTGAAGAAAGAAATTGAAGAAGATCTCAAAAGATGGAAAGATCTCCCATACTCATGGATTGGCAGGATTAATATAGTAAAAATGGCCATTTTACTAAATGTGATCTACAGATTCAATGAAATCCCCATCAAAATTCGAACCCAATTCTTCATAGAGTTAGACAGAACAATTTGCAAATTCATCTGGAATAACAAAAAACCCAGGATAGCTAAAACTATCCTCAACAATAAAAAGACTTCTGGGGGGGAATCACTATCTCTGAACTCCAGCAGTATTACAGAGCAATAGTGATAAAAAAAAAAACTGCATGGTATTGGTATAGAGACAGACAGAGAGACCGGTGAACTAGAATTGAAGACCCAGAAATGAACCCACATACCTATGGTCACTTGATTTTTGACAAAGGAGCCAAAACCATCCAATGGAAAAAAGATAGCATTTTCAGCAAATGGTGCTGGTTAAACTGCAGGTCAGCATGTAGAAGAATGCAGATCGATCCATTCTTATCACCCTGTACAAAGCTTAACTCCAAGTGGATCAAGGACCTCCATATCAAACCAGATACACTCAAACTAATAGAAGAAAAGGTGGGGAAGAACCTCAAACCCATGGGCACTGGAGAAAATTCCTGAACAAAACACCAATGGCTTATGCTCTAAGATCAAGAATCCACAAATGGGATCTCATAAAACTGCAAAGCTTCTGTAAGGCAAAGGACACTGTTGTTAGTACAAAATGGCAACCAACAGATTGGGAAAAGATTTTTACCAATCCTTTAACTGATAGAGTGCTTATATCCAAAATAAATAAAGAACAAAAGAAGTTACACTGCAGGGAGTCAAATAACCCTATTAAAAATGGGGTTCAGAGCTAAACAAAGAATTCAGAGCTGAGGAATGCCAAATGGCAGAGAAACTCCTACACAAATGTTCAACACCTTTAGTCATAAGGGAAATGCAAATCAAAACAACCCTGAGATTTTACCTCACTCCAGTGAGAATGACTAAGTTCAATGACAGCAGATGCTGGCAAGGATGTGGAGAAAGAGGAACTCTCCTCCATTATTGATGGAATTGCAGACTGGTACAACCATTCTGGAAATCAGTCAGTAGATTCCTCAGAAAATTGGACATTGAACTACCTGAGGACCCAGCTATACCTCTCTTGGGCATATACCCAAAAGATGCCCCAACATTTAACAAAGGCACATGCTCCACTATGTTCATAGCGGCCTTATTTATAATAGCCAGAAGCTGGAAAAAACCCAGATGCCCTTCAACAGATGAATGGATACAGAAAATGTGGTACATCTACACAATTGAATACTGCTCAGCTATCAAAAACAATGACTTTATGAAATTCGTAGGCAAATGGATGGAACTGGAAAATATCATCCTGAGTGAGGTGACCCAATCACAGAAAAGCATACATGGTATGCACTCATTCATAAGTGGCTATTAGCCCAAATGCTTGAATTACCCTGGATGCACAGAACACATGAAACTCAAGAAGGATGACCAAAATGTGAATGCTTCACTCCTTCTTTAAAAGGGGAACAAGAATACCCTTGGCAGGGAATAGGGAGGCAAAGATTAAAACAGAGGCAGAAGGAACACCCATTCAGAGCCTGCTCCACATGTGGCCCATACATATAGAGCCACCAAAGTGGATAAGATGGATGAAGCAAAGAAGTGCAGGCTGATAGGAACCGGATGTAGATCTCTCCTAAACACAGCCAGACACAGCCAGAATACAGCAAATACATAGGCGAATGCCAGCAGCAAACCACTGAACTGAGAACAGAACCCCCATTGAAGGAATTAGAGAAAGGACTGAAAGAGCTTGAAGGGGCTCGAGACCCCATATGAACAACAATGCCAACCAACCAGAGCTTCCAGGGACTAAGCCACTACCCAAAGACTATACATGGACTGACCCTGGGCTCCAACCTCATAGGTAGCAATGAATAGCCTAGTAAGAGCACCAGTGGAAGGGGAAGCCCTTGGTACTGCCATGACTGAACCCCCAGTGAAAATGATTGTTTTAGGGGAGGGTGGTATTGGGGGGAGTTAGGGGAGGGGAACACGCATATAGAGGGGGAGGGGGAGGGATTAGGGGGATGTTGTCCTGGAAACCGGGAAAGGGAATAACAATCAAAATGTGAATAAGAAATACCCAAGTTAATAAAGATGGAGAAAAAGGAAAAGCAAAGCAGAACTAGTTCAATGTGAGGCAGGGGGATGTGGGATGGGATTGGGCTTTTGAGGAGGGGAAACTGGGAAAGGGGATAACATTTAAAATTTAAATCAATACATCCAATAAACTTTTTTAAAAAGCTCCTACAAAAAAAAGTAGTGTATGCCCTTCAATGTACCAGTACCTCTTGTCACACTTATGTATGATTTTATAAAATTATTTGTTTAGCTCAAGGTTAGGCAGAATTGAGTCACCTCAGTTTTATCTGACAGTCGTCCTTGTCCTCCAGTCCCATAATTGGAAAGAGTATCACATACTGTCTTGTGTAGACTAAAGGGTAATGCATTTCTTATGTCCTTATTCCTGTTCATTATCTTCACAGATTTCCATTACAGAGACTTGGAAAGAAAGCTCATACCTTGTGAGTATAAGGAAGAAGAAAATTGGTACAGACATTGCCAGCTGGAGGTGGTGCCAGTTTTGAAATTGAAAAGCCAGGCCTGCCAATATCATGCCTCCAAAGCTACCAGCACAAGATCCAAGAACTGTCACCATGGTTAGGAATTTAGGGCTTGTCCATTCAAACACTGAAAGAAAAAGTTATATTAACTTAAAAGGGATTTGCAGGGTCAAAACCAAAGTTTGAACAATATTCCATTTCAAAGGCTTTGACTTACTGAGCAAGTTAATATTTACTGTTATGGGTTCCAAAGACATTCCTGCCAGGAATCTTAGAGAGCAATAAATGAATAAGTTGGGAGCAAAACCTGCACAGGTTTCAGTGATGGCCATTTGTAATAAAGCATATTTTAAAATGAACTTCCTCCCAAACCTGAGAAAAAGAGAGAAATTAGATTATGAGAAGAATTCAGTTTGCTTGAAACTTCAAGACAGCTATAATTCTAAATAATAAGGAATTGTAAATAACAGAGTGCATGAAATCAAAAGATTATTTTCATTTTTATAAATACATAGTTAAACAATATTTTTCTAAATTTCTTATGAGCTATTTTATTAACTCATGCCACATGATAAAATACTATGTTGGTATTATAATATATTACAAAAATACCATACCATGTAGTGTACTTAGCATATTTATTACTGATTTGTTTCTTTGATAAGACTAGATACTTCTTCAAAGCCACTTAAGGGAGAAAAGACATATTTTGTCGAGTACCATCAGATAAACAACGAATAAAACATGGTAATTGCCCTGTATGTTGCCATGAGCATGAGATAGATGACTCATTCAGAGGCTGAATGAGTAAGTGGTTATCATACCACATCTCAAATAGGTATTTCCCACGATATGTACTCAGGCAACCCCATTCCCACAAGAAAACTCCATTGACAAATGCTCTGTGTCCTCCCCAAACACCTTCATTAGCTAAAGTACAAAGTTTTCAAACACATGAAGTTTTGGTGGACAGGTAAGCATAGTGCAAGACACATATAGTCCTTGTAAAATTAGGTATCTTAGCCAGCACTTGGAAGTTTAGTACTGCAGAGATCGTGGATAAAATATATCAATGGAATAGTTGATGTGTGCTTTCATAAAAGCTACTTTTGCTGAATTTGAACTTAATGACCTTGAAATTCCAATTCCATTTTGTGGTATAGGCTATAAGGCAATCATGATGCAGGGCAAGAGACTTCTAGAAAGTTTCAGAGACATGAGCAACACTGAGAATGAGGAACAAAGAAGGAAGGGTGATTAAACACAGGAAAACAAAATTCTGAGTTCCTTAGAAGACTAGAAATACTTTCTGTCAAATTGAACAAATCACTTGTACAGACGTTATAGAAACAGCTATGCAAATAAATGGGAACTGGAAAACTTACATGTTATTTGGAACTCTCATCAACTTAGTCACATTGTAACATTAATTATACATATCATCTCTTGAGTACTATGGTGGTTGAATATGCTTGGACCATGGGAAGTGGCACTATTAGGTGGTGTGGGCCTATTAAAATAGATGTGGCCTTGTTGGAGGAATGTATTTATAAATGCATTCTCTATGGGAATGGGATTTAAGGTTTCAATGCTCAAGATCTTCCCAGTGTGGAATAAAGCCACCGCCTGGATAACTTCAGAAGACAATCTCTTTCTGCGTGCCTTTGGATCAAAACATAGCACTCTTATTTCCTTCTCCAGCATCCAGCATCATGTCTAGATGGATACTTCAATTCTTTCTGCTATGATGAAGGTCTGAATGTCTGAAACTGTAAGCCAGTCACAATTAAATCCTGTCCTTTTTAAGAATTGCCTTGGTCATGGTGTCTCTTCACAGCAATAAAACTCTAAGACAGGAATGGGGTATTGCTGTGACAGGACTGACCACATTTTTGTTTAGAGGAAGGTGGATTTGGGGATTTTGGATTTTGGAAATCAGTGGAATCTCTTAAGTTTGGTTAAATGGGCCTAGTAGGAATATGGAAGACATTATTGGTACTGAGAGTGATTTGAACTGTGAAACCCTGGCTCTAGAGATTTCAAAGGACAATAATGTTAGTGTGTTGCCTAGAGATTGATTTTGTGATATTCTGATGAAAAATGTGGTTTTCATTTTTATCTAGGTGCTGCACTGGTTCAAAGAGTCTTCCTGCAGCTAAAGTAAAGATACTTAGATTCATTGTATTATCAAAGAAAATCTCAGAATACCCTGGTTTAATTTCTGTTGTGTTGTTACTAAATTTCAAATTTATGAAGAGCATTTAGATGAAAATACATAAGCTGCAATAGAAAAACTAAAAAATGTATGGTTCAAGTATTAAACAGGCACAAGGAAGTGGAATGGAGCTGAATTCTGTGTTCAAGAAAATAAAGTGATTAAAGGATGTGTGATGCCAGGGTAAAATTCCACCCGGCTAAGCATACTGTTTAAGTGTTTGAGGTTGGACAAGGCACTATTAAGAGATGTGGCCTTGTTGGAGGAAGTATGTCCTGTGGGTGTAGGCTTTGAGGTCTGAATGCTAAGACCCACCTAATGTGAAAGAGAGCCTCTTCCTGGCTGCCTGCAGAAGATAATATCTGTCTGCTTGCCTTTGGATCAAGATATAGAATTCACAGCTCCTTCTCAAACATCATGTCTGCCTGTACACTGGCATGCTTCTGGCTATGATGATAATGGACTGAACCTATAACTGAAAGCCATCCACAAGTAAATGTCCTGTATAAGAATTACCTTAGTCATGGTGTCTCTTCACAACAAAGAAACCCTAGCTAAGATAAGTACTTATATGACATACATGTCTTATGTAAATATGACTCAAATTATGTTGGAGAAGAATGCATAAATAAATGATGTATTAAATAAAATGATTAAGTAGCAGGCATTATAAAGGTTGGTTGGCTTAAATATTTTATAGTACTATAAATTAAATCCTGTATATTCTCACAGGAAATAGTCATTTATAAAATTGATAAATGCAATGATGCTTTAGATGGCAAGCCTTTGGTGGTAGCCTTGTTCTTTCTTTTCAAAGGAATCATTAAAATATAACAATTCTGGAATTCACTTTTCCATTGATCGTGTACACTGTTCTTGATTGATTTTGTTGTTAAATTTAGTACTCTGGAACTTCGGCAACATTATTAACCTGTTTTTTAAATAGCCTTGTCTGTTTTATGTCTTCACTTGTAGACAGACTATATTGTGTATTGTATGACTGTATCAAATGTCAGTTAAAAAGTGTATGGCCTACAGCTTAAGCTGGATACATGGATTGGACATATAAAAGAGAGAAAAGATTTGGATATATAGCCAGGGTTTGGAGATTGGATCTAGATAGTGTGAGAAGATAGACAAATGGTACCTAAGAAGAGGCAAAGAGAGGACACAGAGAGTGTGTCCAAGTTAACAAAATCAGAAATGAAAAGTGAGACATAACAACAGAGTCAGAGAAAATTCAAAAAATCAGCAGATCCTACTACAAAAGGATATATAAAACAAAACGTGAAAATCTGGAGGAAATGGACAATTTCCTAGACAGATACCAGGTACCGAAGTTAAATCAGGAACAAATAAAACATTTAAAGAACCCCATAAATCCTAAAGAAATAGAGCAGTCTCCCAACCAAAAAGAGCCCAGATCCAGATGGGTTCAGTGCAGAATTCTATCAGACCTTCGTAGAAGAGCTCATATTAATACTATCCAAACTATTCCACAAAATTAAAACAGATGGAGCACTACCGAATTCCTTCTATGAAGCCACAATTGTTCTTCTACCTAAACCACACAAAGGCCCAACAAAGAAAGAGAATTTTAGACCAATTTCCCTTATAAATATTGACACAAAGATACTTAATAAAATTCTTTCAAACTGTATCCTAGAGCACATCAAAACAACCATCCATCATGATCAAGTAGACTTCATTGGAGGGATGCAGGGATGGTTTATTATAGGGAAAACCATCAATGTAATCCACTATATAAACAAACTGAAAGATAAAAACCACATGATCATTTCATTAGATGCTGAGAAAGCATTTGACAAAATTCAACACCTTTTCATGATAAAAGTCCTGGAAAGAACAGGAATTCAAGGCCCATACCTAAACATAGTAAAAGCCATATACAGCAAACAAGTAGCTAATATTAAACTAAATGGAGAGAAACTTGAAGCAATCCCACTAAAATCAGGGACTAGACAAGGCTGCCCACTCTCTCCCTACTTATTCAATATAGTTCTTGAAGTTCTAGCCAGAGCAATCAGACAACAAAAGGAGATCAAAGGGATACAGATTGGAAAGGAAGAAGTGAAAATATCACTATTTGCAGATGATATGATTGTATACTTAAGTGGTCCCAAAAGTTCCACCAGAGAACTACTAAAGCTGATAAACAACTTCAGCAAAGTGGCTGGGTATAAAATTAACTCAAATAAATCAGTAGCCTTCCTCTACACAAAAGAGAAACAAGCCAAGGAAGAAATTAGGGAAATGACACCTTTCATAATAGTCCCAAATAATATAAAATACCTTGGTGTAACATTGTCCAAGCAAGTGAAAGATCTGTATGATAAGAACTTCAAGCCTCTGAAGAAAGATATTGAAGAAGATCTCAGAAGATGGAGAGATCTCCCATGCTCATGGATTGGCAGGATTAATATAGTAAAACTGGCCATTTTACCAAAAGCAATCAACAGATTCAATGCAATCCCTATTAAAATTCCAGTCCGTTTCTTCATAGAGTTAGACAGAACAATTTGCAATTTTATCTGGAATAACAAGTAACCCAGGATAGCTAAAACTATCCTCAACAATAAAAGGACTTCTGGGGGAATCACTATCCCTGAACTCTAGCAGTATTACAGAACAATAGTGATAAAAAAAACTGTATGGTATTGGTTCACAGACAGACAGATAGACCAGTGAAATAGAACTGATGACCCAGAAATGAACCCACATGCCCCTATGGTCACTTGATTTTTGACAAAGGAGCCAAAACCATCCAATGGAAAAAAGATAGCATCTTTAGCAAATGGTGCTGGTTAAACTGCAGGTCAGCATGTAGAAGAATGCAGATCGATCCATGCTTATCACCCTGTACAAAGTTTAAGTCCAGGTGGTTCAAAGAACTCCACATCAAACCAGATACACTCAAACTAGTAGAAGAAAAAGTAGGGAAGAACCTCGAACACATGGGCACTGGAGAACATTTCCTGAACAAAACACCAATGGCTTATGCCCTAAGATCAAGAATCGACAAATGGGATCTTGTAAAACTGCAAAGCTTCTGTAAGGCAAAGGACACTGTTTTAGGACAAAATGGCAACCAACAGATTGGGAAAAGATCTTTACCAATCCTACAACTGATTGAGGGCTCACATCCAAAATATACAAAGAACTCATGAAGTTAGACTGCAGGGAGACAAATAACCCTCTTAAAAATGGGGTTCAGAAGTAAACAAAGAATTCACAGCTGAGGAATGCCGAATGACTGAGATGCATCTAAAGAAATGTTCAATATCTTTAGTCATAAGGGAAATGCAAATCAAAACAACCCTGAGATTCCACCTCAGATCATTCAGAATGGCTAAGATCAAAAACTCTAGCGATCTGCTCGATGCTGGCAAGGATGAGGAGAAAGAGGAACACTCCTCCATTGTTGGTGGGATTGCAAATTGGTACAACCATTCTGGATATCAGTCTGGGGTTTTCAGAAAATTGGACATTGAACTACCTGAGGATCCAGCTCTACCTCTCTTGCGCATATACCCAAAAGGTGCCCCAACATATAACGAAGACACATGCTCTATTATGTTTATAGAAGCCTTATTTATAATACCCAGAAGCTGGAAAAGAACCCAGATGCCCTTCAACAGAGGTATGGATACAGAAAATGTGGTACATCTACACAATGGAATATTACTCAGCTATCAAAAACAATGACATTATGAAATTCATAGGCAAATGGATGGAACTAGAAAATATCCTCCTGGGTGAGGTAACCCAATCACAGTAAAACACAAATGGTATGCACTCATTAATAAGTGGATATTTGCCTAAATTCTCAAATTACCCTAAATGCACAGAACACATGAAACTCATATGGATGACCAAAATGCGGATCCTTTACTCCTTCTTTAAAAGGGAAACAAGAATAACTTTGGGAGGGGATAGGGAGGCAAAGTTTAGAACAGAGACTGAAGGAACAGCCATTCAGAGCCTGCCCCACATGAAGTCCATACATATACAGCCACCAAACTAGATAAGATGGATGAAGCAAAGAAGTGCAGGCCGACAGGAACCGGATGTAGATCTCTCCTGAAAGACACAGCCAGAATACAGCAAATACATAGGCGAAGGCCAGCAGTAAACCACTGAACTGAGAACGGGATCCCTGTTGAAGGATTCAGAGAAAGGACTGAAAGAGCTTGAAGGGAATTTGGACCCCATATGAACAACAATGCCAACCAACCTGAGCTTCCAGGGAATAAGCCACTACCCAAAGACTATACATGGACTGACCCTGGGCTCCAATTGCATAGCTAGAAACAATGGCCTAGTAAGGGCACCAGTGTAAGGGGAAGCCCCTGGTTCATCCAAGACTAAACACCCAGTTAATGTAATTGTTGCGGGGAGGATGGTAATGAGGGGAGTATGGGGAGGGGAGCACCCATATAGAAAGGGACAGGGAGTGGTTGGGGGATGTTGACCTGGAAACCGGGAAAGGGAATTACAATTGAAATGTAAATAAGAAATACCCAATTTAATAAAGATGGAGGGGGGAAAAAAGAAAAAAAGAAAAGATTTCACAAAAATCTAGCTTGTAGAACCAATGCGTTTTATTTTGCTAATCAAATGAATATGGGTGATAAGTTCCTTAAAGAAGTAACATGACTCAAAGACAGCCCCATCACCAAACACATCCTGCATGGGAGTTAGCTCATGAAAGGTGGAAACACACTGGAAAGCGGGAAACACTATCTGTCTGGGTCAGAGATAGTTCAACAGGTTGATGGATGGCTTTTCCTGGTCACACAGCTACTCTGACCCTCTTCCTTTAAAGAAGTCTGTCTTTTCCAGAGTGTTCAGCTGATCTGAACTCTTTCTAGGCAGATCGGCTTTTCTGACAGTGTCTCTGAGAAGTGCTTACTATTTATACAAGCATGAAAAAGAAGGGGACTAATTAATCTGGTCAATTTCAGCGTCTTCTTTAAGTTATTTGTTTATCTCCCGAGCTACCCTGAAGAGTGAATGTTTCTCTTCCCCTAGAGAACCCCATGTTTCATCTCCCCATAAATAATCCTGTCTCAAAATACGTGATTGGCTGATCTCTGCTTCAACCTACTTTGTTTTAAGGAGAGTCCATATAAGAGGGAAGAAAACTCGAACAAATTGATTTGCAGAAATTATTTGTTAATTTAAAGAAAATATTATCAGGCACAAGATGCCAATTCTTATTCCACAATTAGTCATTACATTATTTATTTGCCTAATTACATACTATGGATTCTATAACTCTCAGAAGGATATGCCAGGAGAAGCAAGCATAGAAGTGATAGGTATAATTTCCCAAAGTTTGGTTCTGCAAGAGGCTGAGAAATTTCACTTCAAGACTGAACCCCCAGTGAATGGGATTGTTGCGGGGAGGGTGGTAATGGGGGGAGGATGGGGAGGGGAACACCCATAGAGAAGGGGAGGGGGATGGGCGAGGGGGATATTTGCCTGGAAACTGGGAAAGGGAGGAACAATTGAAATGTGAATAAGAAATACCCAATTTAATAAAGATGGAGAAAAAAAAGTGAGGGTAAAATGAAGGCTTTATTTTCTAATCACTCAAGCATGCGGTCACCTTGGGATCTGAACCATGTCCTTGAAGAGATATTGTTAAAGGATGAAACCACAAAACTAGAGGGGAGCAGGGGAGCTGAAGCATAGTCATATTTTGACACAAAGGGTTGAGAAAGGGAATTTCCCTTAAGGTTTTGTCACTGAACAGGGCCAGTCAGTCACAGGAAGGGAGTAACTGCGTTTGGTTGGGGTTTATAGAGTTTGCCAGGTCCTTAACTCAGAGCCTTGACAGTCACACCTAGACCACATGGACATCTAGACCATAACTCAAAATGATTTGGGAACAAATGAGCCAACAATCTGCATGTAGCCAATTAGGTCATGACAAGCAAACCGTTATATACATTTATGACTTGGATATCTTAGTTTAGATAACAGGCAACTCCTTACATTCTTTTCTAATTTACTGATTAAGAGACAGACAAGAAACATCTGGAGAAACAGGATAGAAGTTAGTTTCTGGCCTGGAAACATGAACTTAGGTTGACCCTGGCAGCAAGTTGAAGAAGTTATCCTTGAGATGGCTGGACTCAGACAACCATCTCCTTCAACCAACACATTCCCAATAACATATGACTGAATATTTCACAGGCATTAAAAAACATTCTTCTTGTAGTGACAAGCAACTAAAAGACCATATTTTTACACTTGGAATCACATCTGCTCAGTTCAAAGTTCTGGAGGAAGGGGGCCATGTGCCTTGATGAAGAACATTTTTTATAATAAAAATATGTGAATATGGGGAAATTGACATTACTTAGTCTTGATCCCATAGTTAACCTTTTCCTCTGTTTCTTTTTTTTAATCTTTATTAACTTGAGTATTTCTTATTTACATTTTGATTGTTATTCCCCTTCCCGGTTTCTGGGCCAACATCCTCCTAACCCGTCCCTCTCCCCTTCTAGATGTGCTTCCCCTCTCCATCCTGCCCCCATTACCACCCTCCCCCCAACAATCACATTCACTAGATGTTCAGTCTTGCCCAGGCCAAGGGCTTCCCCTCCCACTGGTGCTCTTACTAGGTTATTCATTGCTACCTATGAGGTTGGAACCCATAGTCAGTCCATGTATAGTCTTTGGGTAGTGGCTTAGTTCCTGGAAGCTCTGGTTGCTTGGCATTGTTGTTCATATGGGGTCTCGAGCCCCTTCAATCTCTTTCAGTCCTTTCTCTAATTCCTTCACCGGGGGTCCCATTCTCAGTTCAGTGGTTTGCTGCTGGCATTCGCCTATGTATTTGCTGTATTCTGGCCATGTCTTTCAGGAGAGATCTACATCCAGTTCCTGTCAGCCTGCACTTCTTTGTTTCATTCATCTTATCTAGTTTGGTGGCTGTATATATATGGGCCACATGTGGGGCAGTCTCTGAATGGGTGTTCCTTCTGCCTCTGTTTTAGTCTTTGCCTCCCTATTCCCTGCCAAGGGTATTCTTGTTCCCCTTTTAAAGAAGGAGTGAAGCATTCGCATTTTGGTCCTCCCTCTTGAGTTTCATGTGTTCTGTGCATCTAGGGTAATTCAAGCATTTGAGCTAATAGCCACTTATCAATGAGTGCATACCATGTGTGTTTTTCTGTGACTGGGTTACCTCACTCAGGATGATATTTTCTAGTTCCATTTGCCTATGAACTGTCTTGTGCAATTGCCTCTTGAACATCTCTTCATAGATTTTTTTTTTTGTTGGTTCAGTGGCCGAACTAGAACAGTATAAGGTACCATCATCTTCAATGAGTCAGCTGCTGAAGGTAGATGGAGTGGACAGGAGAACCCTAAACACACTCACCTGTCTGACAGAAGGCCATTTACAATACCTCCTATAAATGCACCAATCATAAATGAAAGTTTAGTGACAGAATTCAGTGCCTGAGATTCACACACCAGGTTCCACTAGAAAAAAGAAGATGACCAAATCAGAGATTATAGCTATTCGGTGTCATTTGCTGTAAGCCCTCACCATAACCTCTGGTGTAATATTGTAGTTCTATCTTTCTTTTGAACATGCCTTTTGGATACGACAATATTTCTACTATCAGCTAAAGTCACATCTCTCTAAGAACCTTCAGCTAATTTTCTAGCTTTGGTTAAAGATTTGTAAAATATGCTAAGAAGTATTCTCAACTAAGCCATAAAGTGCAACCATTTGAGATACTTAAAGAATTTTCTAGAACACACATAGCAGTGTATAAATTATCATATTACTCCACCAGGTATAGAAAGAGCCTAGCAATGACTACACTCTCTTCCCCCACCACCTGCCCTTATTTCTTTACTTTCTTTTCTTACTTTTGCTAAAAGTGAGCATTTAACCAAGTGGGACAGTGTTCTAACAATGAGAAACATTCAAGCCTGTTATAGAAGTAAATATATATCTTTTCTTTGGCAATCATGAGATTGAACCCTGGATGACTCTACCTCTGAGCAATAGCCTTAGATGGCCTTGTTGTTTTATATAATCACCCAGTTCTTAAAATTTAAATCAGGGCTGAATAACACTGTCTTATTATAATATATTTAAGAAAGCACATAAGTATTTACATAAAATAAATTAGTACATTCACTAAGGAGATTAAGGTTGAAGAGATACTGAAGAGAACCCTTATTGCTGCTTCCAAGGACTTGACATCAGTTCTTAACATACACATAGTGGCTCACAAACTTCTGTAATTTCAGTTTCATGGGATACAACACCCTCTTTTTACTTCTTTATGCACCAAGCATACATGTGGTACTCATACATATATTCTAGAAAACACTGACAAATACATTAATACATAAACAGTGTTCATCCTTAGAATAAAATACTAGAAGAATGAGAAATGTTTCACATTTAATATATTAGTAATTTATGTTGGCTAAAAGTTGAAGACTGAGCTAAATGAATATCCATTATTTCTGTTATAGGTAAAGCTACATCATTACTTCATTTTAGGAAATGACTTACCTCAGTCACAGTGGTAGAATGAAAGTTGCTCCTGTCATATACCCAGCCATCCACACAGGGCTCAGTGTCTGGCTCAGTTATACTGGAGAAAGTATCATTCAAATCAAGAAGATGCCACTGTGGTTGGGCAAAACGACGACACTTATCTAGTCTCAGGTGGGAGTCCAAGGGGATGGAGATCTTCAGGAGTTTATCTTGGTTCAGAATTCTACTGTCGTTATCAGAGACAGTGACATTGTCGAGGATAGGAACCCAGCAGCGATGACTGGGAATGGCTGCAGTAAAGTTCTCTATTATAATATGAGGTACCACAATAACACTGGTGAAGACAACAAAAACCATCTGAAGGATCTGGAATCTCCCTAGGCCTCCTACCTGATTCAGGAGTTCCTGAAAGGCCATTGAGGCTGAATAAATATCTCCAATGAGAAACAAATAATAATTCCACGTAAATTAGTACAAAGTATTTAAAAAGAACATATATTTCACAAAGACATGTTTACCCCTCAATTACTTCTCCATTGCAGTCAGAGAACCATTACCTTCCAGGAACTAAGGTTTGGGCATGGATTTTCTTGTTTTAAAGTCACCAAGCATTTTAGTATGTTTTTATTGCTGCAACTGAATTTGTTAAAGATTTATTTTCAACGGAATTTTGCTTACACAACCCCCATGGTTAAATATGGACATTGAACTTCAAATATCAGAAAATAATAGAAGAGTTAATATATTACATGTTAGGCACTACAGAAGGTGTAATTTACAAGACTTCAAAGTGGACCAGTCTCATCTGTGCCCACAGCTAAGGCTGTCTCATAGACCTCCAGACCCAAAATCTGCCTGGAGAGACCTTGTCTCCCAGGGACACACTTAGTTCTAAGCCCAGAGGTGAGAGGCCATTTTCAATCCACTAATTGTCCAAAGACAGATCTACTAGGAGCTCACAGGGCACAGGAACCTTGGAACAACCTGGGACAGGAACTTTCAGGTCTCCAAATGCACCAATAGCTAAGGCTGTCCCACAGCTCTCTCGACTCAAAGCCTGCCCAGAGAGAGCTGGTGTTCCTGGAATGCTCTCACTCCTAAGATCATAGGCTCTCAGGCACAGAGGAGGGACAAGCTCCAGCCAGAAAAAGCAAGACCAACTAACATTAGAGATAGCCAGATTGTAAGCGGCAAGTGCAAGAACCTAAGCAACAGAAACCCTGACTATTTGGCATCATCAGAATCCAGTTCTCCCACCACAGTAAATACTATATACCCAAGCACAAAGAAAAAGCAAGATTTGTGTTTAAAATCTCATCTCATGATGATGATAAAGGACTTTAAGAAGGACATAAATAATTCCCTTAATGAAATACAGGAGAACATATGTAAACAAGTAGAAGCCGTGAAAGAGGAAGCACAAATATCCCTTTAAAGGACTTACAGGAAAACACAACCAAACAGGTAAAGGAATTGAAAATCCTCAAATCTAAAAATGGAAATAGAAACAATAAAGAAGTCACAAAGGAGATAGAAAACCTAGGAAAAGGGTCAGTAGTCATAGATGCAAGCATCACCAACAGAATATGAGAGATTGAAGAAAGAATCTCACAGGCAAAAGATGCCATTGAAAACATTGACACAATAGTAAAATGCAAATTGCAAAAGCGCCTAACATGAAACGTCCAGGAAATCCAGGGCACAATGAAAGGATCAGATAATAAGTATAGAACAGAGTGAAGCTTCCCAACTTAAAGGGCCAGTAAATATCTTCAACAAAATTATAAAAGTTCCCTAACCTAAAGAAAGTGATATCCATAAACATACAAGAAGCCTACAGAACTCCAAATAGATTGGACCAAAAGGAAATTCCTCCTATCGTATAAAAGTTGTGAAGGTTTACGTATGCTTGGCCCAGGAAGTGGCACTACGAGAAGATGTGGCCTGGTTGTAGGAAGTGAGTCACTGTGGGGGTGGCCTTGGATTCACACCTCCTAGTTGCTTGCAGATGTTCAGTCTGTTCCTGTCTCCCTTCTGGAGTAGGTGTAGAACTCAGCTCCTCCTGCAACATGCTTTCCTGGATTCTGCCATGCTCCTGCCTTGATGATAATGGACTGAACCTCTGAACCTGTAAGCCAGCCCCAATTAAATGTTGGTCTTTATAAAACTTGCATTGATCATGGTGTCTGTTCACAGCAATAAAACCCTAAGACAATAGTCAAAACACAAAATGCACAAAACCAAGAAAGAATATCAAAAGCAATAAGGGAAAAAGTCCAAGTAACATATAAAGGCAGACCTATCAGAATTACACCAGATTTCTCACCAGAGACTATGAAAGCCAGAAGATCCTGGGCAGGTTTTATACAGACCCTAAAAGAACACAAACACCAGCCAAGGGTACTATATTTAGACAAACTATCAATTATCATACATAGAGAAACCAGGATAGTCCATGACAGAATCAAATTTACACAATATCTTTACACAAATCCAGCCTTCCAAAGAATAATAGATGGAAAACTCCAACACAACGAGGGAAACTACAACCTAGAAAAAGCAAGAAAGTAATCTTGCAACAAACGCAAAAGAAGAGAGGCACACAAACATAATTTTATCTCTAACAACAAAAATATGAGGAAACAACAATCATTATTTCTTAATATCTCTTAACATCATTGGACTCAATTCTCCAATAAAACATAGACTAACAGGCTAGATATGTAAAGAGGACCCAGGATTTTTCTTCACAAAGAAAATACACCTCAGGGATGAAGACACAATATCTCATAGTACAAAGCTGGAAAACAATTTTCCTAGCAAAAGGTCCCAAGAAACAAGCTGAATTAGTTGTTATAATAATGAATAAAATCAACTTTGAACCAAAATTTATCAAAAATATAAGAAGTGACCCTTAATACTCATAAAAGGAAAAATCTTTCAAGATGAATTCTCAATTCTGAACATCTATGCTACAAATGCAATGACACCCACATTCATAAAAGAAACTTTACTAAAGCTCAAAGCACATATTGCACCACACATAATAATAGTGGGAGACCTCAACACCCTACTCTCAGCAATGAACAGATCATGGAAACACAAACTAAACAGAGACACAGAGAAACTAACATAAGTTATGAACCAAATGGATTTAACAGATATCTACAGAACATTTCATCCTAATACAAAAGAATATATCTTCTTCTCAGCACCTCATGGTACCTTCTCCAAAACTGACCATATCATTGGTCATAAAACAGGCCTCAACAGATACAAGAAAATTGACATAATCCCATGCAATCTATCAGATCACCATTGTCTAAGGCTGAACTTCAATAACAACAAAACAACAGAAAACCCACATACACATGCATGAGGAAGAACATTCTAATCAAGAATAACTTGGTAAAGGAAGAAATAAAGAAAGAAATTAGACTTTTTAGAATTTAATGAAAATGAAAGCACAACATATCCAAACTTATAGGATTCAATAGAAGCAGTGCTAAGAGGAAAACTCATAGCTCTGAGTGCCTCCAAAAAAGAAATTGGAGAGAGCATTCATTACACACACCTTGACAACACACAAAGCTCTAGAACAAAAAGCAGCAAACACACTCAAGACGGTAGACAGCAAGAAATAATCAAGCTCAGTTGAAATCAACTAAGTAGTAACAAAAAAAAAATCTAACAAAGAATCAAGAAAACCAGGAGCTGGTTCTTTGAGACAGTCAACTAGATAGATAAACACTTAGCCAGACTAAACAGATGGCACAGGAAGTGTATCCTAATTAACAAAACAAAAATGAAAAAAGAGAAATAACAACTGAAACTGAGGAAATTATCAGATCCTTCTACAAAACCCAATACTCACAAAACTGGAAAAATCTGGATGAAATGGACAATTTTCTTGACATATGCCAAGTACCAAAGTTAAATCACCATCAGATTAATCCATCTAAACTGTTCCACAACTCCTCAAGAAAAGAAGCAGTTATTCAAAGTTTCCCAACCAAAAAAGATCATGATCAGATGGGTTTAGTGGAGAATTCTATCAGACCTTCATAGAAGACCTAATACCAATAATGTATAAATTATTCTACAAAATGGAAAGAGAAGGAACACCACCCAACTTGTTCTTTGAAGACACAATTACACTTATACCTAAACCACACAAAGAACCTACAGAAAAGAGAACTTCAGAGCAATTTCCCTCATGAATATCAAAACAAAATGCTCAATAAAATTCTTGCAAACCAAATCCAAGAACACATCGAAAGAATCATTAACCATGATCAAATAGGCTTCATTGCAGTAATGCAGTGATTGTTTGTGAGGTCTGAATCACACTTCACCTGGGATCCCTTGAATGAGACTCATGGAGGCAGCGGTCAATACAAAAGGAAAGGAATTTTATTGTTCCAACATGTTGGGTCCTCCCCACTTCAAGAGGTAGACCACTCTGAGCAGATTCTAACAGGGGATTATATACCTTGCCAACAATCAGGGCAGAATTAAAACTATTAGGGCAGAATTGATCCAATGGTAACCAGGCAGGGTACTATGCTCATTTGGTGGAGCAGAACAACTTTCAGATTGACTCAGTGCACTGTTCAGGACTTTGAAAGGGGTCAGTTGGGAATCATAGTTACCTTGTGTGATGGATTGGCTGGCAATTGTTTCAGGAAATAAATCAGCTCTTTTTTCTTCCTGGAAGGGGGGAGTACTTGTGCTTGGACAAGTGGGTGGAATTTTCCCACTGGCCTTAGATTGACCCCAACTCTGGCTCTTTCAGGATAAATATATGGAAATCCATCAATGTAATCCACTATATAAACAAACTTAAAGAAAAAACACATGATCATCTCATTACATGCTGAGAAAGCATTTGACAAAATCCAACAACATTTTGTGATAAAAGTCTTGGAAAGATCATGAATCCAATGCCCATATCTAGAGATAGCAAATGCAATATACACCAAACTAGTAGCCAACATCAAACTAAATGGAGAGAAATTTGAAGCAGTCCCACTAAAATCAGAAACTAGATAAATCAGCCCACTCTCGCCCTACCAATTCAATATAGTTCTCAAAATCCTAGCCAGAGCAGTTATGCAACAAAAGGAGGTCCAAGAGTTACAAATTGGAAAGGAACAAGCCAAAATATCACTATTTTCAGATGTTATAATAGTATATGTGAGTGAACCTATGAATTCCACCAGAGAACTACTAAACCAGATAAATAACCACAGCAATGTGGCCAGATAAAAAATTAACTCAAACCATCAGTAGCCTTCCTTTACACAAATGATAAACAGGCTAAGAAAGAAATTAGTTGAATGACATCCTTCACAATAGTCACTAACAATATAAAATACCTTGGCGTGACTCTGAGTAAGCAAGTGAAAGAACTGTATGACAAGAACTTCAAGTCTCTGGAGGAAGAAATTGAAGAAGATCCCAGAAGATGGAAAGATTTCCCATGCTCATGAATTGGCAGAATTAATGTTATAAAAATTGCCATCTTGCTGAAAGCAATCTACAGATTCAATGCAATCTCCATCAAAATTACAACTCAATTCTTCATAGAGTTACAAAGAGCAATTTGCATATTTGTTTGGAATAAAAAAAAACCTAGGAGAATGAAAAGTATTCTCAACAATAAAATACTTTCTAGGGGAATCACAATCCCTGACATAAAGCTATATTAAAGAGTAATAGTGATAAAAACTCTATAGTATTGGTACAGAGACAGGCAGGTAGATCAATGGAATAGAATTGAAGACCCAGAATGAAATGACACACCTATGGTAACTTGATCTTTAACAAAGGAGCTAAAACTGTCCAGTGAAAAAAGACAGCATTTTCAACAAATGGTGCTGGTCCAACTGGCAATCACCATATAGAAGAATGGAAATTGACCCATTCTTATCTCCTTGTACAAAGCACAATCCAAGAGGATCAAAGACCTCAGAAGATGCTATATCATGAGTTATACCAGAGGATCCACAGCACCCAGAGCTTTTGGAAGGCATTTCCCACTCAGAATTCCTACAGCTTCTAGGAGCCCAGTCCACTCAGCAACTCACCATCCACCCCAAACACCCTACCCTTCTTCCTGGACCTTTCTTCTGGGACAGACTGCTAGCTAGTGTGCTCCCCCAGAAGATGCTATGTCCTGAGGCATACCAGAGGATCCAGTGCACTCAAAACATTTGACATCATATCCTGAGGCTTATCAGAAGAAGCACTGCCTTCAGATCATCTGATACCACACCCTGAAGCATCCCAGGGGATATGATGCACCCAGGACATCTGAAACCACAACCAGAGATATAGCAGGAGATTTGTTACACTCAGGATACCACAGATTGAAGGCATCCCAGGAATCCCTCTGTATACCAGGAAACAGGGCAACCTACACTACTGTCTGAAGACCTCCTGTGGGCTCTGTGGCATGCTGGGCAGCAGACCCAAAAGATTAAAAGCCTCCCTGGATTGTGGCTGAATATAAGGAAACAGAAACCACAGTCCATTGACATCCTCCTCCCCCAAGAAAAACTTCACACATGACAGCAGAGTGACTGCTCCTCATAAGACCCAATAGTCTGAAGGCCTTCCAGGAGATCTACTGCAGCCAGGGTAACAAATTAGCAGCTTCTCTGCCCCTCTAAAGACCCTCTGTTTGGAAAGCCCCACAGAAGGTTTGTAATAGCCAGGGCCACAGGCCTACCAGGAGACCTGTCCCAACCCAGAGACAAAAGAGGCAGACTCCAGACAGAGTCACTTAGACCAACATACACTAAGGATAACCAGATGGCAAGAGGCAAGCACAAGATCATTAGAAACAGAAGGCAATGTATGTGGGCATCATCACAACACAGCCATCCCACCACAACAAGCCCTGAATATACCAACACACCTGAAAATAAGGAAGCAGACCTAAAATATTATCTCATGAAGTTAATACAGTCCTGTAAGGAGTATATAAATAACTCACTAAAAGAAAAACAGGAAAACACAGGTAAACTAGGTTGAAACCTTAAAAGAGGTAACGAAAAAATCCCTTAAAGAAATACAAGAAAACACAATAGAAAAGGTGAAGGAATTTCATAAAGTGATCGAAGACCTAAAAGTGGAAGTAGAAACAATAAAGGAAACACAAATGGAGGCAAACAAGGAAATGGAAAACCTAGGAAAGAGGTTAGGAATTAAAGATGTAAGCATCACCAAAAGGAATACAAGAATAGAAGAAAGAGTCTCAGATTTAGAAGATACTGTAGAAGAAATTGACAGAGCTGTCAAAGAAAATTCAAAACATAAAATACTCCTAAACAAAAACATCCAGGAAATTCAGAACACAATGAAAAGACCAAATCTAAGAATAGTTGGAATATAAGAAAACAAAGATTCCCAGCTCAAAAGACCTAAAAACGTCTTCAAGAAAATCATAGGAGAACACTTCTCCAACATAAAGAAAGTGATAGGGTTGGGGATTTAGCTCAGTGGTAGAGCGCTTGCCTAGGAAGCGCAAGGCCCTGGGTTCTGTCCCCAGCTCCGAAAAAAAAGAACCAAAAAAGAAAAAAAAGAAAGAAAGTGATAGACATAAAGGTACAAGAAGCCTACAGAACACCAAACAAATGGGACCAGAAAAAGCATCCTCTCATCACATAATAATCAAAACTCTAAAAGCACAGAACTAAGAAAGAATATTAAAAGCTGCAATGGAAAAGAGCCAATTAACATACAAAGGTAGACCTATCAGAATTACACCAGAATTCTCAACAGAGACTATGAAATCCAGAAGAGCCTGGTCAGATGTCATGCAGACTCTAAAAGAACACAAATGCCAGCCCAGACTACAATATCTAGCAAAACTCTTCATCAACATAGATTGAGAAACCAAAATATTCCAGGACAAAACCACATTCAATCAGTATCTATTTGCTAATCCAGCCCTACAGATTATCCTAGAAGGAAAACTCCAACACAAGAAAGATACATACACCAAAGAAAGACAAGATATTAAGCATCTCACAACAAAGCCAAAAGGAGAGAACCACATGCACATAAAGCCACCTGCAAAATCAAACATAACAGGAACCAACAGTCATCTGTCTTTAATATCTCTCAATATTAATGGACTCAACTCACCTATAAAAAGCCATGAGCTAACAGAGTAGACATGCAAACAAGATCCACCCTTTTGCTGCATACAAGAAACATGCCTCAATAACAAAGACAGACACTATCTCAGAGTAAAAGGATGGAAAATGTCTTCCAAGCAAATGGTTCCAAGAAACAAGCTGGAGTTGATATCCTAATATCCAATAAAATTGACTTTTAACCAAAAGTTATCAAAAAAGATAAGGAAGGACACTTCATATTCAACAAAGGGAAAATCCAACAAGAGAAAGTCTCAATTCTGAACATCTATGCCCCAAATGCAAGGGCACCCACATTCATAAATGAAACCTTACTAAAGCTCAAAACACACATTGAATCTCACACAATAATAGGGGGAGACTTCAACACCACACTCTCATCAATGTAAAGGTCATTGAAACAGAAACTAACAGAGATACAGTGAAACTAATAGAGGTTTTAACAGATATATTTAACAGATATCTAGAGAACATTTCATCCTAAAACAAAAGAATATACCTTCTTTTCAGCACCTCATGGTACCTTCTCCAAAACCAACATAATTGGTCACAAAACAACCCTCAACTCATACAAGATGAATGAAATAATTCCATGCACCCTATCAGACCACCATGGCTTAATGCTGGTCTTCAATAACAGCAAAAGCAACAGCAACCTTGCATACATGTGGAAACTGCAATACTCTCTACTCAATGATAATTTGGTCAGTGATGAAAGAGAGAAAGAAATTTAAGACTTTCTGGAATTTAATGAAAATCTTGACACATCATACCCAAGTTTGTGGAACACAATGAAAGCAGGAAACTAAGAGGAAAATATCATAGCACTATGTGCCCTGGTAAAGAAACTGGAGATATCTTGCACTAGCAATGTAAAAACACAACTGAAAATTTTAGTACAAAAAGAAGCAAACTCACCCAAGAGGAGTAGATGACAGAAAATAGTCAAACATGGGGCTGCAATCAGTCAAATAGAAATAAAGTGAACAATACAAAAAAATCAGCAAAACCAAAAGTTGGTTCTTTTAAAGAATCAACAAGATAGATAAACCTCTAGCCAAAATTTCTAAAGGGTTCATAGGCAGTATCCAATTTAACAGAATCTGAAAGGAAAAGGTAGGCATAACAACAGAAGTGAAGGAAATTAAAAAAAAAAATCATCAGATCCTATTACAAAAGCCTATACTTAACAAAAGTGGAACATCTAAATGAAATGGATGGTTTTGTAGACAGATATCACATATCAAAGTTAAATCAAGAGTAGGCGAACTTTCTAAACAGACCCATAGAGTAAGTCATTAAAAACTCCCAACCAGGTGGGGGAGGGCCCAGGAGCTGCAGGACCCCTGCCTGAGACACCGCCGGAACCTGAAGGAAACAGACCGGATAAACAGTTCTCTGTACCCAAATCCTCTGGGAGGGAGGGCTAAACCTTCAGAGAGGCAGACAAGCCTGGGAAACCAGAAGAGACTGCTCTCTGTACATACATCTCGGACGCCAGAGGAAAACACCAAAGGCCATCTGGAACCCTGGTGCACAGAAGCTCCCGGAAGGGGCGGCACAGGTCTTCCTGGTGGCTGCCGCCGCAGAGAGCCCGTGGGCAATACCCCGCGAGCAAACTTGAGCCTCGGGACCACAGGTAAGACCAACTTGTCTGCTGAGAGAAAGCTGCCTGGTGAAATCGGGACACACAGAGGCAGAACTCCTCTAGGACCAGGAACATCCTGTGTTTACCGGAAGTCCCACACCCGCGGATCCCGGCCCTCAGCAGCTCTCTGCTCCCAGACCCCGTGGGAAAGAGACCTCACCGCCTGGTCAGGTGGGCACTCCTGAGGCTGCAAAAGCTCCCGGAAGGGGTGGCACAGGTCTTCCTGGTTGCTGCCGCCGCAAAGACCCGGGGGCAGCACCCCGCGAGCGAACTTGAGCCTCGGGACCACAGGTAAGACCAACTTTTCTGCTGCAAGAAAGCTGCCTGGTGACACAGGCCCACAGGAACAGCTGAAGACCTGTAGAGAGGAAAAACTACATGCCCGAAAGCAGAACACTCTGTCCCCATAACTGACTGAAAGTGAGGAAAACAGGTCTACAGCACTCCTGACACACAGGCTTATAAGACAGTCTAGCCACTGTCAGAAATAGCAGAACAAAGTAACACTAGAGATAATCTGATGGTGAGAGGCAAGCGCAGGAACACAAGCAACAGAAACCAAGACTAAATGGCATCATTGGAGCCCAATTCTCCCACCAAAACAAACATGGAATATCCAAACACACCAGAAAAGCATGATCTAGTTTCAAAATCATATTTGATCATGATGCTGGAGGACTTCAAGAAAGATGTGAAGAACTCCCTTAGGGAAACACATGAAAACATTAATAAACAAGTAGAAGCCTACAGAGAGGAATCGCAAAAATCCTTGAAAGAATCGCAAAAATCCCTGAAAGAATTCCAGGAAAACACAATCAAACAGTTGAAGGAATTAAAAATGGAAATAGAAGCAATCAGGAAAGAACACATGGAAACAATCCTGGATATAGAAAACCAAAAGAAGAGACAAGGAGCTGTAGATACAAGCTTCACCAACAGAATACAAGAGATGGAAGAGAGAATCTCAGGAGCAGAAGATTCCATAGATATCATTGAATCAACTGTCAAAGATAATGTAAAGCGGAAAAAGCTACTGGTCCAAAACATACACGAAATCCAGGACTCAATGAGAAGATCAAACCTAAGGATAATAGGTATAGAAGAGAGTGAAGACTCCCAGCTCAAAGGACCAGTAAATATCTTCAACAAAATCATAGAAGAAAACTTCCCTAACCTAAAAAAAGAGATACCCATAGACATACAAGAAGCCTACAGAACTCCAAATAGATTGGACCAGAAAAGAAACACCTCCCGTCACATAATTGTCAAAACACCAAACGCACAAAATAAAGAAAGAATATTAAAAGCAGTAAGGGAAAAAGGTCAAGTAACATATGAAGGCAGACCTATCAGAATCACACCAGACTTCTCGCCAGAACCTATGAAGGCCAGAAGATCCTGGACTGATGTCATACAGACCCTAAGAGAACACAAATGCCAGCCCAGGTTACTGTATCCTGCAAAACTCTCAGTTAACATACATGGAGAAACCAAGATATTCCATGACAAAACCAAATTTACACAATATCTTTCTACAAATCCAGCACTACAAAGGATAATAAATGGTAAAGCCCAACATAAGGAGGCAAGCTATACCCTAGGAGAAGCAAGAAACTAATCGTCTTGGCAACAAAACAAAGAGAATGAAAGCACACAAACATAACCTCACATCCAAATATGAATATAATGGGAAGCAATAATCACTATTCCTTAATATCTCTCAACATCAATGGCCTCAACTCCCCAATAAAAAGACATAGATTAACAAACTGGATATGCAACGAGGACCCTGCATTGTGCTGCCTACAGGAAACACACCTCAGAGACAAAGACAGACACTACCTCGAGTGAAAGGCTGGAAAACAACTTTCCAAGCAAATGGTCAGAAGAAGCAAGCTGGAGTAGCCATTCTAATATCAAATAAAATCAATTTTCAACTAAAAATCATCAAAAAAGATAAGGAAGGACACTTCATATTCATCAAAGGAAAAATCCACCAAGATGAACTCTCAATCCTAAATATCTATGCCCCAAATACAAGGGCACCTACATTCGTAAAAGAAACCTTACTAAAGCTCAAAACACACATTGCACCTCACACAATAATAGTGGGAGATTTCATCACCCCACTCTCATCAATGGACAGATCATGGAAACAGAAATTAAACAATGATGTCAACAGACTAAGAGAAGTCATGAGCCAAATGGACTTAACGGATATTTATAGAACATTCTATTCTAAAGCAAAAGGATATAACTTCTTCTCAGCTCCTCATGGTACTTTCTCCAAAATTGACCATATAATTGGTCAAAAAACGGGCCTCAACAGGTACAGAAAGATAGAAATAATCCCATGCGTGCTATCGGACCACCACGGCCTAAAACTGGTCTTCAATAACAATAAGGGAAGAATGCCCACATATACGTGGAAATTGAACAATGCTCTACTCAATGATAACCTGGTCAAGGAAGAAATAAAGAAAGAAATTAAAAACTTTTTAGAATTTAATGAAAATGAAGGTACAACATACCCAAACTTATGGGACACAATGAAAGCTGTGCTAATAGGAAAACTCATAGCGCTGAGTGCCTGCAGAAAGAAACAGGGAAGAGCATATGTCAGCAGCTTGACAGCACACCTAAAAGATCTAGAACAAAAAGAAGCAAATTCACCCAGGAGGAGTAGAAGGCAGGAAATAATCAAACTCAGAGCTGAAATCAACCAAGTAGAAACAAAAAGGACCACAGAAAGAATCAACAGAACCAAAAGTTGGTTCTTTGAGAAAATCAACAAGATAGATAAACCCTTAGCCAGACTAACGAGAGGACACAGAGAGTGCGTCCAAATTAACAAAATCAGAAATGAAAAGGGAGACATAACTACAGATTCAGAGGAAATTCAAAAAATCATCAGATCTTACTATAAAAACCTATATTCAACAAAACTTGAAAATCTTCAGGAAATGGACAATTTCCTAGACAGATACCAGGTATCAAAGTTAAATCAGGAACAGATAAACCAGTTAAACAACCCCATAACTCCTAAGGAAATAGAAGCAGTCATTAAAGGTCTCCCAACCAAAAAGAGCCCAGGTCCAGATGGGCTTAGTGCAGAATTCTATCAAACCTTCATAGAAGACCTCATACCAATATTATCCAAACTATTCCACAAAATTGAAACAGATGGATCACTACCGAATACCTTCTACGAAGCCACAATTACTCTTATACCTAAACCACACAAAGACACAACAAAGAAAGAGAACTTCAGACCAATTTCCCTTATGAATATCGACGCAAAAATACTCAACAAAATTCTGGCAAACCGAATTCAAGAGCACATCAAAACAATCATCCACCATGATCAAGTAGGCTTCATCCCAGGCATGCAGGGATGGTTTAATATACAGAAAACCATCAACGTGATCCATTATATAAACAAACTGAAAGAACAGAACCACATGATCATTTCATTAGATGCTGAGAAAGCATTTGACAAAATTCAACACCCCTTCATGATAAAAGTCCTGGAAAGAATAGGAATTCAAGGCCCATACCTAAACATAGTAAAAGCCATATACAGTAAACCAGTTGCTAACATTAAACTAAATGGAGAGAAACTTGAAGCAATCCCACTAAAATCAGGGACTAGACAAGGCTGCCCACTCTCTCCCTACTTATTCAATATAGTTCTTGAAGTTCTAGCCAGAGCAATCAGACAACAAAAGGAGATCAAGGGGATACAGGTCGGAAAAGAAGAGGTCAAAATATCACTATTTGCAGATGACATGATAGTATATTTAAGTGATCCCAAAAGTTCCACCAGAGAACTACTAAAGCTGATAAACAACTTCAGCAAAGTGGCTGGGTATAAAGTTAACTCAAATAAATCAGTTGCCTTCCTCTATACAAAAGAGAAACAAGCCGAGAAAGAAATTAGGGAAACGACACCCTTCATAATAGACCCAAATAATATAAAGTACCTCGGTGTGACTTTAACCAAGCAAGTAAAAGATCTGTACAATAAGAACTTGAAGACACTGAGGAAAGAAATTGAAGAAGACCTCAGAAGATGGAAAGATCTCCCATGCTCATGGATTGGCAGGATTAATATAGTAAAAATGGCCATTTTACCAAAAGCAATCTACAGATTCAATGCAATCCCCATCAAAATACCAATCCAATTCTTCAAAGAGTTAGACAGAACAATTTGCAAATTCATCTGGAATAACAAAAAACCCAGGATAGCTAAAGCTATCCTCAACAATAAAAGGACTTCAGGGGGAATCACTATCCCTGAACTCAAGCAGTATTACAGAGCAATAGTGATAAAAACTGCATGGTATTGGTACAGAGACAGACACATAGACCAATGGAATAGAATTGAAGACCCAGAAATGAACCCACACACCTATGGTCACTTGATTTTTGACAAAGGAGCCAAAACCATCCAATGGAAAAAAGATAGCATTTTCAGCAAATGGTGCTGGTTCAACTGGAGGGCAACATGTAGAAGAATGCAGATCGATCCATGCTTATCACCCTGTACAAAGCTTAAGTCCAAGTGGATCAAGGACCTCCACATCAAAGCAGACACACTCAAACTAATAGAAGAAAAACTAGGGAAGCATCTGGAACACATGGGCACTGGAAAAAATTTCCTGAACAAAACACCAATGGCTTATGCTCTAAGATCAAGAATTGACAAATGGGATCTCATAAAACTGCAAAGCTTCTGTAAGGCAAAGGACACTGTGGTTAGGACAAAACGGCAACCAACAGATTGGGAAAAGATCTTTACCAATCCTACAACAGATAGAGGCCTTATATCCAAAATATACAAAGAACTCAAGAAGTTAGACCGCAGGGAAACAAATAACCCTATTAAAAAATGGGGCTCAGAGCTAAACAAAGAATTCACAGCTGAGGAATGCCGAATGGCTGAGAAACACCTAAAGAAATGTTCAACATCTTTAGTCATAAGGGAAATGCAAATCAAAACACCCCTGAGATTTCACCTCACACCAGTGAGAATGGCTAAGATCAAAAACTCAGGGGACAACAGATGCTGGCGAGGATGTGGAGAAAGAGGAACACTCCTCCATTGTTGGTGGGATTGCAAACTGGTACAACCATTCTGGAAATCAGTCTGGAGGATCCTCAGAAAATTGGACATTGAACTGCCTGAGGATCCAGCTATACCTCTCTTGGGCATATACCCAAAAGATGCCCCAACATATAAAAAAGACACGTGCTCCACTATGTTCATTGCAGCCTTATTTATAATAGCCAGAAGCTGGAAAGAACCCAGATGCCCTTCAACAGAGGAATGGATACAGAAAATGTGGTACATCTACACAATGGAATATTACTCAGCTATCAAAAACAACGACTTTATGAAATTCGTAGGCAAATGGCTGGAACTGGAAAATATCATCCTGAGTGAGCTAACCCAAACACAGAAAGACATACATGGTATGCATTCACTGATAAGTGGCTATTAGCCCAAATGCTTGAATTACCCTAAATGCCTAGAACAAATGAAACTCAAGACAGATGATCAAAATGTGAATGGTTCACTCCTTCTTTAAAAGGGGAACAAGAATACCCTTGGCAGGGAAGAGAGAGGCAAAGATTAAAACAGAGACTGAAGGAACACCCATTCAGAGCCTGCCCCACATGTGGCCCATACATATACAGCCACCCAATTAGACAAGATGGATGAAGCAAAGAAGTGCAGACCGACAGGAGCCGGATGTAGATCGCTCCTGAGAGACACAGCCAGAATACAGCAAATACAGAGGCGAATACCAGCAGCAAACCACTGAACTGAGAATAGGACCCCCGTTGAAGGAATCAGGGAAAGAACTGGAAGAGCTTGAAGGGGCTCCAGACCCCATATGTACAACAATGCCAAGCAACCAGAGCTTCCAGGGACTAAGCCACTACCTAAAGACTATACATGGACTGACCCTGGACTCTGACCTCATAGGTAGCAATGAATATCCTAGTAAGAGCACCAGTGGAAGGGGAAGCCCTGGGTCCTGCTAAGACTGAAACCCCAGTGAACTAGTCTATGGGGGGAGGGGGACACTTGGGGGGAAGGTGGGGAGGGGAACACCGATAAGAAATGGGAGGGGGGAGGGGGATGTTTGCCCGGAAACTGGGAAAGGGAATAACACTCGAAATGTATATAAGAAATACTCAAGTTAATAATAAAAAAAATTTTAATTAGGCAATAAACTAAAAAAAAAAAAAGAAATTTGGAAATAGTTCTACCTGAGGACCCACCTATACTACTCCTGGGCATATACCCAAATGATGCTCCAATATATAACAGGGGCACATCCTCCACTAGGTTCATAGCAGCCTTATGTATAATAGAAGCTGGAAAACACCTAGATCAACAGAGAGAAATGGATATAGAAAATGGAATACTACTCAGATATTTAAAAAATGACTTCATGAAATTCTTCTGCAAATGGATGGAACTTGAAAATATCATCCTGAATGAGGTGACCCAGTCATAAAAGAAGGCACATTGTATGTACTCACTGGTAAGATGATATTAGCCCCAAAAAAGGCACCTCGGAATACCATACAACTCACAGATCATATAAAACCCAAGAAGAAGGAAAACTATATCAAAGTGTGGATGCTACAGTCCTTCTCAGAAGGTGGGAGAAAATAATCTTGAAAGCTAGAGGGAGAGAGGAATTTAGGAAGGAAGGGAACAAAAGGGGGGCAGGCTCAGATATTGGAGAAGATGGGGGAGAAGTACAGAGGATCAGGAATTTGACAGGAGGTATGTAACAGTGGGGGAGGAGAAACTGAAGGTAGTCACTAAA
Organism: Rattus norvegicus; assembly: GCF_021556685.1. Classification (NCBI taxonomy): domain Eukaryota; kingdom Metazoa; phylum Chordata; class Mammalia; order Rodentia; family Muridae; genus Rattus; species Rattus norvegicus. Next base: position 218,034,226 of record NC_141534.1, read on the forward strand.
AAGTCTTGGTGCCAGGGACCCAAGAGGTTCCCAGGATCCAACAGAGAGGACATTAGCAGAAATACCTAACAAAGGTGAGATAGAACCTGTAGAGAGACCATATCCAGCTGATAGAAACAGCCCCCATTTGAGGGGTGGGGCCACTCACCAACCTCAAAAGTAATAATCCAGAATACCTCTTGTCAAAAGGAAATGAAGGAACAAAGACTGAAGCACGGACCGAAGGAAAGGCCATGCAAAGACCGCCCCACCTGGGGATCCATTCCGTTTGTAGACACCAAACCCAGACACTACTGCTGATACCAAGAAGAGCTTGCTTAGGCGCCTTGTACAGCTGTCACCTGAGAGGTCTACCAGAGCCTGACCCATACAGTTGCACATGCAGGGAGCCAAATATTGGACTGGGGATGGGGACCAAGATGGAGCGGTTAGGATGAGGATTGAAGGAGCCGAAGGAGCTGAGTTTGCAACCACATAAGAAGAACAACAATATAACCAACCAGACCTCCCAAAGTTCCCAAGGACTAAAGTACCGACCAAATAGTACACATGGAGTGACCCATGGCTCCAGCTGGATATGTAGCAGAGGATTTCTTTATCTCTGGCATCAATGAGTGGAGCCCCTTGGTGCTGTGGAAGCTCAGTGACTCAGCATAGGGGAATGTTAGGGCTGTGAGGTCGGAGTGGATGGGTGAGTGGGGGAGTACCATCATAGAGGCAGGGGGAGGCAGGAGGGAATAGAGGGTTTGTGGAGGGGAAACTGGGAAGGGGGATAACATTTAGAATGTAAATAAGTAAAATAACCAACAAAAATACTATTAGATATAAAACCACAGTGATAGTGGATGAATCCTATATCCTACTACCACCAAAAGATAGGCCATCTGGAGAGAAAGTAAACAGAAGAACACTAGAGTTAAATGATATCATAAAGCCAATCAACCTAACAGATATGTTCAGGAACTTCCACACAAACACTAAAGAAAACATACTCAGTGAAGAAAAGAAGAGTGTCTGTGGATAACTTGCATCACATGTATGCCCAGTGCCTATAGAGGCCAGTAAAGGGCATTGGATCCACGAAAATAGAGTTAACAGTGGCTTGGAACCTCTATGTGGGTGCTGAGAATCAAATCAGAGGCTGCTAGAAGAAAAGCCACTGTTCTTAGCCGCTGGGTCATTTCTCTAGACCTCTTCCTTCCTCTCAAAGAAGTAGAGAGTTTTATAGTAATTATCAAAAAATGTGGAAGTGAGGAAGTAGAGCTTTAGGGTAAATGAAGCATTTCTATACTGTATTGCAGGAAATCATGGAGTTGACTGTTCTAGCTGCCTTGAGAAACATGTGTCGTTGGTTTTCTAGGTTAAAGACCATTACTTCTGGGGCGCTGTGTGTTTTTCAGTTCCGAGAAGCCAAAATTTCCCTTTATCCAGTGGAGCATTAAGGCCACCTGCATATCTCTGGGTTCCTTAGAAGTCAGTGAAGCATGCAGAAGCTTGGCTAGACAATTCAACTTAGACAGTAATTTTGTTTAATTTTTTTTCTTTTTATTTATTCTTTAATCATTTTTTTACAGTACAAACTTTATTCCCATCCTGGTCCACCCTCCAACTGTTCCACATCCCATACCTCTCCCCTAATCTCCAAGAGGATGTCCCCACTCCACCTCTAGACCTCCACACTCACTGGGATGCCAAGTCTCTTGTGGGTTAGGTGCATCTTCTCTGACTAAGTCCAGACAGAAGTCCTCTGCTGTATATGTGTTGGGGTTTCATATCAGCTGGTTTAAGCTGTTGGATTGTTGGCTCAGTAGACAGTAATCTTGTATACTATGTATAGACCTTGAAAACATCATTGCATCCTGGTACCTACAATTGTATTCTTCCTGGCAGCTGTCATTTTATTCTGTATTTGATAAAGGTTTTAATAAACTTGATTGAAACTCATTCTTGCTAAGATCCCTCCAACGTTGCCTGATTTTAATTCCCTCCCACATCATCAAAAGACCTTGGTTCAGTAAGGTTCAGAAAGTAAGCAGTAGTGGTTGCACTATATAGATATGAAATACACAACCTCCTTACATATAAAACACATAAAAGAGAAATATTGTACAATAAAATGACTGCTACCAATGACAATGCATTGGATTCTTTAAAACCCCAGAGAGTGGCTATTATTTGTTCTTACCACAGAAAGGGAATATGAATCAATGTATGTCTTGGTAATCAGCTGAATTTAGTATTCTAACCACGTGTGCCTACTTTAAAATTCTATGTAGTAATGGGAATGTACAGGATCTATCAATTTAAAAAGTGAATCAAATATAAAGAACAATATCATATAGATAGGGCTTTACAAACTAAATTCATGGAGCAATATGGGGTGCAGTTTTTGTTGCTTCTAAATGAATCAGTGTTCATAGTGTCAGCACACTGCGTCTTGGACACTAACTTATATACATGTCAAGCTTAGGTTTCCTTTGTGTCATAACCAGCTTGTATTATGCCCACCTCCAAAGTTGGGGCATCTCCAGAACTCTTCATTCCATTCATGCACGCAACTTTTCTAAGTTCCTTTAAGACTTTCTGAGATTTCTCTGTTATACTCAGCCATTGAGCTGACTCTGACAACCACATGCTCAAGAAGAAATTGGAATTATAAACAATCCTTGTGTGGTCACTTTCTGTTCCAAATTTGTCCTTGACTAGTTTTATTTTTAATCCAATATCAATTGTGCATTCAGCTACACTGATAAACATACTGTGTGGTACTTTCACTGGGAAAGCCCATGTAGTAAACCTGTATTTCTTGTACGGAATGCAGATGTAGTCATATTGGTCTACCAACCCTGATTTACACAAACTCCTAATGGTGATCACAGCAGATAGATATGAGGAACATTCCAGAATCTTTGTTAGGTATAGGTATAGGAAATATTTATTCATAGTTTACTGTTTTCTAAAAACACAGAAGGTCACTTCTTGAAGACAGATTGCCCTAGACATCCCCTCTACTGAGCAGGTGCAGCAGTTAACTCTTATACAAAGATAAAAGGAAAGGAATGATGCAGGCAGAGATCGATGGCTTGAACAAGTTGAACTTCCCCTCAGTAAATACTTGTGTGCTTTCACCGTCTATGATCCACACTGCCGCCAATGCTGAAAATCACCAAATTTCCCATTTTCTTTGAAAAGAAACTCAAACAAATAGCAATCATAATGGGATCAATGTAATCTTCAAATATTTTCTTCCATGGGAAAAATATATTTCTCCAAAACTTCTATTGCCATGGCCAAATGAAACTTAGTAGCAAGGTTATTCAGAGAAATAGAGAAGATCCAATTGGTGATCCCTGACCATCTGTTTTCAGAGTTATATTTAGTCTAGTAAATGAATTGATATGCACGCTAAATTGTGAGTATCCAGTGTAACACATTAATTCCTATAAGTATGCCTAATGCAACACTTAGGATGTACTTACAGCTGAAAGAGTCAGATGCAGGTATTTACATCCAAACAATGGCCAGAAGCTGCTGACCTCTGTGGTTTAATTAAAGAAAAGCTGGAAGAAGCTGAGAAGGAAGAGGCCGACCATATAAGAAGACCAGCAGTTTCAACTAACCTGGACCCTTGAGATCTCACAGACACTGGGTCTCAAACCAGGCAGCATACACCAGGTGATGAGGTCCCCAACATATACATATATACATATACATATACATATACATATACATATACATATACATATACATATACATATACATATACATATACATATACATATTATACATATACATAAACATAAACATAAACATAAACATAAACATATACATATACATATACATATACATATACATATACATATTATACATATACATATACATATACATATACATATACATATACATATACATATACATATACATATACATATACATATACATATACATATTATACATAAACATAAACATAAACATAAACATATACATATACATATACATATACATATACATATACATATACACATTATACATATACATATACATATTATACATATACATATACATATATTATACATATACATATACATTTACATTTACATTTACATTTACACACACACACACACACACACACACACAGAGTAGAGGACAACCGTGTCTGGACTCAATCAGAGAGTCAGGGATGATGGAAGCTGGAGGGAGTAGGAAGGTCAGGTGGGGTCTGGGTGGGGGATGGGAACATCTTCTTGGAGGCAGGGGGTGAGTGTGGGGAGGGGAAGTTTGGGATGTGGAACAGTCAGAGTGTGGTGACAGTTGATCCTAGTTGGTGTCTTAGTATATTAAAGAGGCAAGAATAGAACCATCAAGTAACATCATCACAGGGAAACTGGGAATGGGAGACCATGGCTGCTCCTTTTTCTCAACACTTCCTCTTAATAGTCAGTCTCCTCTTCTAGAATCTATTTCAGTCCGAATGTGCTAAGAACTCCGAAATCCTCAGTTCTAGGATCCCATGCAAATGGTTCTTTTAATTTCTCTATTTGCATTTCTTCCTTCCTTTCTTTCTTTCCTCCTTCCTTTCCTTCCTCCCTTCCTTTCTTTCTTTCCTCCTTCCTTTTCTTCCTTCCTTTCTTTCTTTCCTCCCTCCTTTCCTTCTTTCCTTTCTTCCTTCCTTCCTTCCTTCCTTTCTTTCTTTCCTCCTTCCTTTCTTCCTTCCTTCCTTCCTTTCTTCCTTCCTATCTTCTTTTCTCTTTCCTTTCTTCCTTTCTCCTTCCTTCCTTCTATCAATTTTTAATGTAAGTGGTAAGAATAAGCCAGGCCCCACTTTTAACTATCTCCAACCCAAAATTTCCAACAGAATGTTCCTAAATTTCTTCTAAGAACTCACCAACTGTGGTGGTTTCAAAGAAAACTAGGCCAGGAGCTAGTTTAAATCTAGGCTGTAAATATTATTAAATAAATTTTTTTTAAAAAAATGAAGAAAGAAAATGAGACAGAGCTGTGTACTGCAGGAATCATACAGGGTCCATTACTGGAGAGTGAAGGAATTTATTGCCCCTGACTGTTCCTAACTTCCTGTGCCCAGAGGGCACTAGGCAGGTTCCTCTTTGGCCAGGAATGTGAGCAGAAGTGAAGGTCTGCCCTGAGATTTCAGACATGTCTGCACTTCTGAGAGTCCAGCTCTCTCCCCCACAGATTTGGGTGCAGAGAGCTGTGGAACCAGTTCAGCTCCAGGCACAGGCAGAAACCCAAAGGGTCCTGTGTGAATTTTATTATTTTTGTGTAGATATTCATAAGGGAAATTGGTCTGAATTTTCCTCTTTTGTTGGGTCATTGTGTGGTTTAAGTATAAGTGTAATTGTAGCTTCATAGAACAAATTTGGTAGTGCTCCTTCTGTTTCTATTCTGTGGAATAGATTAGGCAGTATTGGAAGGGGCTAAAAGGCAGTTTCCTAGGAACCAAGTGAACCAGCAAATGGCAGGACCAGAGAACCACAAGAGACCAAGGCTGAGGCCCAAATGTCTAGAGCCCCTGCTGAGAAGCAAAGCCATTTCCAGATAGAGAGTGGAGAAACTAGAGACTCAGGCACTTGCCAAGTTATGGCAAGCTGGCAAACCCATGGTGGCTCACAGAAAGTTCCAATACTAACCATTCTACGGTCCATGGAACATGCCATTGCTGAGAAATTCTTACCCAGCATAGGCTTAGCAACTTCCCAGAGCTGGGGCAAGTAGTCCCAGCTCCAGGATGGTACCTATAAGGATGAATCTCTGCTTTCATGTGATGGTAAACAATAGCCTAGCTCAAGGTTGTACGTGGGCCCAGGACAATGTAGAAATGGGCACCAGCCTAAAAGGTACTGCTACTGCTCAGAAGACAGATGCTACTGTCAGAATTGGGCAGAGGGATGGGCCAATTTGAGGAGACAGTGCCATTTTCCACTTCCATATTTAAGTGGAGCTACAGAAAGAAAACCAGAGTTTGCAGGCTGGATATGTGGAAAGATATAGTGTAAATTTGGTTTGTCATGGAATATCTTGGTCTCTCCATCTATGTTAATTGAGTTTTGCTGGATATAGTAATTTGGATTGACATTTGTGTTCTCTTAGGGTCTGTATGACATCTGCCCAGGATCTTCTAGCTTTCATAGTCTCTGGAGTGTAGTCTGGTATAGTTTTAATAGATCTGCCTTTATTCATTATTTGATCTTTTTCCCTTAGTTTTTAATATTCTTTCTTTCACACATTTTGTCTATTTTGTGACAGCAAGAATTTCTTTTCTGTTCCAATCTATTTGAAGTTGGGTAGGCTTTTTGTGTGTACATGGACATTATTTCTTTAGGTTATGGAAGTTTTTCTCTGTAATTTTCATGAAAGTATTTACTGACCCTTTATATTTGGAACATTTGCTCTCTTCTATACCTACTATCTGTAAGTTTGGTATTCATATTGTGTACTAAATTTCCTGCATGCTTTGGCATAGGAGATTTTTGCATATTGCATTTTCTTGACTGTTGTGTCAATATTTTCTATGGTATCTTCTGCCCCTGAGAGTCTCTCTTCTATCTCTTGTATTCTGTTGGTGATGCTTACGTCTATGATCCCTGATCTCTTTCATAGGTTTTCTATCTCCACGTTTGTCTCCCTTTGTGATTTCTTTATTGTTTCTATTTCCATTTTGGATCCTGGATGATTTTCTCCAATACTTGTTTTGTGTGTGTGTGTGTGTGTGTGTGTGTGTGTGTGTGTGTGTGTGTGTGTGTGTTTTCCTGTAACTTCTTAAGAGATTTTTGTGTTTCCTCTTTAAGGGCTTCTACTTCTTTCCCTGTGTTGTCTTATATTTCTTTTGTGTCCTTCTTAAGAGTCCACTATCATCATCATGAAATGATTTTAAATCCAAATCTGCTTTTCTGATGTGTTAGGGTGTCCAGCACCTGCTGTGGTAGAGAACTGTGTTCTGATTATGCCAAGTATACTTGGTTTCTGTTGCTTAAATTCTTGTGCTTACCACTTGCCATCTGGTTATCTCTGATGTTAGTTGGTCTTACTGTCTCTGACTGCAGCTTGTTTCTCCTGTGGGCCTGCGAGCCTATTTTCTTAGTTGTGAGAGCACTCCTGGGAGACCAGTTTCCTCAAGGCAAGCTTGGGGTCCAGAGGGCTGTGGGACAGCCTTAGCTCTGGGCACAGATGGAGATCATCAGGGTCCTGTCCCAGACTGCTCCAAAGTTCCTATGACCTGTAGGTTCCTGACAGGTCCCTCTTTGGATATTTAGTGGAGATAAAGTGAGGTCTTACCCATAGGGTTATGAGGGAGAGTGTGCCTGTGAAACCAGCACTCTCTGGGCAGATTTGGGAATGGAGGGCTGTGGTACCACCTTAGGTCTGGGCACAGATAGACATTGTAAGGGTCCAGTCCCCGGCTACTCCAAGGTTCCTATACCCTGTGTGCTCTGGAAGGTCCCTCTTCGGACAGTTAGTCCAGTGCAAGTAGACTCTTATCTGTTGGTTTAGGAGTGAGAGCACTCCTGGGAGACCAGCTTTCTCCAGGCAGGTTTTGGGTCCTAAGGGCTGGGCACTACCTTAGCTCTGGGCACAAATGGTGACCAGGCTAGGATGAGGGTCTTAATGCCCACACCCACAGTGCCACACCAAAAAGGCCACACATCCTAATAGTGCCACTCCCTGGGCCAATCCTATGAACAACCACAGACATATAAAGAGATCCAGAGGTGATGTTGGGTTAAACAATTATGAGACTCCACAGTAATGGGCAGAAGCCTCAAAAGCCAATTCCAAACAAAATCGCTTGGCCATGAAAGTGACCCAAGGCTTCAACTCCAACAAGCAAAAGTGTGAAGAGCTTTCACAACCACTTTTGTAGATATATAGAACCTACAGAGTTTTATTAGTGTTGCTCATGATGTAGGGCTGTCCACTGCAGGACAGGTAACATGAAAGAGGCCCATCCAATAGAAAACTGACTTCCTCTCCCTTCACAACTTTCTATAGCCTGAAATTTCTCAACTAAGTGTAGGGCCTTGTGAGTGTCCTCACCATCACAGTAGAACATTGAATACTCTGGTCTTCTGCAAGATTGTGTATGTTACCACAGGTATTGACATTTCCTCTGTGATAAGCAGAGTTACATTTTCCCATTTTTCTCTCTGAACTCTGGCTCTTACTATCTCTCCATCTTTCCTGAGCTATCTATGTTAACTAAGTCCGTTGCAAAAAAAATTTGAGGGACAAGGGTTGGATTAATCTATGGGTATTTGTACAAGATTTAAAAGGTAATTAGATACTGTATCTATTAAACAGAATGATAATATTCTCCCCCAGTGTCAGTGATCTCTCCAGCCACAGGTTCATGGTCAGATTATCAATACAGACATGGGCTCCCTTTTGTTGAGTGGACCTTGAATACACCAATTGTAGTTATCTTCCACCAACCATTCAACATAGGTACTTTGAATGGAAAACTGGGACAGGGATAAAAGAAGAATGGAGCCAAGACAAAGTTCCGATCAAGGTTCAACTTTATTGCAAAGCAGCAGGCTTATAAAGGCAAAAACCATAAGCCCAAACCTAGAAATGTCTGATGACAAAAATCGCCTCATGTTGGCAGCCAATGGCATAGGTTTCCATTTCTTTTCCTTGCTCTCTCTTACCAGGCCAAAAGCAAAACTCCCGACTCAAAGACTTTATAGCAAGCTGGATGGGATCACGGGTTTCCTGATTTCCTTAATTTATCTATAAAAAGGTCAGCATAAAGATGACCATCCCTGTGTTAGTTTGGCCTGTCCTTGTAGGCTCTTACCGTTTATTGACTATCCAGTCATCAACTACTGAATCCTTCTAGACATTATTGAGTCTCAAGCTTCAACTGAGCAAATCACACATTAGCAGGACTTGGTCTGTATTCAGACATTGATCTCAGAGGTCCATCACACTATTAATGGTCTTCTGATGAGACAGTCATTGTCTATACTGTATTTTCCACAGAACAAGAGAAGGAAATATAAACCACCATCCCACTCCCAATTAGGACATAAGTAACAATCCAAGTGGGATCAACGAGCTTCTTAATGTAACAAAACTAGCCAATCTCCTCAGTTCTAAAGAACTAGTTTTAACTAAAAATGGAGTAGGGCAGAAAGAGTGATAGTGTGGGTCACAATCAAAATTTGTCATCAGCCCAAGAGTCTCAACCTTTTCTGCCAAAAGGTCAATAGCATAATTGGGAAAAGATGCACAAGGGACCACAAATCTCCAGTCATCATCATTGGAGGTTGCATGAGGATCAGGAGCTTACTGGCCACATCATCCCTCTGCCAAAAAAACAAAAACAAAAACAAAAAACAAAAAACAAAAACAAAAACAAAAAACAAAAAACAAAAACAAACAAACAAACAAACAACAAAAAAAAATGCTCTGGCAGCCAGCAGATAAAGTTTTAACCTTTTTTTTTCTTTTGAACATGAAACTCAGAGCAACAATCATGCAACACAACAAAAACACAGAAATAAACTGGCAGATATGTACAGGCTGGCTTGATAGGGACAGAAAATAGAGGGAAAAGAACTAGTGTGCCAAAGGAACCCAGATATCTTACATAAGGGAAACAGAACTAAGCACTCCTCAAGTGGGAGGCAGAGAGGAAGCAGGATGTTTCCTGACCTCTTCCTGTCCATACGAGAGCTCTGGAACAGCTTGTGTTCATGTTCCTTCTCCTGTGCCAAAGCATCCTCAGATAGGTGGGGAGGAATGCTTTTTTTCAAACCCATTCCTATTTCAAGTCTCCAGACTAAACTATCTCTAATCGGGCTACAAAGACTTAAGCATCTATGAAAATTATCTTTGCTCCTCTGTTCAGGGAGATCCTGTGTGGACCACACTGCAGCATATATCAGTGGTAGGACAGGAACATAGGCCCAGTACACTTCACCATGTGGGGAAACCATAATCATCATCAGTAAGGGAATCAGCATCAAGGTGGAATTTTTCCATTTGTGAAACTAGCCTTTCAGGCAACCACCCAGCCCCATTTTCTTCCTGTGAAAAAACACAAACATGCCCTCTTTCCCATATGAGTACAAGTTCAGGTCCATTCCATGTATTGGGTATAGAGGGTCCCTTCATTTGACCATAGCATAGTTCTTGGATATTTCTGGATGCCAATGTAGGTCAGCTGTGGAATACCCCTGCTTGTCAATTTGTAAAAAATTCAAAATAAAAAAGATAAATGTAAGATGGGCTTTGGGAGATATAGGGGGTATAACTCCCCCCTTTTTGTTTCATTCAACCAAGTTTTCAAGGTGCCATTGGCATGCTCCACTATTCCTTGTCCCATTGGATTATAGGGAATTCCAGTTTTATGTTGGATGCCCAACTCTTTACAAAAGGCACCAGATTCTTTGCCCATGTATACTGATCCATTATATGTTTTAATCAGTTTTGTTAATTGCATAATATTAAAGGCCTATAGACAATGATCTATAAAATTTCAGGAGGCTTCTTCAGTATGCAGGGAAGCAAGAATGAACCCTGAGCATGTGTCAATGGAAATATGCACATATTTTAGTGTGACAAAACTCTGGATAATGAGTAACATCCATTTGCCAAATTTGATTTGGAGCTAATCCTCCAGAATTGACTCCCAGGTAGGGAACAGGAGCAAGCAATGGACATTTAGGACTTTGTTTTATTATGATCCTGGCCTGTTCTTTGGTGATCTTGTGTCTAAGCTGAAATGTGTAGGTAGACAAATGAAATTTCTCATGATCTTTTAAAGCCAATGAAACAAGGTCCTGTTGCACTCTTTCTCCCACTAATGCTTGATCTATAGTAGCAGTGCCTTTGACCAGGGAGCCTGGCAATCCCGAATTGGCCTGCAGATGACCCATATGAAATGGTTCCTTCCTTGCCAAATATAGGCCTGGATTTTATCAAACGAGGATCTAGCAGGATATTAACTTCGAGACTCCCACAGGTTTCTAATAGAGGCATCAATGTACCCATATACAAACTATCGGTATAAAAATTAAAGGCTTCTAATATAATATAAAACACTAATAAAATGGCTGATAATTCAGTCAATTGGGCAGACAATCCAGGAGTGTCAATCATCACAATCTTATCTTCCGCATAATAACTAGCTCCACCTTTAGAAGTTCCATCAGAAAACATCAGAATTGCATTATTAAAAGGAACTAAAGAGGTTACTTTAGGAAAAAGAACCTCATGAAATGTCAAGCATTTTATTAATTTATCTCGAAGGTAACATGATTATCTATCTGTATGGGAAAGCCAATTTGAACAAGCAAACAAGCATCACTATGCTGTTACAACCATTCATTCTCCTCTACAGTATAAGGTTACACAACAGTATCAGGTTCTTTTCCAAAATAAGCAAGAGAGTAACATCTGCCCAGCACAATCACTTCAGCAATGGTTGCATAATAAGCAACTGTGTGTTTCTTAAACGAGGTCCTAAGATGAACCCACATAAAAGGAACATTCTGCCATTACATTGCAGTAGGCAAACAGGGAGTGGGAATGCAAGCAAATATAGAGGTCGATTATAATCAAGATAGGACAAAAAAATTGCTGTTGAATGTCCTGCTCCACAAGCTGGAAAGCAGCCAGGCCTTCCGTCATTAAATTTTTGGGTATTATAGAATGTGCATGACCTCTCAAAATATCAAACAAATGTGGCCTCAACTGTCCTGTAGTTAATTTCAAATAGGGTGGAATTAATTAATAATTAATTATTAATATCTCCTAATAATTTTTGAAAACATTTCATGTCTTTAGTTGATCTCATCTTACGGCTACCTTTTTTTTACAAGTGATGGCTTTATCACCTAATTGAAACATTCGTATTTATAGGGTTCTTGCATGTGACTCTTTCTGGATCTATCTGTAATCCCTTTGCTGACAAATATTTCTTCAAGTCCTTAAAACATAATAAGGCTTCCTGGGGATCACTGCCATCAGTAAGATGTCATCCCTATAATAAATGATGTACAACTGTGGCCATGATTTTCTAATGGGAAAAATAGCTGATGCCACGAACGTCTGGCATAAAGTAGGATTATTAGTCACTCCTTGGGGCAACACCCCACAATGATACCATTTCAAGGGCTCCCTGAAGTTGCTAGAGTACACACTGAAAGCAGAACGCTCACAATCCTCAGGATGTAATGCAATAGTAATAAAAGCAATCTTTAAGATCTATAACTATTTTATAATACTGTTTAGGTATAGTTGTAGGAGAGGGTAGGCCAGACTGCAAAGTCCCCATCTTCATCATAGTGAAATTAACTTTTCTAAGATCTTGCAGCACACACCATTTTCCTGACTTTTTCTTTTTCATACAAAAATTGGAGTATTCCAGGGTGAATTGGATTCTACAATTGGAGGTGACCAGCCTCCAATTCTCCTGCACTATCAAGCCTGAATTTCTGCACAAAGGGGAAATGTAGCCTGGTAATCTCAGTTCTATAAGGGTGTATTGTTGTTGTAATTATATAAAAATAAAACGGTAAAGTTTGGTCTTTTACCCTGCTAGGTCCTACACCTCATTGCCCCAGATATCTGCTAGATATCTTGGCAGAAACACAGCCCAGCCCCACACTTTCCTACATTCAAACCCTCACATAAGAGAACACACAACACAGTAATCTTAGATCCAATTGGTAAGATATAATTGCCCACTTAAACATACAAAGCCCAGTACCATCTATCCCTTACACCTTTTATTTGCCAGGTCTCCAGCTTCTCCTTCTCCCACAACGACTCCTCGCTTCTCCCCTCTCTCCATCTCCTGTCTCCTCTAACTCTTCTCAGTTGCCCATCGTGTGTCTAAACAGTCCCTTTCCCACTTTTTTCATTACTCACTCTCCCAACTATATCAACTCTTCCATGCTTTAGTTTCTCCTTCTCCCACAACGACTCCTAGCTTCTCCCCTCTCCATCTCCTGTCTCCTCTAACTCTTCTCAGTTCCCCATCGTGTCTCTAAACTGTCCCTTTCCCCTTTTTTCTTTACTCACTCTCCCAACTATATCAACTCTTCAATCCTTTCCCCCCTGCTCAGGTTCTACTGGCTCAACTGTCACCAACTGTCTTCTCTCACCCTATTCTCTGAATCTAATCCCCCTCTCGCTCCTGACTCCTCCCTCTGCCCAAATCTAGCGCTCTTGCCTTTATTTTACAAATTCAGAGAGAACTCCAAGGCAAACCACAACAGTGTATAGCATCTCTATAAGCAGCATTTGCATTTTCATAGGCTAATTGCTTGACAAAAGGAACACCCGCTGTGGATCTCCAAAAATTCTGCCAGCTGCATTTAACAAATGGCCCCCAATTTCTTTTAAAAAAACTCATAAGTGCCCTAATTTATATTAGACAGGCTACCACTTAAATCCCCTTTTGTAGGTAATTGAATCCAGGAATGGCTCACAGCCACTGCAATTTGAGCATATATTCCTGACCAGCAGGCCAAACTGATTGCCATTACCCTCATGAGTCTTATCCCAGGAGCATATTAAGATCTCCATTAGCATTTCCAGCTTGTGTATGCATTGTGGCAGTGCTTCAGCTGGCTTCTCACCACTCAGAACTCCATAGCAGATGTCCCCAGCAAAGGTGACTTTACATATGGCTTTCCAATCAAATGGGTTTACATTTGGCTTTACCACCGCATCTCACAGTGGGGTGGACATATCACGCAACCACTGCTTCATTTTCTTGATTACTTTAAATTCCAAGTAATGATACTGTCTAACTCTATTGCCCTGTTGTTGATCCACTATTTCAAGCTCAAGAAAAGCTAGGATTTCTAAAGTATCCTGTCCTTTATGGGCCTGAACTAGCGCCTTTTCCAGCAGGAAGTGGCAAACGAGAGCCTGATTTTCTTCTTTTCTTACCTTGAATTAAATTTTCCAACTCCTGCAATTCATTAGTTAATTTTATTAATTGGATTTCTAACTCTAATTTGCAAACCTGTGTTTCACCTTTGGCAGAGTCTTTCTGTCCTGCTCTGACTATGGGGAAAGCCGTAGGTGGTGCAGAAGGAGCAGAAGGAGGCCAATCTCCATTATGATATTTAGCTGCTGCTTCTTCCGTATCAGCTTCCTTTCCTGGATCTAATTTATCATCATTTAATTTCAAATCCTCTAATGCTGCCCATAGAGGTTTATAGGGCCCATCCTTGACTGAATTAGCTTTGGAAGCAGCTTTCTCAGACAAACACTCCTCCTTGAGCTCAAGTAATTGTTCCTATGCTAACACCAAAATACAAGAAATTTCCCTATCTTTATAATCATCAAAGGCATCTCTTACAATTACCCCAAAACAGAATGTAGTAGGATCAGCCTGTGCATTTCTTAGCACCGCTTTGACTCTTTCCCAAATAGCTGTATCCAAAGTCCCCTCTTCTGGAAACCAATGGCAGTATAAATCTGCCTAGGCTAAAAATGTTTCTATGATTTGTCATTTAATCCCTGCTCCTCTCATTTTTAATTACCCTTTCAGGGTAAGTAAAAGCCTGCTTACTGTTGCCATTTTCCATTGCACTGCTACACCCTTGCAGACAAGCAGCGCCCAGTACTTGCCTGTCAAACACTTTCACTTTGCCCACCAAAGTTCTTTGATCTTTGCAGTGTTCCTCAGAAGGTCCACTGTCTTCAAGCCCCATGTTGAGGCACCATCTGTAGTCAATTCTCAACTACAGTCAACATAGGTGCCTTGAATGGGGATCTGGGATTTAAAGAATGGACGAAAGAAGAATGGAGCCAAGACAAAGTTCTGATCAAGGCTCAGCAAAGCAGCAGGGTTATAAAGGCAAAAACCATAAGTCCAACCCCATAAATGACTGATGATATAAATCACCTCATGCTGGCAGTCAATGGCATAGATTTCCATTCCTTGGCCACAGTCTCTCTTAAGCAGAACTCCCAACTCATATGAAGAAATTCCACCAAGTGCTGTGATAGTAAAAATACGTGATGCAACAACACCTGTTTTGTAGGTCAGGGCAGAACCTCCACACCAAACTGCTATTGGTTACCACCAAATCATTAATGACTTCTGAGGACAAATATTTTTGAGCTACTTCTTATATTAGTTTTGAAGGACCCTAGGAGCTTTCACCAGCCTTAAACCTACCACCTCAGGTCAAGACTAGGCCAAGTACCAGCTTCCTGACTCAGTTCAAGGCTAGGCCAAGTTCCATTCTCCACCCACAGTTCTTGGGTGGAGCAGGACCTGTCTTGAAAAACTACAGAATGTACTGACTGGGACCTGAGCCTCTGGTCCCAGATAGAGTTTTCATGCCTGTCATATGCTTGCTAGCCAATGGATAGAAAGGTCAAGATGCTTAGCCAATAAGTTTAAATTTTAACCTTGCTGATGAAACCTGTACCCCTAAAAAGTATAAAAACTGCTTGTTATAGCCATTCAGGGTTGACTTTCAGTCATTTGATATAAGGGATAATTGAGGGTCAATGCGGATGCATCTGAAAAATAAACCTCTTGCATTTGTATCAAACTCCGTTCTCACGTCACAAGTGTGGGGGGCGTCTCCCAGTAGTTAAATCTCACTTTGAGTCCTATATTTGGTGCATTGGTTGGGAGGCCAGATTCCCCAATGAGGTCGTGAGGAACAGTGGTCCAAGGAACAGCTGGAGCTTGATGTCAGGTACTGCAGTTGTCTGTATCCTGTTGTCTGTATTCATTTTGTCTGTCTTGCTTTTGGTTTGCTTGAAAACATCTGTAAGGCTTGGAGAGCCTCTGGCCTGATGCAGTCACATTTCAGCTGGAAGACATGCCTTAAGGTTGTGACCACAGAGAGTCTGGAGGATGCTTCAGCATCCCCTCCCCCTCTGCTGGAGGGAATTGGGAGGACTCTGCTTTTTTTGAAACCTGTTAGACTCCATACCAGCATAAGTTGGCTGAGTCCGCTGATTACCTGGTTCCTGTGCCTATGGAAGGACAATCTGTCTGTGTTGATTCTCTCTCTCTCTCTCTCTCTCTCTCTCTCTCTCTCTCTCTCTCTCTCTCTCTCTCTCCCATTTCAGTACTGGCAGGAGTCAACAGGGTTTGGACCCCTTCCCAAGCCCAGAGTAAATTTGAAAGTGGAGGGAACCACACCCAACCCTTGGCGAATACTGGGACCCAACACTGGGTCCTCCTCAAAGCTGATGGTCCAGTCTCCAGCAAAAACATTCCTGGGTCTAAGAGGCCACTGGGATGAAAAAATAGTCATGTACTACCCAAAGAATTGTGGAGCTGGGCATGGGCCAGGTATTCCATTCATTCATGGTCATCCCAATTGCCCCTATCCCTTGATCAGAAGAGATTTGCTCTCCAAGATGGGAGCTCAGATCCACTTCCTTTCAGAGTGCCCTCAACTGAGGGACCCTGCTGAAGAATCTGTCCAGGTCCTTACTATTAAGCTGGAGGACAAACACAAATTGCTTGAGACCAATACCCAAAAGACAGAGGATAGTGCTTGGTGGTTGGAAATGTTTCCTCTTGCTTGCATTGAAATGGCTAGGCTGCATCATGTGTATCTGAAGGCTGTGTATGTGAAGCTTAAGACCCAGGCTAATCCTGACTTGATACCCGAAGTCAGTGGAGGCACAATAAGGAATTAAATCACATATCTCCCAGCTCCTCCAGTTTGGGATGTTGTTTAGTGCCGTTCAGCCTGGAACACACCACTCGTGCCAGATAAGAACCTGGGCACTACCAACATATAAAAAAGACACGTGCTCCACTATGTTCATTGCAGCCTTATTTATAATAGCCAGAAGCTGGAAAGAACCCAGATGCCCTTCAACAGAGGAATGGATACAGAAATGTGGTACATCTACACAATGGAATATTACTCAGCTATCAAAAACAACGACTTTATGAAATTCGTAGGCAAATGGTTGGAACTGGAAAACATCATCCTGAGTGAGCTAACCCAATCACAGAAAGACATACATGGTATGCACTCATTGATAAGTGGCTATTAGCCCAAATGCTTGAATTACCCTAGATACCTAGAACAAATGAAACTCAAGATGGATGATCAAAATGTGAATGCTTCACTCCTTCTTTAAAAGGGGAACAAGAATACCCTTGGCAGGGAAGAGAGAGGCAAAGATTAAAACAGAGACTGAAGGAACACCCATTCAGAGCCTGCCCCACATGTGGCCCATACATATACAGCCACCCAATTAGACAAGATGGATGAAGCAAAGAAGTGCAGACCGACAGGAGCCGGATGTAGATCTCTCCTGAGAGACACAGCCAGAATACAGCAAATACAGAGGCGAATGCCAGCAGCAAACCACTGAACTGAGAATAGGTCCCCTATTGAAGGAATCAGAGAAAGAACTGGAAGAGCTTGAAGGGGCTCGAGACCCCAAAAGTACAACAATGCCAAGCAACCAGAGCTTCCAGGGACTAAGCCACTACCTAAAGACTATACATGGACTGACCCTGGACTCTGACCCCATAGGTAGCAATGAATATCCTAGTAAGAGCACCAGTGGAAGGGGAAGCCCTGGGTCCTGCTAAGACTGAACCCCCAGTGAACTAGTCTATGGGGGGAGGGCGGCAATGGTGGGAGGGTTGGGAGGGGAACACCCATAAGGAAGGGGAGGGGGGAGGGGGATGTTTGCCCGGAAACCGGGAAAGGGAATAACACTCGAAATGTATATAAGAAATACTCAAGTTAATAAAAAAAAAAAAAAGAAAAAGAAAAAAAAAATAAAGCAAAGGGAAAAAAAAAAGAAATACTCAAGTTAATAAAAAAAAAAAGAAAATAAATTTGACTTTCAGTAAACATCAAAAATAAATAAATAAAAGAGACACTCAACTGAAAAAAAAAAAAAAAGAACCTGGGCACTAATGATTATCACCCAGTCCAGGACTTGAGAGAGGTAAACCATGGTAGAGTGGCTGACATACAACCTACTGTACCTAACACTCTGCTGAGTTCTTTACCACCTCATGGTTTTAGACTTAAAAGATGCTTTCTTGGCACCTTGGCACCCCAAAGTCAAGAATATTTTACCTTTGAATGGAAAGACCCAGAGGATGGGACCACCAGTCAGCTGGCATGGACTAGATTCTCCATAGGTTAGGCTCAATCTGGCCACCTTGCTGCCTAATCCAGACCTGGAACCACCACAGCACAAGTGTCAAATATTGGCAGAAGCCCATGGGTAGAGGAAACCTTTCTCCAGTCAACTTTTGCCAGGACCTGAGGCTACCTGGTTTACAGACAGGATCAGTTTTCTTCATGAAGTACTGAGATGAGTGGGTGCTGCCTTGGTTGATGGCACAATGTCTTCTGGGGTAGCTGAAACTCTACCCTCTCCTCCACCCTGGCATATTGGTGCAGAAAGTGGAGCAAATTTTTCTTAGAACTTGGGGCTGGAAAGAAAATTAATATCTACCCAAATAGCAGATATGCCTTTGCCACAGCCAGTGTCCACAGGGCTATATACCACGAGAGAGGACTGCTCACATAAGAGGTGAAAAATAAAAAGTAAAATAAAATAAAACAGGAAATCTTAGATCTCTTGGATGCCCTGATGATGCCATAACTGGTGAGTATTATTTATTGGCTGGGACATCAGAAGAGAAGGAACTCAGTGATGTTGGGCAATAAGCAGGCAGATCAAGTGGCTTGAGAAGTGGCTATTCAGTAGTCTATCCCAGTTACGGGCCTGCAAGAAAGACCCATTGGGAATTGGTATTGGACAAGTGATGGCCTCACTTAGAATATACAACAGAAGAAAAGGTCCAAATTGATTAGAAGAGGAAGGACGATAGAACACTCAAGAGGGGAAAACTATACTCCTCAGAGAACAAAAAAAAAAGACTCACTTGGTCAAATGCACAAATGAACTCATTTAGGGGATAAGAAACTCATCCAAGCAGTCAAGGTCTATGTAATGGACTTAGGTTTTTAGCCAGAGAGACAGTAGAACAGCATAAGGTATATCAGCAAGTAAATGCTCATGCAGCCAAGAGCAAACAAGGCAAGAGACTTAGGAGAGCATGACCTGGGGTTTATAGGTAAGTCGATTTTACAGAAGTTAAGTCCGGAAAATATGGTTACAAATACCTCCTAGTGTTTGTAGATACTTTCTTTGAATGGGTTGAGGCTTTCCCCACCAAGCAGAAAGCAGTTACTATGGTAGCCAAGAAGATATTAAAAATTTTTCCAGAGGTTCAGAGTGCCCAAGATAATTGGATCAGACAATAGTCCTGCTTTTGTTTCTAAGGTAAGTTAGGGATTGGCAAAGATATTGGGAACTAATTGGAAGCTCCATTATGCACACTGTCCATGGAGCTCAGGGCAGGTAGAGAAAATGAGCAGAAACCTAAAATAAACCTTTATTAAATTGACCTTGGAGACTGGTGGTGACTGGGTGGTGCTCCTTCCCTGGCCCTGTTGCAAGCCTAGAATACCCGCTGCCAAAAAACTTGACCCCTTTTGAGATCCTGTTTGGTTCCCCAACTCCCTTGGTCCACTGGACCCTCCTTGGAGGTATCTCAACTCACTGATAGGAACCTCTTCTTGAGGCTCCAAGCCTTTAAGTCAATACAATATGAGATTTGGCCCAAACTGTCTGCCTTATATGATCCAGGAACACCAGAGACCCCTCATCATTTCCAAATTGGTGACTGGGTCTATGTCCAAAGGCATCAAGTACAGTTCCTGGAACTCTGGTGGAAGGGACCCTTCCTGGTACTGTTAACCACTTCTACAGTCCTCCAGGCAGATGGTATTGCAGCCTTGGTGCATGCATCCCATATGAAACCTACAGATGCCCCACTACCCAGGGACTCTTGCTGTCCCCATGTGCCACTCCGTCAAACCTGGACTGTGGTTTCCACTCAAACTGGAGATAAGGTCACCTTCCTGATGGCCTCTAAACCCCTCAACACCTGGTGGCCCAACCTCACTTTTGACCTGTGCCAGCTGGAGGCAGGACTTGACTCATGGGACATCCCCACCCATGACAAGAGTGCTGGCAGAAGCAAACTGCCCATATGGGAGAAAGAGGGCTCTGGGCTGCTGGGGACGGTAGGATGTGCATTCTCTGCACAGAGGTATCAGGTATCACCTGTGGGAGACCCCCACTTACGTTTGCACAGGAGATGGAGGAAACTGGGCAGAAGTTCACTATGTGGGGGTCCAGGCCATTTTTATCGTACTGCCTGGGGATATGGGACTAAAAGAAGACACCTACTGGATCTGCTCCTCCTCTTGGGACTTGATCACGGTAAAAAGAAATTACATTACTGAGGAGCCCTACCAGGAGGACTGAGAGTATTAGGATATATTCTATGCAATTGCCACCTATAACCCAATAATAATCAGATTCACTCCAAACAACAAAGAAGCAACAAAGATGGCTAAAGAGAAAAACTTGGGGACTCAGGTCGTATTGTGGTATGATGGCCACGGTGAGAAAAGGGCTATCCAAATGGAAGAGAGAGAGAGAGAGAGAGAGAGAGAGAGAGAGAGAGAGAGAGAGAGAGAGAGATCAGAGACAGAGCAGGTTCAAATCTTGGTTTAACTCGTCCTCTTGGCTAGCCACCCTCATATGTACTTTGTTAAGATACCTAATTGTTCTGCTATTGGTGTTATTTGGACCCTGCATATTGAACAAGCTTATAGCCTTCATAGAAGAGAGAATAAGTCCAGTATAGCTGATAGTCCTGTGCCAACAATATGAGACACTGAGGACAGGACCCTAAGAATATGAATTAGTCACCAGAGACCCCTGAGTGTAGCTCCAAGATTGGAGGTTGTACAAAAAAAGGGGGGATGAAAGACTCTAGGGGTTTTCACCAGTCTTTCACCCACCACCTCAGGTCAAAACTAGGCCAAGTACCAGCTTCCTGACTTGAGTCAAGGCTAGGCCAAGTTCCATTCTCCCCCCTCAACCCCCACAGTTCTTGGGAGGAGCAGGAACATTCTTGAAAAAACACAGAACATACTTACTGATAGTCACCTGACCCTCTGGTCCAAGATAGCGTTTGAATGCTTGCTAGTCAATAGATTCCAAGGTCAATGTGTTTAGCCAATACGTTTAAACTGTAATCTTGCTGATGTAATCTGTACCCTTAAAAAGTATAAAAACTGCTTGTTATAGCCATTTGGGGTTGCCTTCTAATCACTTACCACAAGGGGATAATTGAGGGTCAGTATCTGAAAATCAACTCTTGCATTTGTATCAAACTCCATTCTTGTGTCTAGTGGCCAAATGTGTGTTGTTTTCAGCACTGGGATCTTATTCTCAAGTATTTGTGGACAATCAAGTCCAATAACTATCACCTGTTTCATTTCTGTGTGTGTGTGTGTGTGTGTGTGTGTGTGTGTGTGTGTGTGTGTGTGTAGGGGATTAATATTATTTTTATTGGAAGAACAGATTATTATATCATAATTATTATTATTTTGTGTTCTGTCTAAGCTCCATTCTCATAGCTACCTGGCAACAGCCAGGTATGTTCCACCCCACAGTTGCCTGGCAACAACCAACTGTGCCTGACACTATATAAAAGGGCTGCTTACCCCCTCCTCATTCTCTTTGCTCTTCTCTTGTCTGCTCTCTTCCCCTCTGTCCCTCTCTCTTCTCTTCCCATTCCCCTCTTTCTCCCAAGTGCCCATGGCCAGCCACCTTTACTTATGCCCCCTTCTACTCTTCTTCTCTCATTAAACTTCTCCAGGTAGAACCATGTTGATTTGGTGTGCTTTCTCCAGGAAGCGGGACAAGATTTAAACCCCAACATAAGTGACCTATACACTGTGATTAATCTCCCCATGCCTACATGGCCTAGCGTCTCGCCGCTGGCCTGCTGCACACTGGCCAAAGAGGCCACCAACTGTGGGGCAGAGAATAGACCCTCCCCACCTCATGCCTCCTATGTCACTGTCTGCTACCATGGTTGCATGGAGCTGCAGTGGGAGGGATGGAGCTGAAAGACCCCCAGAGCGTGGAGACCCTCACTCAAGTCTCAGGATGACACGACCCCCCAAGAATTCACATAAGACCATCCTTGCTGTAATAACATGGGTTTATTGATAGGAACCAGTGCACTGGGGTTGAGACTCATATCCCACACAGGGGTAGAGGAGTTCAACCCTGAGTAGCTGGGAGAAGGCGTATTTAAAGGAAGAAGCCACAACCCAAGGGGGTAGGAATAGCGTCATTGGAAAATGTCAAGAGTACCAGTGAAAAATCACAAGGAGAAACTCCCTGTTTCTCAAGATTGTTTAACTTTATGGTCAGCTAGATCCTAGGAGAGAGTTGTTGAACCGGCTGATGTAATTACTCATTCTGTGGTCAACTAGTTCCTGGAGCAGAGTCACTGAACTGGCTAACCTACATTTTTGGCTCTACTCTGTTTGCTAGGGGGTCTGAATTTTTTCTTGGTCCTTCAGAGCCTTATGTGCACCCACTGCTCCAGCTACAATGTGTGCCAGCCCCATGCTGTGGGACTCAGGACTTCCACCATGTGAGTCATTGCCTCAACTGGCATGCATGCAGACTTCTTTGTGAGCCACTATCCTCTGTGGTTCACCACCTGGTGCTACCTCTTGCTGCTTAGACAAGACCTCCCCAACCACACAGTTCCACTTTTCCTGCCACCAGACTGCAGCTACAATTTCCCCACAAACACAGACAATTTGGTAGGTCTATTCTGGTTGGAAAGGAGGTCCCCCATTTCCCAGATAAGTTCTGGCCAGCTTTTCTGAGGTTCAGGGTATCCCCTGAGCTAACATGCATGACAGGACTGAATCACTGGGCAGAGTCTCCTTCAAAAGCAATTCCTTGCTCCCCTCTTTATCTAGGGCTGATCATGAAATCCCAGGCCTGGGTAGGAACCTTTTCTTGTGGGTCTGGGACACATCATTTATAGCCTCCAGGTGTCTAAGTGATGACTCAGACACTTGACCTGGCTGATTACTACCATTAACATTAATTCCTCCTGGGACATCTGTGCAAGTTAATTGGTGGCTTCCCCCAATGGGAAATTTAAGGTCTTTAATGTACCACTAAATTCACTGTTAGGATGTCTTTTGGAGAATTTCAGAACTTTAAAACCAATGCCTCAACTGAGGATATCAAAAACGATATATCCTTGCAATAATGTTTGGACCCAGTATTAATTAGGTAATGGTTCAATATGGCCACATATCAGGATGCTAGATTCATCAATTTAAAGGGGTTTTCATACATACTGCCAGCAGTTTGGTAAATGGGAAAAAAAGTTCTTTAAGCCCAAACATTCATATACCTTTGGTCTAACCCCTCTCTGTGTTTTTGCTTCCTGTGCCATCCTGCTGAGGTAACCTGAGTCCCAGGTACTTGCCAATCAGTTCAGCAGGCCCCTCCAATGCTGTGATGCCCTGCAGTTTGCTCCCTGTGAAAAGCAGGTTTGGTCCCTTCCCTTGCATCTGCCAGTGTGTTTGTAAGACCTGCTTTCCCATGTGACCCCTATGCTTGGTGCACTCTCTTCTGTGCTCTGCCTGCTGCTGCAGCCTCTGGTTTGAAGCAGCAGAACCAGTAAGACTGGCCCTGCCCCTTGTGTCCTGACAGGTATTCTGCTTCTTAAAGCCCGAGGTGTAAGCAAGCTCTCTCTTTCTGCCTTGGATTTTGCTCCTGTGCTCAGCCTGCCACAGCCTTGAGAAAAGCAATTTTCACACTGTCTTTTCCAGTGTGGTCATGTCTAGTACCGCAGCTGCACACACTTGTGCACACGCACTTGCTTGCTTGCTCCTATACATTGCTCTGCAAATTTTTCATTCCTATCCTGACATATGACCCTTACTGATAATTTACTTCCCTGGGAATGCAGGTGACTTTGGGAGCAGGTGAGAGTACATGCAGATGAAAATATCCAATTGGATCTGAGGACAGTCTTCAAATCAGTGAATTTTGAAAAACTACAAGAGGTCATCCACGAAAAACAGGGAAACCCATCCCAATTTTTAGAATGCCTTACATAGGCTTTATTACAAAATTCTTATTACAATATACTAATTTGGACCCTGAAAATCCAGGAGGTAAACAACTTCTGATGACCTATTTCTTTTCCCAGAGCTATCCCGACCTAAAATACAAACTTAAAAAGCTAGAAATGGGGCACCTAACTCCACAGGCAGAAATTTCGGTGCTGGTCTTTAAGGTGTGTTATGGAAGGGATGAGAAGGCTTGCAGACAAAAATACCAAAGCCTGGCAAATGCTCTCCGACCAACCTCAGCCACTGCCCAGAATTCCTGATCTTCTAGGGCTTGGAGACCACCAGGCTCCTGCTACAAATGTGGTCAACAAGGTCAATGGGCAAAGGCTTGCCCTAACTTCTGCAAGCCAAGGAACTATGTTCTAGGTGCTGTCAAGAGGGATACTGGGATGTTGATTGCCCTCAAGTTGCACAGGACAGGAAGACATCACATCTAGGTAACCCTCCAGTGTATCTCCTAGGCTTGGCTATGGACAACTGAAGGGGCCTGAGTTCCCTGGACAAGACCACTGACACCACCAGCAGGGAGCCCTGGATAACTTTCATGGTGTGTGGGCAGCCCATCTCCTTCCTCCTGGACACTGGCGCCACTTAATTGGTCCTAACAGAGTTTTGGGGACCCACTTCTCTCTCTTGTTTCTGAATTGTCAGAGTAGGGGACCTAACCTTCCTCACCAAAGCCTAATGTTTAGTTACATTTTTAGGGGTGTACCTCTCACCCATTCTTTTCTGGTAGTGCCAACATGCCCTGTCCCCTTTTTGGGAAGAGATGTTCTAGCTAAGCTGGGAGCTTCTATTTTGCACCACCCATTTGCTCAAATTCAAGCTCGCCTGCAGCTCTTCTGCTCTCTCTAGCCAGCCAACCTACTAACATGGACATGTTGCTTCCTTTACCAGCTTTTCAGATAGACCCCTGAGTCTGGGATGTCCAGAACCCCTCTGTTGCTAAACAGTCTTCCCAAATAGGATCTGGAAACTGCTTTCTCTATCTGTCTTTTTGCCATGGCAAAGTGTTTTAAGACATCCAGTACACATTCTGTAGGACAAGTTGTTCCTTCTGCTCCACAAAAAAAAAAAAAAAAATGTATCTTAAAGAATGTTCATGTTGTTAACTCATGTTATCTCTTTTGTAAATTTATAAGATACAGAAAACCCACTCAAACCACCTCTCATGGACCAAATAGACTCCATCAAGATAAGTACATCTGCCTAAAGTTCCCTGTACTTATTTCCTATTCCAAAGGGTGGAATCCCTCAGGATTTCAAATGTACACCTAAGAAAATTTTCTTTTCTGCCAAACACAATCAATCTTATTCTCTACCTATAATAAATATATCTATGTGTGTTCCAGCATCTTGTCAAGTCCAGGCTCTCACTCCACCCAGGACAGCTCCAGTGAAGTGACCACCAGATGTTTCAATCTCTTCTCATAGATAGATGGCTTCTATTGTTCCTGTTCCTTCTGACTGTAGGACCCTATCAGCCCTACGTCCAGGAGGTCCCACTCACGAAAACACGGAGATGGAAATTGATGCATTAAGCAAGAGGTTTAATAATCCAGTACACTGGGGTGACCCTGTACTTGGGACAGAGGTGACACCCTTTATACTGTTTCAGGGTATAGGCTTTAGGTTACAGTTTGAGCTGGTTATTTCTCATTGGTGGGGCCTATTTTTTAATTTATTGCTGCCTATTGTCCTTTGAATTCATTGGAGGCCCTTGGTAGGGAAATACTTTGTTATGCAGGTGGCGAAGGACCCCTGCTAAGGGCGGCCAGCTCATTTCCTGGAACAGGGTGTTATCCTGAATTCCACCTGGTATTTGCCTAAGGCAGCCTTTGTCCTTAAGTTTGAATCTTACACTGACCTATACCCAGATGGTTTCACAGACCCCAGACAACAAGGAAACAGCCAACTCTTAAGACTGGATAAACATCCCATACCCACTTCTCTAGGTTTCCTAGAGACATGTCACTCTGAAGCAAGCAGGAAGTAGTCAGATCACCATGACCGTATTCCTGCTTCACCATCGCCTCTAATTTTTCTTTTTTAGTTAAACAAAAATGGGGGAATGTTGGTATTCTGTCTAAGCTCCACCCCAACAGCTACCTGGCAACAGTCATGTATGCTCTGTCCCACAGTTGCCTGACAACAGTCAGCTGTGCCTGACACTATATAAGGGGCTGCTTGTGTGGAACCAAAGGAAAATTCCACAAGCTACACCCCTCCCCTAAGAAAAATTCCCCTGCCTGGAAATTCCACCACTTATGTCTCACCCACCTATTTGTGGTTCAGACCTATTTACATCCTGTCCTCGGGGTCCAATGACTAACAGGTGGTAGCCTCATGACCGGCAGGACCCGCAGGGACTTTCCACCACCCTAACCAGGGACTTTCCACTACCCAAAGCGGTCACCAAAGATAGTGTGACCATGACGTGGACCAATGAGGTTAAAAGATAAATGGTTTCAACCAATCCTTGTGTGCCTCGATGTCC
This sequence comes from Rattus norvegicus, assembly GCF_021556685.1. Lineage (NCBI taxonomy): Eukaryota > Metazoa > Chordata > Mammalia > Rodentia > Muridae > Rattus > Rattus norvegicus. Next base: position 218,060,764 of record NC_141534.1, read on the forward strand.
CCCTTCCATTCCTATGGCTTTTGTGGTTTTTGTGCTTAAAAGTAGCGTGTATCTGTAGGGCGGGGTTCTTCTCCTTCTGTTCCCATTTGAAGGCTGAGGAACCCCAGCCCGCCAGATTTCAGAATTAATAAACCTCTTGCTGATTGCATTGAATCTCAGATTTGGCAGTCTTTGGGGATGAGCAAATCTTTGGTAGTGGTCCTTCGGGTCCAACATTTGGGGGCTCATCTGTGATCACACTTGCCGCCGTGACTTACGCATGCCAGGTTCAGAGGTACTCTCTAGCAAAGTTTGTGTTCTGTGTTTTGTGTTCTGTGTTAATTTCTGTCTTGTGTTTTACTGGTTTGTTTCTGGGGCCGGGAGAGAGGTTGGAGGCCCCTCAGTGGTCCCGAAAGGGGCTTACAGCTGTGACGAGCAGACATGCCGGACGTCATAGGCTACTTACTCCTTCCTCATTCTCTTTGTTCTTTTCTTCTTTCTCTGCTCTCTTCCCATCTGTCCCTGTGCCTTCTTTCCCCATTCTCTCCTTTTCCCCCCATGTGCCCTTGGCCAGCCTCCTTTACTTATTCCTCATTCTACTCTTCTTCTCTCATTAAACCTCTCCACTTAGAACCATGTTGGTTTGGTGTGTTCTATCTGGGAAGTGGGCTGAGATTTAAACCCCAACAACAACTATTATTATTATTATCATTATTAATTTTATACTCGTTATCACTCTCCCAGATAGTCTTCCAACAGTTCCTCATCCCATTCCTCCTCCCCTGATTCCAAAAGAATGTTCCCCCACCCCACCTCACCAAGCCTCCCTACATTCTGGGGCCTCAAGTCTCAAGTTTATTGAGTTCTTTGTATATTTTTCATAATATCCTCTATCAGATGTAGAATTAGTAAAGATCTATTCCCAATATCTAGGCGCCGAGGCATTCTTTTGTCTTGGTCCTCCTGATTAGCCCCTAGAAAGGTGTTTATAGGATTCTGTTTATTGTCTTTCTCATTATTTGATCCAGAACTGATCTTACCATTTTGCATGTGCTTAAATTGACATAAAAGCAGACTGGAAAAAAATAAAACCGCTTTGGCCTCAGAACTGGCTGGGATCAAGCTACAGTACTAATTGTCTTTTTTTTTTTTTTTTCATTTTAATCCTTGCTCCTGCCCTAGAGACCCTGTTGACTCACTTTGGTCAATTTCCCTTGTGCCATTATGCTCAGGACTCTTTCCCACTTTCTCTTCTATCAGATTCAGCGTAATTGGTTTTACGTGGAGGTCCTTGTTCCATTTGCTTTGTACAAGAAGATAAAAGTGGATCAATTTGCATTCTTCTACATGCAAATCACAAGTTGAACCAGCACTATTTGTTGAAAATATTCTCTTTTTTCCCACTGTATAGTTTTGGCCTCTTTGTCAAAGATCAAGTGAACATATGTGGGTTTATTTCTGGGTCTTCAATTTTATTCCAATGATCTACTTGTCTGTCTCTGTACCAATGCCAGGCAGTTTTTATCTCTACTGCTCTGTAGTACAGTTTGAGGTCAGAGATGGTGATTCTCACAGAACTTCTTCTACTCTTGAGAATTATTTTCACCATCCTGTGTATTTTATTATTCCAAATGGCTTTAGAATTGTTCTTCTGTGTTTGTGAAGAATTGAATTTAGATGGGGATTGCATTGAATCAATAAATTGCTTTTGTGTAGGATGGCCATTTTACTATGTTAATCCAACTGGTCCATGAGCATGGGAGATCTTTTCCTCTTCTGAGCTCTTCTCCAATTTCTTTCTTCAGAGATTTGAAGTTCTTCTCATATAGATCTTTCGCTTGCTTTGTTTGAGTTACCCCAAGATATTTTATATTATTTGTGACTATTGTTAAGGATATTGTATCCCTAATTTCTTTCTCAGTCAGTTTACCCTTTGTAATGTGGAAGACTACTGATTTGTTTGAGTCAATTTTATGTCCAGCCACTTTGCTGAAGTTGTTTGTCAGCTCTAAGAGTTCTTTTACAGAATTTTTTGGGTTGCTTCTGTATACTAACATATTATCTGCAAATAGTGATGTCTTGACTTCTTCCTTCCCATTTTGTATCCCTTTGACTTCTTTTTGTTGTCTAATACCTCGGGCTAGAAGTTCAAGTAATATATTGAATAAATAGGGAAAGTGGACAACCTTGCCTTGTCTCTGATCTTAGTGGGATTGCTTCAAGTTTCTTTCAATTTAGTTTGACATTAGCTGTTGGTTTTCTGTAAATTGCTTTTTGTTATGTTTAAGAATAAGCTTGTATACAATAAGAACTTCAAGACTCTGAAGAAAGAAATTGAAGAAGACCTCAGAAGATGGAAAGATCTCCCATGCTCATGGATTGGCAGGATTAATATAGTAAAAATGGCCATTTTACCAAAAGCATTCTACAGATTCAATGCAATCCCCATCAAAATACCAATCCAATTCTTCAAAGAGTTAGACTGAACAATTTGCAAATTCATCTGGAATAACAAAAAACCCAGGATAGCTAAAACTATCCTCAACAATAAAAGGACTTCAGGGGGAATCACTATCCCTGAACTCAAGCAGTATTACAGAGCAATAGTGATAAAAACTGCATGGTATTGGTACAGAGACAGACAGATAGACCAATGGAACAGAATTGAAGACCCAGAAATGAACCCACGCATCTATGGGCACTTGATTTTTGACAAAGGAGCCAAAACCATCTAATGGAAAAAAAATAGCATTTTCAGCAAATGGTCCTGGTTCAACTGGAGGTCAACATGTAGAAGAATGCAAATCGATCCATGCTTATCACCCTGTACAAAGCTTAAGTCCAAGTGGATCAAGGACCTCCACATCAAACCAGATACGCTCAAACTAATAGAAGAAAAACTAGGGCAGCATCTGGAACACATGGGCACTGGAAAAAATTTCCTGAACAAAACACCAATGGCTTATGCTCTAAGATCAAGAATTGACAAATGGGATCTCATAAAACTGCAAAGCTTCTGTAAGGCAAAGGACACTGTGGTTAGGACAAAACAGCAACCAACAGATTCGGAAAAGATCTTTACCAATCCTACAACAGAGGGCTTATATCCAAAATATACAACGAACTCAAGAAGTTAGACCGCAGGGAGACAAATAACCCTATTAAAAAATGGGGTTCAGAGCTAAACAAAGAATTCACAGCTGAGGAATGACAAATGGCTGAGAAACACCTAAAGAAATGCTCAACATCTTTAGTCATAAGGGAAATGCAAATCAAAACAACCCTGAGATTTCACCTCACACCAGTGAGAATGTCTAAGATCAAAAACTCAGGTGACAGCAGATGCTGGCGAGGATGTGGAGAAAGAGGAACACTCCTCCATTGTTGGTGGGATTGCAGACTGGTACAACCATTCTGGAAATCAGTCTGGAGTTTCCTCAGAAAATTGGACATTGAACTGCCTGAGGATCCAGCTATACCTCTCTTGGGCATATACCCAAAAGATGCCCCAACATATAACAAAGACACATGCTCCACTGTGTTCATAACAGCCTTATTTATAATAGCCAGAAGCTGGAAAGAACCCAGATGCTCTTCAACAGAGGAATGGATACAGAAAATGTGGTACATCTACACAATGGAATATTACTCAGCTATCAAAAGCAATGCCTTTATGAAATTCATAGGCAAATGGTTGGAACTGGAAAATATCATCCTGAGTGAGGTAACCCAATCACAGAAAAACACACATGGTATGCACTCATTGATAAGTGGATATTAGCCCAAATGCTTGAATTACCCTAGATGCATAGAACACATGAAACTCAAGACAGATGATCAAAATGTGAATGCTTCACTCCTTCTTTAAAAGGGGAACAAGAATACCCTTGGCAGGGAATAGGGAGGCAAAGATTAAAACAGAGGCAGAAGGAACACCCATTCAGAGCCTGCCCCACATGTGGCCCATACATATACAGCCATCCAATTAGACAAGATGGATGAAGCAAAGAAGTGCAGGCCGACAGGAGCGGGATGTAGATCGCTCCTGAGAGACACAGCCAGAATACAGCAAATACAGAGGCGAATGCCAGCAGCAAACCACTGAACTGAGAATAGGACCCCCGTTGAAGGAATCAGAGAAAGAACTGGAAGAGCTTGAAGGGGCTTGAGACCCCATATGAACAACAATGCCAAGCAACCAGAGCTTCCAGGGACTAAGCCACAACCCAAAAACTATACATGGACTGACCCTGGACTCTGACCTCATGGTAGCAGTGAATATCCTATTAAGGGCACCAGTGGAAGGGGAAGCCCTTGATCCTGCTAAGACTGAACCCCCCAGTGAATGTGATTGTTGGGGGGAGGGTGGCAATGGGGGGAGGATGGGGAGGGGAACACCCATAAAGAAGGAGAGGGGGAGGGGCTAGGGGGATGTTGGCCCGGAAACCGGGAAAGTGAATAACACTTGAAATGTAAATAAGAAATACTCAAGTTAATAAAAAAATAAAAAAAGAATAAGCTTGTATTACCCGTTCTTTGTTTAATATGAATGGATGTTATATTTTGTCAATGGCCTTTTCAGCATCTAACAAAATGATCACGTGGCTTTTTTGAGTTTTTTTATCTAGTGTAATACATTGATGGATTTCCGTGTATTGAACTATTCCTACATCCCTAGCATGAAGCCTACTTGATCATGGTGAATGATTCTTTTGATGTGTTCTTGGATTGAGTTTCTGAGAATTTTATTGAGCATTTTTGCAACAGGGATCATTGTAATTGTGGCTTCATAGACTGAATTAGGTAGTTTTCCTTCTGTTTCTATTTTATGGAATAGATTGAGAAGTATTTGTATTAGATTTTCATTAAAGGTCTGATAGAATTCTGCACTAAAACAATCTGTCCCTGGACTTTTTATGGTTGGGAGACTTTTAAAGAATGTTTCAAATTCCTTAGGGGTTATGGAACTATTTAAATAGTTTATCCGATCCTGATTTAACTTTAGTACCTGGTATCTGTCTAGAAAATCATCCATTTCATCTAGATTTTCCAGTTTTGTTGATTATATGCTTTTATAAGTAGGGTCTGATGATTATTTTTAAATTTCCTCACTTTCTGTTATTATGTCTCCCATTTTAGTTCAGATTTAGGTAATTTGGACAATGCCTCTGTGCCCTCTGGTGAGTTTGGCTAAGGTTTTATCTATCTTGCTAATTTTCTCAAAGAAATAGCTCCTAGATTTGTCGATTCTTTGTATAGTCCTCTTTGTTTCTACTTGGTTGATTTCAGTCATGAGTTTGATTATTTCCTATCATCTATTCCTCTTGGGTGTATCTGCTTCCTTTTGTTCTAGAGCTTTCAGATGTGCTGTTAATGTGCTAAGGTATGCTCTATCCAGTTTCTTTATAGAGGCCCTCAGAGCTATACATTTTCCTCTTAGCACTGCTTCCATTGTATCCCATAAGTTTAGGTATGTTGTGCCTTCGTTTTCAATAAATTCTAAAAAGTCTTTAATTTCTTTATTTCTTTCCTGACTAAGTCATCATTGAGTAGAAAGTTGTTCAGTTTCCATTGTATGTGTGCTTTCTGTTGCTTTTGTTGTTATTTAGAACCAGCCATAGTTCATGGTGGTCTGGTAAAATTCATGGGTTTAATTCAAAGTTCTTTTACTTGTTGTGTCCCATTATACAGTCAGTTTTGGAGAAGGTACCACGAGGTGCTGACTAGGTGTATTCTTTTGGTTCAGGGTGAAATATTTTATAGACCTCTGTTAAATCCATTTAGTTTATTACTTCTGTTAGTTTCACTGTGTCTCTATTTAGTTTCTGTTTCTAGAATCTGTCCATCAATGAGAGTGAATTATTGAAGTCTCCCACTATTATTGTGTGAGGTTCAATGTGTACTTTGATCTTTAATAATTTTTCCTTTACAAATGTATGCATCCTTGCATTTGTGGCATAGATGTTCAGAATTAAGAGTTCCTCTCGATGGATTTTTCCTTTGATGAGTATGAAGTGTCCATCCTTATCTTTTTTGATAACTTTTGGTTGAAAGTCTATTTTATTTGATATTAGAGTGGCTACTCAAGGTTGTTTCTTGGGATCATTTGCTTGGAAAATATATTTCCTGGCTTTTGTTCTGAGGTAGTGTCTATCTTTGTCATTGAGGTGTGTTTTTTGTATGCAACAAAATACTGACTCTTCTTTATATATCCACTCTGTTACCCTATATCTTTTTATTGGAGAATTGAGTCCACTGATGTTGAGGGATATTAAGAACCATTAATTTTTGCTTCCTGTTATTTTTTGTTATTTGAGGTAGATTTATATCCGTTTGGTTCTCTTCTTTTGGGTTTGTTATGAGAAGATTAATTTCTTGGGGTTTTTTTGGGTGTAGTTTCCCTTTTGTTATTGGAATTTTCCTTCTGTTATACTCTGTATGCATGAATTAGTGAAAAGATATTACTTAACTTTGTTTTTGTCATGGAATATCTTGGCTTCTTCATCTATAGTAATTGAGAGTTTTGCTGGATATAGTAGCCTAGACTGGCATATTTGTTCTCTTTGGATCTGTATGACATCTGTCTAAGGTCATCTGGCTTTTAGAGTCTATGTTTAGAAGTCTGGTATAATTCTGATAGGATCTGCCTTTATATGTTACTTTTTTCCATTACTGCTTTTAATATTCTTTCTTTGTTCTATACATTTACTGTTTTGATTATTATGTGACAGGAGAAATTTCTTTTCTGGTCCAATGTATTTGATATTCTCTAGGCATCATGTATGTTTATGGCCATTTCTTTGTTTAGGTTAGGGAAGTTTTCTTCTATAGTTTTGTGGAAGATGTTTACTGTCACTTTGAGTTGGGAATCTTCTCTCTATTCTATACTTATACTTAGGCTTGGTCTTTTCATTGTGTCTTGGATGTTTTGGGTTAGAAGGGTTTTTGCATTTTGTATTTTCTTTGACTGTTGTATCAATGTTTTCTATGATATCTCCTATACCTGAGATTGTCTCTTCTATCTCTTGTATTCTGTTGGTGATGCTGACATCTGCGATTCCTGCTCTCTTTTCTAGTTTTTTTCATCTCCAGGGCTGTCTTCCTTTTTGTTTTCTTTAATGTTTCTATTTCCACTTTCAAATCCTGAATGGTTTTGTTAAATGCCTTCACCTGTTTGTTTTTTTTCTTATATTTCTTTAAAAGATTTATGTGTTTTCTCTTTATGGGCTTCTACTTATTTACTTGTGTTCTTTTGTATTTTTTAAGGGAATTATTTATGCCCTTCCTCTATCATTTTCATAAAATGAGAATTTAGGTCTGAATCTTACCTTATAGATGTATAGGGGTATTCAGGGCTTTTTATGTTGGGAGAATTGGGTTCTGATGTTGCCAAGTCGTATTGGCCTTGCTATCTCTTGCTGGAACCTGTGCCTCCTGTGAGCATGGTTATGCTGGGCTTCTTTGGTTCAGGCTGTTTCTGTGTATGGGAAGGCATCTTAAGGGCCTGATCTGTAGCTTCACTGTGTCAAAACTCTGGGAGAGCAAGCCATCTCTGCCTGTGGAATGAGTGGGCAGGGCTTCTTAAGCACAGGATGTGATTCCAAGACTAGATGCAAACCATAATGCCTTTGTGTCTCTGGCAAGACTGGATATACTGCATCCTCTAATCCTTGGGGGTCTCAGGCCATGTATTGGGGCAGGGGTAGGGGACTCACCTGTTAGCCTGGGGTTCTTAGAACTTGTGGTGTTCAAACTGTTTCTGAGTATGGGCAGAGTGGGGGAGCTGGATCACTGGATTTACTCTCAGGTGCAGATGCAAATGGCAGAGATTAATCTTGAATTGATTAACACTAATGATTTTAATTGCATTATCCCATGTTTACAATTTAAGTTTTTGTTTTATAATCCACACTTTTTGGGAGAAGCATTTTTTCCTTTCTTCCCACCCCATGTGTCCTAATTCCACTTGTGCTTTTTCATATGTGTGTGTGTGTGTGTGTGTGTGTGTGTGTGTGTGTGCGTATTTGTGTGCATGTATGTATGTGTTATATATGAATATTTATCTGAAAAAGTAAAGTATTTTAAAATTCCTTATTTAATGATGCTTAATGTTACTTATGCTTTCTAATGTTCTCTTTGTTTTATCCACCATTCCATTCACCCACTGCTTTCTGCTCCCACCATGTTATTTCCCTTCCTTTTCATATCAACTTTGTTCCACTATCCCCTTCCTATAACCAGGTCTTCCTCACCCACTCACAGTGCACTCTTTCTCTATGCCTGGCTTCTATCAGCAATCCAGGTTATACATACAAATGAACATATTGAAGGGGCATGTCACTACTGTCAGTGTATTGACTTGGTATTATTAGCATAATTGTCCTACTTTGTATGCTTTGTTGGCTTTAACCTGTATATTCATTATGCATATTCTTCTGTTCACAACTATGCAATCTTTTCACTGTTCTCTGTAGTACTGAAAAACAGGGTGGTTTTTTTTTTTTTTGTTGTTGTTTTTTTTTTTTTTTCGGAGCTGGGGACCAAACCCAGGGCCTTGTGCTTGCTAGGCAAGCGCTCTACCACTGAGCCAAATCCCCAACCCCTGAAAAACAGTTTTTAAAATGTAGTCAATCTTCTTGTTATAACTTGGATTTAAATGACTCTCAAACTTTCATCTATTAAAGAACTGGTCCCTTCCATTTGGTGTTATTGCAAAGAAACAGAAAACTTGAGGTGAGGGGGCTGGGTTGGAGAGTTACGTTTATGCAACAATTTGTGGAAGCATTGCTTTTAGAATTCTGCTTGTTTTTGGCCATATCGAGTTACTTTTCTCCACTGGGTCTCTTTTCTTCTTTTACACCCCTCCCCTCTCTCTTGCTCTCTGTCTCCATCTCTCTCTGTATCTTCTTCTCCCTCCTTCCTTTGCTCCTTTTCTCCCTCTTTCCCTCCATTCTTAACTTCCATGCCAGTATGAAATGACCATTCTCCCATCATAATACTGTTTCACACTAAAGTTGAAGTGCCTCCTAGTAACCATGAACTGAACCTAGTAATGAGGATTTGGGAAAGACAATAAAGAATTCTTCCTTTAATTTTCTCAGGTATTATATCACTGTAGTGGAAAAATTAGAATTCATATACCAACCATAAATGTAATAGGTGTACATGATTACAAAAATAGTCAAGCATGATTTCTTTCAATGTATTTTTCAATTCTTTCAATTTTTTTCAATTCTCCAAATCACTTATGTGATTACTCATAGGTATTTGACATATAGTAATCTATTGACGCAATTTAAATGTGACTCTTTATAAAAAAGTTTTAAGATACCAATAAAAAATTTGGAGCAATCATCTTAGGAAAATTATCACCATGTCTGAATATCATTCCCCCCCCCCCCCGATCTTTGATCACATAACAATTCCAGGAGTTCTTAAAACCTTGTAATAATTGAATCCTCCTTCTTTGCTTGTCTTGACTCTTTCCAACTAGAACACATACAACAAAAAAACTGAAACATGAAAACAAAATGAGTAAAATCTGGAGAAATGTGGTGGTCCCTGGGTTCTTCACAGAAAAATTTACTTCCACCCATCACCTTTCTAATAATGACTACTTCTGGAGAATTTTGTTAAATACTGTAAAATAAATTGTCTGGTAAATTGTGAGTGAAATTTAATACGTTCTATGTTGGTCATCGGGGAATTACCACATGGGTTTTGGAAGAAAGCATTTGAAGTACACCAAAAATATTAAAATCTACTCCAAAAATTTCCTTGTTAGGATCCCTTAATTGCCCCACACATTATTCTCTTCCTGAGCATTTCATTTTTAGAGAAACTAAGGTGATTCTATAGAATAGAAGCATGATCACTTAGATGCACAGTCATCTATGGCAGGTTCATTAGTCTTGTATGTTATTTATTTATACAAAATTACTCCACAAGCATTGCATACTCAAACATATAGACTGTTAATTTCATACAGATAATCACTGAGCATTCATTGAGTTGAAAGGTAACTGGATCTGAGGATGAAATGAATTTATATTTGTGCATGCTTGTACGCTTGTGATATATATATATATATATATATATATATATATATATATATATATATATATATTCATTCATTCTCCTGGAACAGCTTGAGCATAAGTAGACTTTGTGACCTAGAGAACTTTCAAGAGCATCTGAATCTACAGTATAAATGGATTAACAAATTGTCTACATTCAAAAATACTGACCAGAAATAAAATAACCCCAAATATCAGCATGTATAGGAGATACAATTCCCAATCAGAGGTAGTGACCACCATTAAATAAGCCCAGTTGATCCTGTCCTTTATTGTTGCTTTGCCTCTCTTCACATAGTCCATTAGAAAACAACTTCCCTAAAGGACACTAAGGTTTTACTCACTCATTTCATTACATCATAGATGCAGTCAGGAAGAGGTTGATTCTTGGTTTCATGAAGGAGTAACACACTAAACCCATTGAGGATAGAGAAGCCTCCATAGAAGGTCCAGTGCAAGGTGGGAGAATATGATGCTAGCATCATAAATGGTGGGGGTGGGAGCAATAATCTGCTATTACCAAACATTCCAATGACTCCCAGAGCTGTTGCCCTTGGAACAAGAATACAATGAAAAAAAAAAGAATCTGGTAAATATACACACTTGAAACTTGTGACTTAGGATCATACAGATCCTTTTAAAAACCATAAAACCTATTAACTGTCAGAACCCCTTTGCTGTTAAATGTAAGGATCTTGGGAACTTAATGTTCCTTCTCAAATTTGTTCCCTTTTGTAATATTTTCAGTCAGATTTAGGCTATGAAGACACTTCCTTATCCAACACAATGAAGCAGAAAGAGTAATACTGTATAGTTTATCTTATTTGCAAATTTTACATTTTAATTTATGTATGGGTATACATGTAAGTTATAGGTATGGGCTCTAAAACTAGGAAGGAGATATAAAAAGAGGTAGAACCCATTTCAGGATGGAGAAGAGTTTGAATATAAAGTGACGTTAAAAAGAACAATGTTGTCAACGAGGGTGCTGAGGGTACCTGGAAGAGAATGGGGGACAAGAGATACAAAGAAGGATGCCAAGACAAGAGTCTGATCAAGGTGACAATTTATTTTTCCCAGGGCTGAATTTATACCATAACAGGGGTAACAGAGGGAGGGGGTAAGTGGGAAACATTTACACAGGCCAAGGACATAGTATTCATATGGTCAGGGAATCGGCTGATGTTGACAGGATGTCAGAAAGTTCGCAGGTTTGTCATATCTATTAGTCAGCAGGATGTTGGTTTTTTCAGAAAGGTTACAGGTCATCACATTGGGTATCTTGACATCAGATCTATTTCTCAGCAAGGTCAGAGCTTTATCATACCATTATTCATCTTCACCACCAGATTTGTATTAGTCTTCTGCAGCTGACTGAGGATTTTCCATGAACACAGTCCTACTTAATTCTAACAATAATAACATCAATAATGGAGGACTTCAAGGGCATCGCTCCCAACACAATGTTTACTGAGCAGTAGAAGTGAACCAACAGAAATATGGATCAGGCACTAGCAGAGTAGAATCAAGAGAAAGAACATCTCTATGATAATGTTATAAAGCAACTAACTGTGTTGTATGCCAATTTAAAGAAATGTATCGCCACCTATACACCCTAGAATAATTAGGGTTTGAGAGCATTCCATTGTAAAGAAGAATGAATTAAGTAGAACTAATAAGATGATCAAAGAGAATAATGAAAATGAATAGGTAAAAATATATTCTATAATTGTATGCAATTGCCTTAAATAAATATAATAAATGTAAAGAAATTTAGAGTATGCTATGGCTTATAAAACACACCTTTTTAGTTGTTTCATATATTTACATGAGATGCTGAATAATAGTACTTTAGTAGACTTAACTGTCCAAAAACAAAGTGAAATTCCAGTATCTTAAAGTTATAAATATTCTATTTATAGCTAATTGGTTAGATAGCTAACAATTCTTTTTCTTCCTTTAGTTAGAAAGAAAGAAGTCTATTCTCAGACTGACTTGAAACTTGTACCTTAATGTGATCAGGAGTAGCTCATTTGTACGTAGACAACTAGCACCATAGCATAGAGAAGAAAGTGCTCTTGCCAGTGTGGCCATAATAATATGCAGGGTCTGCATGAAGACCAAGGGCAGTGGTTAGTTTAGCTTGGCTGTAGTAATTTGTAGTTCTCAATTCTCAAGCAAAAATCCAATCATTAGAGGTCTGTCCTTGTATAAAATACAGAGAGGAAAACCAGCACAGTGAAAAGAGAAGACATTCTACAATGGCTAGTATGTTGAGAAAAGTGACCAATTTATTCTTGATGGTATGTGGAGAATAAGAGCTTTTGAATAATTCTGTTCACTCCTTCATGTTTCAGAGAGTGGTGACTCTACAGGGAATTCACTTTCATATCCTCTCTAGGGTCTCAATGGTCCTTTGTGCAGAATGGAAAGCTGTCATGGGGGGAATCAGGAAAGAATCTAAACTCTTAAAGATTCATAGGTCATTGAAATCCATGTTAAATATGGAATAAAACAAAAGAGTGTCTTATAAACCTGGAGGCCTATACTGCTGAGGTGGTATATTGCCACCTAGAAGTATATTACTTCTAGGACAATGTCATATTATAGATAACTTTCCATAAAGTTTCTTAGAACTATTTTCCAACTTTTTTAAAAACTACAAAAACTGAAATGTGCTCTGAGTCGTGTGGTTGTTTCAATAAGGATGCCCTCCATAAAATCATATACTGGAAGGCTGAGTACCAGGGATTAGAACTTTTTGGAATGATTAAAAGGATTATAAGGTATAGATTTGGTGTAGAATGTGTGTCACTGGGGGTGGGAATTGAGGTGTCAGGCCCAGTATCTCTCAGCCTTGTATTTCAATGAAGCTCTTACTTACCTCTCTGTGCCATATTTGCCTTTGTGACAGGCTTGACAATACTGTTTATTCAAATAAGACTGAAAACATTGAGACTTGGACTAGAAGAATGATTGAATGATTTAAGTGCACTTTAGTCAGCCATAGTATTAGAAGAATGGAGGGGGTTGGGGATTTAGCTCAGGGGTTGGGGATTTAGCTCAGTGGTAGAGCACTTGCCTAGGAAGCGCAAGGCCCTGGGTTTGGTCCCCAGCTCCGAAAAGAAAAAAGAAAAGAAAAAAAAGAAGAATGGAGGACAGTGAGAAGGCTTATTTGAATCGTGGTGGCCCAGCTCAAAAAGTTTCAGAGGGGAAAAAGTCTAGTCACTGACAAGAGACCATCCTTATGATTTGGAAGCAAAGAATGCTGCTGCTTTTTGTCCCTGTCCTGAAAAATGTATGCTTCATCCTAAATAGTTTTAGATTAATTAACTCTGACAGAGAAGATTATAAGACAGCCTAATATGGATTGTGTCCCATGGTTATTAACGGTCACTATAATACAGACCTATGTGAAAGGAGAGAAAACATACAAGTAAAAACGATGCAAAATGTATAATTTGAGAAGAAAATGAATGCTATTAACTGTAATAGATCTAAGCCCAGTTCTTAAGAAGATAAAATAGATTTAAAGAACAGTTTAATGCTTAGTGGAATAAATGGAGCAACACTCTCAGGGTAAGAATAATAGCTATGCTTCCAACTTTTCAAAATTTATTAAAGAAAGTCTCAAGTTGTAAAGGAGACCATCAACAAAAGAAAGCTAGTGTGAATATAATTGAATAAAGGGGCAAAATTCCATCTGCATCAAGCAGTGAAACTTGTTAAGTTTAACCAATTGAATCTGGACTAAAAGTCAAGGGTATAAAAATGGGATGGTAAAATATACCTCCAGGACTGAGGTGTGTGTCAGGTAGTTCCCTGATACAGACAAAAAGATGTCATTGTCTGAAGCTGTGAAAGTAAAACCAGGATTTCATTTGAGACCTCAAGATGTTGACGATGTCAGAGTTGTATATGCTAAGGGAAGCTTCAAAACAAGGGAGGAACCAAACCAAAACATAGAAATTAGTTATAATCCTTCCAGTTTCTGTTTGCACCCTGAATTGACCCTGTGCCACAGCTCTCTGTTACCAGATCTAACTGGCAGAGCATGGATCTCCCAGAAATGCTGACACACCCAAGAGCGCAGGTGAGATCACCATATGTGCTTATATTCCTGGCCAAAGAGGAACTGTCACAGAGCCCTCAGGACACAGGACCTGAGGAATAGTCTGGGGCAGGATCCTTCTGGTTTCTGTTTGTACCCTGAGTTGACCCTGTGCCACAGTTCTCTGTACCCAAATCCCATGGGGAGAGAGATGGTCTCCCAATAGTGCTGTCACACAGGATTACAGTAGGGTCAAGCCCCTGACAGAGACAGAAAGACCAGCTAACACCAGAGATAAGCAGATGGTGAGATGCAAGGGCAAGAACCTAAGCAACAGAGACCAAGGCCACTTGACATCAGAACCCAGTTTCCCCAACAAAGCAAGCCCTGGATATACCCCAACACAATGGAAAAGCAAGATTTTGATTTAAATATCCCAACTTATTATGATGTTAGGGGACTTTAAGAAAGACATAAATAGTTCCCTTAAAGAAATACAAGACAACACAGTGAACAGGTAGAATCCCTTAAAGAGGAAACACAAAAATCAACCAAACAGGTGAAGGAATTGAACAAAACCATCCAGGATCTAAAAATGGAAATAGAAACAATAAAGAAATCACAAATGGAGACAACGCTGGAGATAGAAAACCTAAGAAAGAAATCAGGAGTCATAGACACAAGCATTACAAACAGAATACAAGAGATAAAAGAAAGAATCTCAGGAGCACAAGATACCAAAGAAAACATTGACACAACAGTCAAAAAAAATGCAAAATGCAAAAAGCTCCTAAACCAGAACAGCAAGGAAATCCAAGACAGAATGAGAACATCAAACCTAAGAATAATAGGTATGGAAGAGAGCAAAGAGTACCAACTTAAAGGGCCAGTATATATCTCCAACACAATGATAGAAGAAAGCTTCGCTACCCTAAAGAAAGAGATGCCCATAAACATACATGAAGCCACAGAACTCAAAATAGATTGGACCAGAAAAGAAATTCCTCAAGTCACATAATAGTCAAAATGCAAAATACACAAAACATAGAAAGAATATTAAAAGCAGTAAAAAAAAAAAAAAGGTCAAGTAACATATAAAAGCAGACCTATCAGAATTATAACAGACTTCTCAACAGAGACTTTGAAAGCTAGAAGATTCTGGGCAGATATCATACAAACCATAAGAGAACAAAAATGCCAGCCCAGGACACCATATTAAGCAAAACTATCAATTAATATAGATGGAGAAACAAAGAAAATCCATTGCAAATCCAAACTTATACAATATCTTTCCACAAATTCAGCCCTACAAAAGATTATGCATGGAAAACTACAGCATAAGGAGGGAAACTACACCCTAGAAAACTCAAGAAAGTAATCCTTTTTCAACTAACTCAAAAGAAGATAACTGAAAACGCTGTGGGAGAGAGAGCTGATCGCCCAGAAGTGTGGGCACTCCTGAGACTGCATGGCAGGAGAGACCGCCACTTCTGCCCACCTTGGCCCACATCCTTGGCCCAAGAGAAAACTGTATAGTGACTCTGGACATGGAAAGTTAGGAGCAGTCAAGCTGTAGGAGCCCTGCGGTCCAGAGTGCATGTGGATCTGAACGGACCAGGTCAAACAGCTCCCTGCACCCAAATCCCATGGAAGGGAGAACTGGACCTTGAGAGACACACCTGGGAAATAAGAGGAGACTATTCTCTGCCCACATTTCTGACTATAGAGGAGAATGCCTAGCGCCATCTAGGCCACCTGAGCACATGGACCTGAGGAATAGTCTGGGGCAGGAGCAGTAAGGGCAGGGCCCTTGTGGTTGCTGCCCTCCTGAAGAGCTGAAAGCCCGCCCTGAGGAGCAACGAGACCAGAAGTAAGACCAACTTTTCTGCTCCAAGTGACCTGCCTGGTGGACTCAGGAAATTTTCTCCAGTGTATGCTAGAAATTGGAAGTGTCTGGTCCCAGAGGAATTTTGCTAAGATAAAACTCAGGTGACAGCAGATGCTGGTGAGGATATGGAAAAGAGGAACACTCCTCCTTTGTTGGTGGGATTGCCAACTGGTACAACCACTCTGGAAATAAGGCTGGAGGTTCCTCAGAAAATTGGACATTGCACTTCCTGAGGACCCAGCTATACCACTCCTGGGCATACACCCAAATGATGCTCCAACATACAATGAAGACACGTGCGCCACTATGTTCATAGCATCCGTATGTATAATAGCCAGAATCTGGAAAGAACCTAGATGCCCTTCAACAGACAAATGGATACAGAAAATGTGGTACAGCTACACAATGGAGTACTACTCAGCTATCAAAAACAATGGCTTTATGAAATTCATAGGCAAATGGAATGAACTAGAATATATATCATCCTGAGTGAGGTAACCTGATCACAGGAAAACATACATGGTATGCACTCACTGATAAATGGATATTAGCCCAAAAGCTCGAATTACCCAAGATATAATCTACAGACCACAGGAAGCTCAAAAATAAGGATAACCAAAATATGGATGCTTCTACTCCTTTTTTTCTTCCATTTTTATTAAATTAGGAGTTTCTTACTTACATTTCAAATGTTATTCCCTTTTCCGGTTTCCTGTCCATCAGCTCCCTAATCTTTCCCCCTCCCCTTCTATTATAGGTGTTCCCTTCCCTATCCCGTCCTCCTTACTGATCCCCCCCACACACAATCCCCTACACTGGGGGTCCAGCCTTGGCAGGACCAAAGGCTTCCCCTTCCACTGGTGCCCCAACAAGACTATTCACTGCTACCTATGCAGTTGGAGTCCAGGTTCAGTCCATGTATAGTCTTTGGTTAGTGGTTTAGTTTCTGGAAGCTCTGGCATTGTTCTTATGGGGTCACAAGCTCCTTCAGCTCTTTCAGTCTTTTCTCTAATTCCTCCAACAGGCATTCCATTCTCAGTTCATTCATTTGCTGCTGGCATTCACTTCTATATTTGAAAAGTTCTGGCTGTGTCTCTCAGGAGAGATCTATCTCCAGTTCCTGGCAACATGCATTTCTTAGCTTCGTCCATCTTATCTAGTTTTAGTGACTGTATGTATATGGATCACCTGAAGGGCAGGCTCTGAATGGCCATTCCTTCGATCTCTGTTTTAAACTTTGCCTCCCTATCCCCTCCTATGGATATTTTAGTTCCTCCTTTAAAGTAGAAGTGAAGCATCCACAATTTGTTGATCCTTCTTGAGTTTCATGTGGTCTGTGCATTGCATCTTGGGTAGTTCATTCATTTGGGCTAATATCCACTTATCAGTGAGTGTATACTATGTGTACTTCTCTGTGATTGGGTTGCCACACTCGGGAAGATATATATTCTAGTTCATTCCATTTGCCTATGAATTTCATGAAGACATTGGTTTTGATAGCTGAGTAGTACTCCATTGTGTAGATGTACCACATTTTCTGTATCCATTCCTCTGTTGAAGGACATCTGGGTTCGTTCCAGCTTCTGGCTATTATAAATAAGGCTGTTATGAACATAGTGGAGCATGTGTCTTTGTTATATGTTGGGGCATCTTTTGGGTATATGCCCAAGAGAGGTACTGCTGGGTCCTTAGGTAGTTCAATGTCCAATTTTCTGAGGAACCTCCAGATTGATTTCCAGAATGGTTGTACCACTTGGCAATCCCACCAACAATGGAGGAACGTTCCTCTTTCTCTACATCTTTGCCAGCCTCTGCTGTCACCTGAGATTTTGATCATAGCCATTCTCACTGGTGTGAGGTGGATTCTCAGGGTTGTTTTGACTTGCATTTCCCTGATGACTAAGGATGACGAACATTTCTTTAGGTGCTTCTCAGCCATTCGATATTCCTCAGCTAAGAATTCTTTGTTTAGCTCGGTTTGGCTCTCTGGTGTCTAATTTTGTGAGTTCTTTGTATATTTTGGAAATTAACACTCTATCAGATGTAGGATTGGTAAAGATATTTTCCCAGTCTATTCCCTTACTGTTTGTTCCTAACAACAGTGTCCTTTGCATTAATGAAGCCTTGCAGCTTTATGAGATTCCATTTGACAATTCTTGATCTTAGAGCATAAGCCATTGGTGTTTTGTTCAGGAAATTTTCTCCAGTGTCCATGTGTTTAAGACTCTTCCCCAATTTTACTTCTATTAGTTTATCTGTTTTGATATGGAGGTCCTTGATCCATTTGGACTTAAGGGTATGATAAGAATGAATCTATCTGAGGTGGGAACTCCTGAGACTGCAGAGCGGAAGAGACCACCAACACAGCCCACCCCTGCCCACATCCCTGGCCCAAGAGGAAACTGTATAGGGCCTCTGGGTTCCCTTAGAGGAGGACCCAGGAGCAGAAGGACCGCTGTGTCTGAGACACCGCCAGAACCTGAAGGGACCAACTAGATAAACAGTTCTCTGCACCTGAATCCTGTGGGAGGGAGAGCTAAACCTTCAGAGAGGCAGACATGCCTGGGAAACCAGAAGAGACTACACTCTGCCCACATTACTGATTCCAGAGGAAAACACCAAACGCCATCTGGAACCCTGGTGCACGGAAGCTCCTGGAAAGGGCGGCGCAAATCTTCCTCGTTGCTGCCCCCACAAAGAGCGCATAAGCAACACCCCACGAGCAAACTTGAGCCTCGGGACCACAGGTAAGACAAACCTTCCTGCTCCAGGCTGCCTGTCTGGTGAACTCAGGACACAGGCCCACAGGAACAGCTGAAGACCTGTAGATAGGAGAAACTACACGCCCGAAAGCAGAACACTCTGTTCCCATAACTGGCTGAAAGAAAACAGGAAAACAGGTCTACAGCACCCCTGACACACAGGCTTATAGGACAGTCTAGCCACTGTCAGAAATAGCGGAACAAAGTAACACTAGAGATAATCTGATGGCAAGAGGCAAACGCAGGAATCCAAGCAACAGAAACCAAGACTACATGGCATCATCGGAGCACAATTCTCCCACCAAAACAAACATGGAATATCCAAACACACCAGAAAAGCAAGATCTAGTTTCAAAATCATATTTGATCATGATGCTGGAGGACTTCAAGAAAGACGTGAAGAACTCCCTTAAAGAAACACAGGAAAACATAAATAAACAAGTAGAAGCCTACAGAGAAGAATCACAAAAATCCCTGAAAGAATTCCAGGAAAACACAATCAAACAGTTGAAGGAATTAAAAATGGAAATAGAAGCAATCAAGAAAGAACACATGGAAACAACCCTGGATATAGAAAACCAAAAGAAGAGACAAGGAGCCATAGATACATGCTTCGCCAACAGAATACAAGAGATAGAAGAGAGAATCTCAGGAGCAGAAGATTCCATAGAAATCATCAACTCAACTCTCAAAGACAATGTAAAGCGAAAAAAGCTACTGGTCCAAAACATACATGAAATCCAGGACTCAATGAGAAGATCAAACCTAAGGATAATAGGTATAGAAGAGAGTGAAGACTCCCAGCTCAAAGGACCAGTAAATATCTTCAACAAAATCATAGAAGAAAACTTCCCTAACCTAAAGAAAGAGATACCTATAAGCATACAAGAAGCCTACAGAACTCCAAATAGATTGGACCAGAAAAGAAACACCTCCCGTCACATAATAGTCAAAACACCAAATGCACAAAATAAAGAAAGATTATTAAAAGCAGTAAGGGAAAAAGGTCAAGTAAAATATAAAGGCAGACCTATCAGAATCACACCAGACTTTTCGCCAGAGACTATGAAAGCCAGAAGATCCTGGACAGATGTCATACAGACCCTAAGAGAACACAAATGCCAGCCCAGGTTACTGTATCCTGCAAAACTCTCAATTAACATTGATGGAGAAACCAAGATATTCCATGATAAAACCAAATGTACACAATATCTTTCTTTATTTTTTTTCTCATAAAACTGCAAAGCTTCTTTTTTTATTTTTTTATTTTTTTATTATTTTTTTTATTAACTTGAGTATTTCTTATATACATTTCAAGTATTATTCCCTTTCCCGGTTTCCGGGCAAACATCCCCCTCCCCCCTCCCCTTCCTTATGGGTGTCCCCCTCCCAACCCTCCCCCCATTGTCGCCCTCCCCCGATAGTCTAGTTCACTGGGGGTTCAGTCTTAGCAGGACCCAGGGCTTCCCCTTCCACTGGTGCTCTTACTAGGATATTCATTGCTACCTATGAGGTCAGAGTCCAGGGTCAGTCCATGTATAGTCTTTAGGTAGTGGCTTAGTCCCTGGAAGCTCTGGTTACTTGACATTGTTGTACTTTTGGGGTCTGGAGCCCCTTCAAGCTCTTCCAGTTCTTTCTCTGATTCCTTCAACAGGGGTCCTATTCTCAGTTCAGTGGTTTGCTGCTGGCATTCGCCTCTGTATTTGCTGTATCCTGGCTGTGTCTCTCAGGAGCGATCAACATCCGGCTCCTATTGGTCTGCACTTCTTTGCTTCATCCATCTTGTCCAATTGGGTGGCTGTATATGTATGGGCCACATGTGGGGCAGGCTCTGAATGGGTGTTCTTTCAGTCTCTGTTTTAATCTTTGCCTCTCCCTTCCCAGCCAAGGGTATTCTTTTTCCTCATTTAAAGAAGGAGTGAAGCATTCACATTTTGATCATCCGTCTTGAGTTTCGTTCGTTCTAGGGATCTAGGGTAATTCAAGCATTTGGGCTAATAGCAACTTATCAATGAGTGCATACCATGTATGTCTTTCTGTGATTGGGTTAGCTCACTCAGGATGATATTTTCCAGTTCCAACCATTTGCCTATGAATTTCATAAACTCGTTGTTTTTGATAGCTGAGTAATATTCCATTGTGTAGATGTACCACATTTTCTGTATCCATTCCTCTGTTGAAGGGCATCTGGGTTCTTTCCATTTTCTGGCTATTATAAATAAGGCTGCGACAAACATAGTGGAGCACGTGTCTCTTTTATATGTTGAGGCATCTTTTGGGTATATGCCCAAGAGAGGTATAGCTGGATCCTCAGGCAGTTCAATGTCCAATTTTCTGAGGAAACTCCAGACTGATTTCCAGAATGGTTTTACCAGTCTGCAATCCCACCAACAATGGAGGAGTGTTCCTCTTTCTCCGCATCCTCGCCAGCATCTGCTGTCACCTGAGTTTTTGATCTTAGCCATTCTCACTGGTGTGAGGTGAAATCTCAGGGTTGTTTTGATTTGCATTTCCCTTATGACTAAAGATGTTGAACATTTCTTTAGGTGTTTCTCAGCCATTCGGCTTTCCTCAGCTGTGAATTCTTTGTTTAGCTCTGAACCCCATTTTTTAATAGGGTTATTTGTTTCCCTGCAGTCTAACTTCTTGAGTTCTTTGTATATTTTGGATATAAGGCCTCTATCTGTTGTAGGATTGGTAAAGATCTTTTCCCAATCTGTTGGTTGCCGTTTTGTCCTAACCACAGTGTCCTTTGCCTTACAGAAGCTTTGCAGTTTTATGAGATCCCATTTGTCGATTCTTGATCTTAGAGCATAAGCCATTGGTGTTTTGTTCAGGAAATTTTTTCCAGTGCCCATGTGTTCCAGATGCTTCCCTAGTTTTTCTTCTATTAGTTTGAGTGTGTCTGACAATATCTTTCTACAAATCCAGCACTACAAAGGATAATAAATGGTAAAGCCCAACATAAGGAAGCAAACTATACCCTAGAAGAAGCAAGAAATTAATCGTCTTGGCAACAAAACAAAGAGAAGAAAAGCACACAAACATAACCTCATATCCAAATATGAATATAACAGGAAGCAATAATCACTATTCCTTAATATCTCTCAACATCAATGGCCTCAACTCCCCAATAAAAAGACATAGATTAACAAACTGGATACGCCATGAGGACCCTGCATTCTGCTGCCTACAGGAAACACACTTCAGAGACAAAGACAGACACTACCTCAGAGTGAAAGGCTGGAAAACAACTTTCCAAGCAATTGGTCAGAAGAAGCAAGCTGGAGTAGCCATTCTAATATCAAATAAAATCAATTTTCAACTAAAAGTCATCAAAAAAGATAAGGAAGGACACTTCATATTCATCAAAGGAAAAATCCACCAAGATGAACTCTCAATCCTAAATATCTATGCCCCAAATACAAGGGCACCTACATACGTAAAAGAAACCTTACTAAAGCTCACTTCACACAATAATAGTAGGAGATTTCAACACCCCACTCTCATCAATGGATAGATCATGGAAACAGAAATTAAACGGATACGTAGACAGACTAAGAGAAGTCATGAACTAAATGGACTTAACAGATATTTATAGAACATTCTATCCTAAAGCAAAAGGATATACCTTCTTCCCAGCTCCTCATGGTACTTTCTCCAAAATTGACCATATAATTGGTCAAAAAACTGTTGGGCCTCAACAGGTACAGAAAGATAGAAATAATCCCATGCGTGCTATCAGACCACCAGAAGTCCTATATGCTTCACTCCTTTTTTAAAAGGGGAACAAGAATACCCTTGGCAGGGAATAGAGAGGCAAAGATTAAAACAGACACAGAAGGAAGACCCATTCATATACAGCCATCCAATTAGACAAGATGGATGAAGCAAAGAAGTGCAGGCCAACAGGAGCCAGATGTAGATCGCTCCTGAGAGACACAGCTTGAAGGGGCTCGAGACCCCATGTGTACAACAATGCCAAGCAACCAGAGCTTCCAGAGACTAAGCCACTACCAAAAGACTATACATAGACTGACCCTGGATTATTGCTTCCTGTTATATTCATATTTGGATATGAGGTTATGTTTGTGTGCTTTTCTTCTCTTTGTTTTGTTGCCAAGACGATTAGTTTCTTGCTTCTTCTAGGGTATAGCTTGCCTCCTTATGTTGGGCTTTACCATTTATTATCCTTTGTAGTGCTGGATTTGTAGAAAGATATTGTGTACATTTGGTTTTGTCATGGAATATCTTGGTTTCTCCATCAATGTTAATTGAGAGTTTTGCAGTATACAGTAACCTGGGCTGGCATTTGTGTTCTCTTAGGGTCTGTATGACATCTGTCCAGGATCTTCTGGCTTTCATAGTCTCTGGCGAAAAGTCTGGTGTGATTCTGATAGGTCCGCCTTTATATGTTACTTGACCTTTTTCCCTTACTGCTTTTAATATTCTTTCTTTATTTTGTGCGTTTGGTGTTTTGACAATTATGTGACGGGAGGTGTTTCTTTTCTGGTCCAATCTATTCGGAGTTCTGTAGGCTTCTTGTATGCCTATGGGTATCTCTTTTTTTTAGGTTAGGGAAGTTTTCTTCTATGATTTTGTTGAAGATATTTACTGGTCCTTTGAGCTGGGAGTCTTCACGCTCTTCTATACCTATCATCCTCAGGTTTGATCTTCTCATTGAGTCCTGGATTTCCTGTATGTTTTGGACCAGTAGTTTTTTCCGCTTTACATTGTCTTTGACAGTTAAGTCAATGATTTCTATGGAATCTTCTACTCCTGAGATTCTCTCTTCCATCTCTTGCATTCTGTTGGTGAAGCTCATATCTACAGCTCCTTGTCTCTTCTTTTGGTTTTCTATATCCAGGGTTGTTTCCATGTGTTCTTTCTTGATTGCTTCTATTTCCATTTTTAATTCCTTCAACTGTTTGATTGTGTTTTCCTGGAATTCTTTCAGGGATTTTTGTGACTCCTTTCTATGGGCTTCTACTTGTTTATTTATGTTTTCCTGGAATTCTTTCAGGGATTTTTGTGATTCTTCTCTGTAGGCTTCTACTTGTTTATTAATGTTTTCCTGTGTTTCTCTAAGGGAGTTCTTCACTTCTTTCTTGAAGTCCTCCAGCATCATGATCAAATATGATTTTGAAACTAGATCTTGCTTTTCTGGTGTGTTTGGATATTCCATGTTTGTTTTGGTGGGAGAATTGTGCTCCGATGATGCCATGTAGTCTTGGTTTCTGTTGTTTGGGTTCCTGTGCTTGCCTCTCGCCATCAGATTATCTCTAGTGTTACTTTGTTCTGCTATTTCTGACAGTGGCTAGACTTTCCTATAAGCCTGTGTGTCAGGAGTGCTGTAGACCTGTTTTCCTGTTTTCTTTCAGCCAGTTATGGGAACAGAGTGTTCTGCTTTCGGGCGTGTAGTTTTTCCTCTCTACAGGTCTTCAGCTGTTCCTGTGGGCCTGTGTCTTGAGTTCACCAGGCAGGTCACTTGTAGCAGAAATGTTGGTCTTACTTGTGGTCCCAAGGCTCAAGTTTGCTCGTGGGGTGTTGCTTATGAGCTCTCTGCGGCGGCAGCAACCAGGAAGATCTGCGCCGCCCTTTCCAGGAGCTTCCATGCACCAGGGTTCCAGATGGCGTTTGGTGTTGTCCTCTGGCGTCAGAGATGTGTGCAGAGTGCCGTCTCTTCTGGTTTCCCAGGCGTGTTCTCTTAGGTTCTCTTAAACCCTCTCTGAAGGTTTAGCTCTCCCTCCCACGGGATTCAGGTGCAGAGAACTGTTTATCCGGTAGATCCCTTCAGGTTCTGGCGGTGTCTCAGACACAGCGGTCCTGCTGCTCCTGGGCCCTCCTGTACGGGAACCCAGAGGCCGTATACAGTTTCCTCTTGGGCCAGGGATGTGGGCAGGGGTGGGCAGTGTTGGTGGTCTCTTCCACTCTGCAGCCTCAGGAGTGCCCACCTGACCAGGCGGTGAGGTCTCTGTATCTGGTTTAATGTGGAGGTCTTTCATCCACTTGGACTTGAGCTATGTACAAGGGGATAAGAATGGTTCAATTTCCATCCTTCTACATACTGACCGCCAGTTGAACCAGCACCATTTGTTGAAAATGCTGTCTTTTTTCTGCTGGATGCTTTTACCTCCTTTTTCAAAGATCAAATGACCATAGGTAGGTGGGTTCATTTCTGGGCCTTCAATGATATTCCACTGATCTAACTGCCTGTCTCTGTACCAATACCACACAATTTTTTTATCACCATTGCTCCACAATACAGCTTGAAGTCAAGGACTGTGATTCCCACAGAAGTTCTTTTATTGTATAGTTTGCTATCCTGGGTTTTTTGTCATTCTAAATGATTTTGAAAATTGCTCTTTCTAAATCTTTGAAAAAATGTGTTGGAATTTTGATAGGAATTGCATTGAATCTGTAGTTTACTATTGGTAAAATGGCTATTTTTACTAAATTAATCCTGCCAATCCATATGCCTGGGAGTTTTTTTCCATTTTCTGAGATCTTCTTCAATTTCTTTCTTCAGAAATTCTTCAGAGACTTAAAACTCTTATACAGATCTTTCACTTTCTTGGTTAGAATCACACTGGGGTATTTTATATTATTTGTGATGATTGCAAAGGGTATTATTTCCCTAATAAATAATAAATAATAAAGGGTGTTATTTCTCAGTTTCTTTATCCTTTGAGTAGAGGAAGGCTACTGACTTGTTTGAGTTAGTTTTATATCCAGCCACTTTGTTGAAGTTGTTTATCACGTTAGGAGTTCTCTGGTGGAATTTTTGGAATCAAATATGTATATTATCACACCTCCTGCAAATAGTGATATTTTGACTTCTTCCTTTCCACTTTGTATCCCTTTGACCTCCTTTTGTTGTCTGATTGTGCTGGTAGTACTCCAAGTAATAGGTGTACATGATTAAAATATAGTCAAGCAGGATTTCTTTCAATGTGCTTTTCAAATCACTTATGTAATTACTCATAGGTATTTGACATTGAGTAATTTATTTCAGCAATTTTAATATGACACGTGTTTTCTATTTTATCTTTTTTTATTAAGAAATTTGATACTATAAATGAATAATTCTGAGTAATCATCCTGGAAAAATTATCACCATGTCCTGAATATCATTTTTTCTCCTGTCCTTCGTTCAGATAATTTCAGGTGTTCTTTAAAACCGTGTGACTTTAATGGTGGGATCCTCCTTCATTTCTTGTCTTGATTCTTCCCAACTAGAACACATACAACAAAAGAACATAAGCACGAAAACAAAATCAGTAAAATCTGGAGAAAATGTGGTGATCTCTGGGTTCTTTACAGAATAATCTACTTTTACCCATCACCTTTCTAACACTGAGTACTTCTGGGGGACTTTGGTAAATACTGTAAAATAAGTTCTCTGGTACGTTGTGAGTGAGATTTAATACTTTCTATGTTGGTCATCAGGGTATTACCAAATGAGTTTTGGAAGAAAGCATTTGAAGTACAGCAAAAGTGTTAAGGTCTACTCCGTTAATTTCCTTGTTAAGGAATTCCTTAATTGACCTACACATTATTCTCTACCTGAACATTTTCATTTCTACAGAAACCAAGGTAATTGGAATGTCACAGAGAATAGAAGCATGTGTCGCTTAGATGCACAGTCATCTATGGCAGAACTTTTAGTCTCATATATGTATTTATCCTAGATTATTCCCTGAACATTGCATACTCAAACATATAGACTGTTAGTTTCATACAGTTTATCAACATTCACTGAGTTGAAAGGTAACTGGATCTGAGGGTTGAAATGAATTTATATTTATGGATGCTTATATGCTTGTGGTATATCGTAAGTTATATTGATAGAAGGATGGATAGGTAGATGTATTGATTATATGGATATATGCTTCAAAGCTGACAGAATACCAACAAAACCAATAAATTTGTCCTGGAACAGCTTGAGCATAAGTAGACTTTATAATGTAGAGAACTTCTAGGAACATCTGAATCTAGAGTATGAATGGATTAACAAATTGTTCCCATTCAAAAATACTGACCACAATTAAAATAACCCCAAATATCAGCATATATAGGAGATACACTTCCAAATCAAAGGTAGTGACTACCATTAAATAAGTCCAATTTATCCTGTACTTTATTGCTGCTTTGCCTCTCTCACCGCAATCAATTAGCAAACAACTGCCCTAAAGGACACTGAGAGGTTTTACTCACTCATTTCCTATATCATGGATGCAATCAGGCAGAGGCTGATTCTTGGTTTCAGGAAGGAGAAACACAGTAAACCCATTGAGGATGGAGAATCCACCATAGAAGATCCAGGGCAAGTTGGGAGAATATGACGCTAGTATCATAAACAGGGGTGCCAGGAAAAATCCACTATTACCAAACATTCCAATGACTCCTATAGCTGTTGCCCTTGGAGCAAGAATACAATGCACAAAAAATCTGGTAAAAATACACACTTGAAACTTGTGACTTAGGATCATACAGATCCTTTTAAAAACCTTAAAACCTGTTATTGTCAGAAACCAGTGCTATTAAGTATAAGGACCTTGGTAACTTACTGTTCCTTCTCAAATTTGTTTCATTTTTTTAAATATTTTTGGTCAGATTCAGACTATGAAAACACTTGCTTATTCAACACAATGAAACAGAAAGACTAATAGCTGTATGTGTGTGTACACATATAAGTTATGTGTATAGACTCTAATAATGGGAAGGAGATTTTAAAGTTGGAAGAACCCATCTCAAGTTGAATAAAAGTTTGAATATAAACATGATATGAAAATAAATGTACTTACTGAACAGTAGAAGCAAACCAGCAGAAGTATGGATCAGGTAGTAGCAGATTTGAATCAACAGAAAGAATATCTCTGTGATCATGGTATAAAGCCACTAATCGTGTTGTAGCTAATTTAAAGAAAGGTATCTTCACCTACACACCCTTAAAATATTAGGGTATGAAAGCATTCAATTGTAAGGAAGAATGAATTAAGGAGAAATAATAAAATATTCAGAGAGAATAATGAAAATGAATGTGATAAAAATATATTTCATACCTGTATGAAAATACCTTAAATAAATATAATAAATGTAAAGAAATTCAGAGTATGTTGTTCCTTATCAAACACGTTTTTAGTTTTTCAAATAATTACATGAGGTGTAAATAGCATTGCTTTAGAAGACTTAACTGTCTGAAAACAAATTTAAATTCAGGATACTATAGTTATAAACATTCTATTTACAACTAATTGGTTAGATGATTACCTAGTCTTGTTTTTCCTTTAGTTATATAAATGAGTGAAGCAGTCTATTCTGTTACTAACTTGAAACTTGTACCTTAACGTGGTGGGAAGTAGTTCATTTGTATGTAGACGATTAACACCAAAACTTAGAGCAGAAAATGCTCCTGCCAATGTAACCACAGTAATACGCAGGATCTGCATTTCTAGAAAGAAGGAGACCAAAGCCAGTGGTTAGTTCAGTTTGGCTATAGTAATTTGTAGTTCTCAATTCCCAAACAAATACTTCATCATCCGAGATGTCTGTTTGTGTATTAAAAACCAGCACAGAAAAAAGAAATCCACCATGGATAGTGTGTTGAGAAAAGTGACCGATTTATTCATGATTGCTTGTGGAGAATCAAAGCTTTTGAATAATTGTGTTCACTCCTTCATGTTTCAGAGAGTGGTGAGTCTAGGTTTAATTCACTTTCGTATTTCCTCTCTATGGCCTCAGTGGTCCTTCATGCAGAATATGAGACTGCCATGGGGAGAATCAGGAAAGAATTTATACTCTTAAAAAAATCATAGGCCATTGAAATCCATGGTAAATATGGAATAAAATAAAAGAGTGTCTTATAACCTGGGAGGCCTATACTGCTGAGATGGCATATTCTTCAGGAATAAAGGATAAGGATTACTTCTAGGACAATGTTAGACTGTGTCTACCTTTCAAAGAAAGTTTCTTAGAACTATTTTCCAAGTTCATTTTAAAAGTCTCATGAATACTTCAAACACTGGAATGTACTTTGAGTGGTGTGGTTGTTTCAATGCCCTCCACAAACCCAAATATTAGAAGACTTAGTACCAGATAGTAGAAGTTGTTGGAATGATTAGAAGGATTATAGGGTGTGACTTTGGTGGAAGAGGTGTGTCACTGGGTGGGAATTGAGGTGTGAGAAGCACATGCCAGGCCCAGCATCTCTTAGCCTTGGGTTAGGATGAAGGTCTACCTCTCTGTACCACACTTGTTTCCTTCCATGCTCCCTGCTACCGTGCTTATGACCATGATGATATTGGAGTAAACCTCTGCAACTTCAAGAAAGCTCCCAATTAAATGTGCTCTCTCATAAGAGTTGCTTTGGTTGGTCATGATATTTCTTCACAACAACACAACAGTCACTAAGATAGATAATGGCACCAAGGTCTTGGTTGACCATATTTGTGACAGGCTTGACCATTCTGGTTCAATGATTTAAGTGAGGTTTGGTGAGCCATAGTAGTATAAGAATAGAGGACAGTGACAAGGCTTATTTGAATGGTGGAGGTCCAGCTCAACAGGTTTCAAAGGAGAAAAATTCTTGTAACTGTCTAGCGAAAATTCTTGAGATTTGGAAGCAAAGAATGCTGCTGCTTTTTATCCATCATAAAAAAGTAAGCTTCAGACTAAATAGTTTAGGATTAATTAACTCTGACAGAGCCTAGTATTGATTGTGTCATATGGTTATTAGTGGTCACTCTTATATAGATCTATATGAAAATGAGAAAGCAGAGAAATAAAAACAATTGCAAAAGCCATAATTTGAGGAGAAAATGAGTGCCAGTCCCTATAATAGAGCTAAGCCCAGTTCTTAAGGAGATAAAAAAAATATTTTAAGAGCATTCTAATGCTTAGTGGAATAAATGCAGTGATAATCCCAGGGTAAGAAACAAACTAGTAATGCTTCCAATGTTTCAAAATTAATTAAAGTCTTAAGTTCTAAAGGCGACCATCACCAAAAGAAAACTGGTGCAAATATAATTGAGTAAAGAAGTCAAGTCCTATTCCCATCATTCAGCCAAACTTGATAGGTTTAGCCAAATGGATCTGGACTAAAAGTCAAAGGTCTAAAAATGGGGTAGTGAAATATACCTCCATGACTGAGGAAATCATTTGATTACAAGTATGTGTTATAAGGTTCCCCGATAAAGACCAAAAGAGAGCATTGTCTGAAGCTGTGAGAGTAAACCCTGGATTTCATTTGAGACCTCAAGATGTTGAAGATGCCAGAGTCATACATGCTAAGGGGAGCTGCAGAGTAGGAGTGACACCCACCCAAGACATAGAAATGGGTTACAGCAATCAAGGATGAAACGAGTTTGGAATTAAAAGGGCATTTGTCATCAGACATGGAAATGTAGAGTTTGGAGTTTGTCCTGAAGGTTTTCATTTGCTTTGGGACAGAGGCTCCTCATTGTGCCCCATTCCTTCCCTTTTCTAATAGTAATGAATATTCTATGTCATTCTATGTTGGATGTTATTTTTATTTTGAATTCACAAAGATTAGAGTTAAGAGATTGTTGTGAGTTTCAGAAGAGACTTAAACTTTGAGTTTTAAACAGCGTTGAGACTTTTGAAGTTGGACTGAATGTCTAAGGGGCCCAGAGACTGGAAGTGGCAGTTTGAAAAAGAATGGTCTCTCAAAGACTCATAGTTTTGAATGCTTAGACACTGGAGCCAGTGCCACTATTGGAAAAGAATAGAATAAATAGGTGTGTAGGAGAATTATATCATAAGTTGGAATTTGAGGTGTTAAAATTCCATCCCAGGCCAGTCTCTCTCTTGGCCTATGAATTAGGTTTTAGATATTAGCTGCTTTACCAGGTCTTTGTTTCCTGTATTCCATGCTCTGCATCATGATGATAGTTAAGTAAATCACTGAAACTTTAAGCAAACTTCAATTTAAGTGCTTTCTTTTATGACCCTTACCATGAATCATGTTCCCTCTTCACAGGAATAGAACAGTGAAAAGCAGAGGTAAAATCTGATAGCTCAAGGGTTATAGAATCCATCATCATGAAAGCATAATAACTTAATACAATCATGCATTTTACAAAAGCTGGTTGACCACATGGGAACCACTGCTTATTATATGTATGCATTTAATTTAGTAAACTCAGTCTATTTGTTCTTCTCTGCACATCTCCTATATTCCAACACAACTAAAAATTTTTTTCTTTATTAACAACCCAATTAATTGGCATAGCAAATACAATTGTTCAGACATTTTTGTGTAATCTGGGGGAAAATTATAAGGCCTAAATCATACATGCCTAGAATAAAAAATGTAATGACCAAAAATGAATAATCTATAGTGGGAATAAATGACACTAGCTCAAGACATTCTTAACTGTAGTAAACATTGTTTACTGAATTTTGACTTTTTAATCTAGTTCTTGAATAGAGTTTGTGCACTAAATTTTCACCATAGTCACCAGACATTGTTGATTAGTGCTCTGATCTATTATAGACAAGGAATGATAAATGCTCAAGAAATGGAAGAACCTAATTTTTTTGTGCTTACCCCTTACCTTGAGGTACAAATACAGCAGTCAGAATACAGATTCCCCTCAGAGTCATGACAACCATTTGGGTTATTCTACGGCCCATCCGATTAAATACATAAGGTCCAATAACACTGAATAGTAAGGATGATGCACTAACAACAAACTGCAACAACATAATATTAGAACTCAGGTGTTGGAGGTGAAGTGACATGCCAAAAATTGATAGCATAAATAAAATTCTGTAGAGAAAAAAGAAGAAAAAGCATATCACAAAGTTTGGAATTGATGTTCAACACGTTTTAATATCTTTGAACCCAAAAACATGTCCTAGTAGTTTCACTACAAAGGTAGTTTTGCTTTTTACATTTTTTTACTTCTAGGGTATAATTTTTAAAGGAATTATTTATGTATTTTACATATATGAGTACACCATCACTCTCTTCAGACACACCGGAAGAGGACATTGTATCACATTACAGATGATTGTGAGCCACCATGTGGTTGCTTGGAATTGAAATCAGGACCTCTGGAAGAGCAGCCAGTATTCTTCACTACTGAGCCAACTCTCGAGCCTAGGGTATAATTTTATAGCCACCAAAAAATCAATGGGTGATGAGAGAGCACATAACCGCTCCTGAAGTTTTAGAAAGTGTTAGTGAGTTTGTGGTATACATGGTGGATCTTTCCATAATGTCACCTGTGAGAAGGTCCCATCATTACATCTATACATGTTCTTGAGTTGAAGGTATTTGTTTAAATTTTATTAGAATTTTTGTCCTCTTTAAAGTGGAACCAGACAAATGGGGAGTAACAACATCCCAGGGTACACTGTGATTGACATTCTCAGCATCAACCCATGGTGATGAGCCTGGCAAGGAGTTTGGATGCACACGCTCCTTACCACATGGCGAGATCTGTGCGGCTACACTCAAAACTCTTTGACTACTTCTAGCTGCTGAAATTATCATATTCTACCTCAACTCTTTCAGTGAGAAAATTTGTGTCTACACTATTTTAATAGGCAGATTGTGAACCTACCTCATAAAGGACATGGCACATATCCGCTTACGTAGGATGGGTGTGTGGAACAAGTCTCTTGGAGAAGGTCTCGCCTTCGCTGCCTCAAGTTCCCTCTTCATACTTGTTCTTACAACCTTTGAAAATAAAACCAAATGTCTGTTTAGTTGTCACAAAATGATGAGAACTCTGGGGAATTACAGATACTTGTAGAAGACCAGATCAATATATATTGCTTCTCTATAATGAAAATAATGAAAATTAAAAATATATTTACAGCCAAAAATGAGAGTGAAATAAAAGCTTAGAAGACAGAAAACATTGTGGGGATTTCTTTTTTTTTTTCTTCTCTTTTATTGGATATTTTCTTTACTTACATTTCAAATGTTATCCCATTTACTGTTTTCTCCTCCAGAAACCCCCTACCCCATCCCACTCTCTTTGTTTCTATGAGGGTACTCCCCCACCCACCCACAACCTCCTCCCTGCCCTGCATTCCCCTATACTGGGGCATGAAGCCTTCCCAGCTCCAAGGACCTCGTCTCTCATTGATGTCACACAAGGCTCCATGTGAGGCTGGAACCTTGGGTCATTTCATGGATATTCTTTGGTTGGTGGTTTTGTCCCCGGAAGCTCTGTGATATCTGGTTGGTTGATATTGTTGTTCTAACTATGTGGTTGCAAACATTTTTAGATCCTTCAGTCCTTTATCTACCTCCTCCATTGTCATCTATATGCTCAGTCCAATGGTTTCTGTGAGCAACTGCCTCTGTATTTTCAGGACACAGCTATAACTGGCTCCTGTCAGCAAACACTTCTTGGCATTAGCAATAGTGTCTGGGTTTGCTGACTGTATGTAGGATCAATCCCTATATGTGGCAGTCTCTGGAGGGCCTTACTTTCAGGCTTTGCTGCACCATATTTCTCCATATTTCCTCCTGGGAGTATTTTGTTCCCCCTTCTAAGAAGGACTGAAGCATCCATATTTTGGTCTTCCTTCTTCTTGAGCTTCATGTGGTTTGTGAAACTTGAAGCAACCCCACTAAAAATCAGGGACTAGACAAAGCTGCCCAGTCTCTCCCTACCTATTCAATATAATACTAGAAGTCCTAGCCAGACTAGTTAGATAGCAAAAGAAGAGCAAAGGGATACAGTTTATAAAGGAAGAAGTCAAAATATCACTTTTTGCAGATAATATGGTTGTATATTTAAGTGACCACAAAAGTTTCACCAGAGAACTCCTAAGCCTGATAAACAACTTCAGCAAAGTGGCTGGATGTGAAATTAACAAAATCAGTAGCCTTCCTCTCCTCAAAGGATAAGCAGGAGGAGAAAGAAAATAGGGAAACAACACCCTTCACAATAGTCACAAGTGATATAAAATACCTTGGTGTGAGTCTAACCAAGCAAGTGAAATATCTGTATGACAAAACTTCAATTTTCTCAAGGAAGAAATTGAAGAAGCTCTCAGAGCATGAAAAGACCTTACATGCTCATGGATTTGTAGGATTCACATAGTAAAAAATGGCCATCATGCTGAAAGAAATCTACCGGTTCAATGCAATCCCCATCAAAATTCCAACCCAATTCTTCATAAAGTTAGAAAGAGCAATTTTCAAATTCATTTGGAATAACATAAAAATCCGGATAGCAAAAATTATTCTCAACTATAAAAGAACTTCTGGAGGAATCACCTTCCCTGACCTCAAGCTGAAATGCAGAACAATAGTGATAAAAAAAAAGTGTGGTATTGGTACAAAGACAATGATGTTAATCAATGGAATATAATTGAACACCTAGAAATGAACCTCTACACCTATGGTCACTTGATCTTTGACAAAGGAGTTAAAACCATCCAGTGGAAAAGAAGACAACATTTTCAACAAATGGTGCTGGTTCAACTAGAAGTCAGCATATAAAAGAATGCAAATCAATCCATTGTTATCTTCTTGTTCAAAACTCAATTCCAAGTGAATCAAGGATCTCCACATAAAACCAGATACACTCATACTAATAGAAGAAAAAGTGGGAAAAAGCCTTAAACTCATTGACACAGGGGAAAATTACCTGAAAAGAACACCAATGGCCTACGCTTTAAGATGAAGAATCTACAAATGGGTTGCATAAAACTGCAAAGCTTCTTTTTTTTTTTATTAACTTGAGTATTTCTTATATACATTTCAAGTGTTATTCCCTTTCCCGGTTTCCGGGCAAACATCCCCCTCCCCCATCCCCTTCCTTATGGGTGTTCCCCTCCCAACCCTCCCCCCATTGCCGCCCTCCCCCCCACAGTCTAGTTCACTGGGGGTTCAGTCTTAGCAGGACCCAGGGCTTCCCCTTCCACTGGTGCTCTTACTAGGATATTCATTGCTACCTATGAGGTCAGAGTCCAGGGTCAGTCCATGTATAGTCTTTAGGTAGTGGCTTAGTCCCTGGAAGCTCTGGTTGCTTGGCATTGTTGTACTTTTGGGGTCTCGAGCCCCTTCAAGCTCTTCCAGTTCTTTCTCTGATTCCTTCAACGGGGGTCCTATTCTCAGTTCAGTGGTTTGCTGCTGGCATTCGCCTCTGTATTTGCTGTATTCTGGCTGTGTCTCTCAGGAGCGATCTACATCCGGCTCCTGTCAGTCTGCACTTCTTTGCTTCATCCATCTTGTCTAATTGGGTGGCTGTATATGTATGGGCCACATGTGGGGCAGGCTCTGAATGGGTGTTCCTTCAGTCTCTGTTTTAATCTTTGCCTCTCCCTTCCCTGCCAAGGGTATTCTTTTTCCTCATTTAAAGAAGGAGTGAAGCATTCACATTTTGATCATCCGTCTTGAGTTTCGTTTGTTCTAGGGATCTAGGGTAATTCAAGCATTTGGGCTAATAGCCACTTATCAATGAGTGCATACCATGTATGCCTTTCTGTGATTGGGTTAGCTCACGCAGGATGATACTTGCCAGTTCCAACCATTTGCCTACGGATTTCATAAACTCGTTGTTTTTGATAGCTGAGTAATATTCCATTGTGTAGATGTACCACATTTTCTGTATCCATTCCTCTGTTGAAGGGCATCTGGGTTCTTTCCATTTTCTGGCTATTATAAATAAGGCTGCGATGAACATAGTGGAGCACGTGTCTCTTTTATATGTTGAGGCATCTTTTGGGTATATGCCCAAGAGAGGTATAGCTGGATCCTCAGGCAGTTCAATGTCCAATTTTCTGAGGAAACTCCAGACTGGTTTACAGAATGGTTTTACCAGTCTGCAATCCCACCAACAATGGAGGAGTGTTCCTCTTTCTCCACATCCTCGCCAGCATCTGCTGTCACCTGAGTTTTTGATCTTAGCCATTCTCACTGGTGTGAGGTGAAATCTCAGGGTTGTTTTGATTTGCATTTCCCTTATGACTAAAGATGTTGAACATTTCTTTAGGTGTTTCTCAGCCATTCGGCATTCCTCAGCTGTGAATTTTTTGTTTAGCTCTGAACCCCATTTTTTAATAGGGTTATTTGTTTCCCTGCGGTCTAACTTCTTGAGTTCTTTGTATATTTTGGATATAAGGCCTCTATCTGTTGTAGGATTGGTAAAGATCTTTTCCCAATCTGTTGGTTGCCGTTTTGTCCTAACCACCGTGTCCTTTGCCTTACAGAAGCTTTGCAGTTTTATGAGATCCCATTTGTCGATTCTTGATCTTAGAGCATAAGCCATTGGTGTTTTGTTCAGGAAATTTTTTC
The DNA here is from genome assembly GCF_021556685.1 of Rattus norvegicus. NCBI lineage: Eukaryota > Metazoa > Chordata > Mammalia > Rodentia > Muridae > Rattus > Rattus norvegicus. Next base: position 218,096,807 of record NC_141534.1, read on the forward strand.
CAGTGCCCATGTGTTCCAGATGCTTTCCTAGTTTTTCTTCTATTAGTTTGAGTGTGTCTGGTTTGATGTGGAGGTCCTTGATCCACTTGGACTTAAGCTTTGTACAGGGTGATAAGCATGGATCGATCTGCATTCTTCTACATGTTGCCCTCCAGTTGAACCAGCACCATTTGCTGAAAATGCTATCTTTTTTCCATTGGATGGTTTTGGCTCCTTTGTCAAAAACCAAGTGACCATAGGTGTGTGGGTTCATTTCTGGGTCTTCAATTCTATTCCATTGGTCTACCTGTCTGTCTCTGTACCAATACCATGCAGTTTTTATCACTATTGCTCTGTAATACTGCTTAAGTTCAGGGATAGTGATTCCCCCTGAAGTCCTTTTATTGTTGAGGATAGCTTTAGCTATCCTGGGTTTTTTGTTATTCCAGATGAATTTGCAAATTGTTCTGTCTAACTCTTTGAAGAACTGGATTGGTATTTTGATGGGGATTGCATTGAATCTGTAGATCGCTTTTGGTAAAATGGCCATTTTTACTATATTAATCCTGCCAATCCATGAGCATGGGAGATCTTTCCATCTTCTGAGGTCTTCTTCAATTTCTTTCCTCAGTGTCTTGAAGTTCTTATTGTACAGATCTTTTACTTGCTTGGTTAAAGTCACACCGAGGTACTTTATATTATTTGGGTCTATTATGAAGGGTGTCGTTTCCCTAATTTCTTTCTCGGCTTGTTTCTCTTTTGTATAGAGGAAGGCTACTGATTTATTTGAGTTAATTTTATACCCAGCCACTTTGCTGAAGTTGTTTATCAGCTTTAGTAGTTCTCTGATGGAACTTTTGGGATCACTTAAATATACTATCATGTCATCTGCAAATAGTGATATTTTGACTTTTTCTTTTCCGATCTGTATCCCCTTGACCTCCTTTTGTTGTCTGATTGCTCTGGCTAGAACTTCAAGAACTATATTGAATAAGTAGGGAGAGAGTGGGCAGCCTTGTCTAGTCCCTGATTTTAGTGGGATTGCTTCAGTTTCTCTCCATTTAGTTTAATGTTAGCAACTGGTTTCCTGTATATGGCTTTTACTATGTTTAGGTATGGGCCTTGAATTCCTATTCTTTCCAGGACTTTTATCATGAAGGGGTGTTGAATTTTATCAAATGCTTTCTCAGCATCTAATGAAATGATCATGTGGTTTTGTTCTTTCAGTTTGTTTATATAATGGATCACGTTGATGGTTTTCCGTATATTAAACCATCCCTGCATGCCTGGGATGAAGCCTACTTGATCATGGTGGATGATTGTTTTGATGTGCTTTTGAATTCGGTTTGCCAGAATTTTATTGAGTATTTTTGCGTCGATATTCATAAGGGAAATTGGTCTGAAGTTCTCTTTCTTTGTTGTGTCTTTGTGTGGTTTAGGTATAAGAGTAATTGTGGCTTCATAGAAGGTATTCGGTAGTGATCCATCTGTTTCAATTTTGTGGAATAGTTTGGATAATATTGGTATGAAGGTTTGATAGAATTCTGCACTAAACCCATCTGGACCTGGGCTCTTTTTGGTTGGGAGACCTTTAATAACTGCTTCTATTTCCTTAGGAGTTATGGGGTTGTTTAACTGGTTTATCTGTTCCTGATTTAACTTCGTTACCTGGTATCTGTCTAGGAAATTGTCCATTTCCTGAAGATTTTCAAGTTTTGTTGAATATAGGTTTTTATAGTAAGATCTGATGATTTTTTTAATTTCCTCTGAATCTGTAGTTATGTCTCCCTTTTCATTTCTGATTTTGTTAATTTGGACACACTCTCTGTGTCCTCTCGTTAGTCTGGCTAAGGGTTTATCTATCTTGTTGATTTTCTCAAAGAACCAACTTTTGGTTCTGTTGATTCTTTCTATGGTCCTTTCTGTTTCTACTTGGTTGATTTCAGCTCTGAGTTTGATTATTTCCTGTCTTCTACTCCTCCTGGGTGTATTTGCTTCTTTTTGTTTTAGAGCTTTTAGGTGTGCTGTCAAGCTGCTGACATATGCTCTTTCCTGTTTCTTTCTGCCGGCACTCAGAGCTATGAGTTTTCCTCTTAGCACAGCTTTCATTGTGTCCCATAAGTTTGGGTATGTTGTACCTTCATTTTCATTAAATTCTAAAAAGTTTTTAATTTCTTTCTTTATTTCTTCCTTGACCAGGTTATCATTGAGTAGAGCATTGTTCAATTTCCACGTATATGTGGGCATTCTTCCCTTATTTTTATTGAAGACCAGTTTTAGGCCGTGGTGGTTCGATAGCACGCATGGGATTATTTCTATCTTTCTGTACCTGTTGAGGCCCGTTTTTTGACCACTTATATGGTCAATTTTGGAGAAAGTACCATGAGGAGCTGAGAAGAAGGTATATCCTTTTGCTTTAGGATAGAATGTTCTATAAATATCCGTTAAGTCCATTTGGCTCATGACTTCTCTTAGTCTGTCTACATCTCTGTTTAATTTCTGTTTCCATGACCTGTCCATTGATGAGAGTGGGGTGTTGAAATCTCCCACTATTATTGTGTGAGGTGCAATGTGTGTTTTGAGCTTTAGTAAGGTTTCTTTTATGTATGTAGGTGCCCTTGTATTTGGGGCATAGATATTTAGGATTGAGAGTTCATCTTGGTGGATTTTTCCTTTGATGAATATGAAGTGTCCTTCCTTATCTTTTTTGATGACTTTTAGTTGAAAATTGATTTTATTTGATATTAGAGTGGCTACTCCAGCTTGCTTCTTCTGACCATTTGCTTGGAAAGTTGTTTTCCAGCCTTTCACTCTGAGGTAGTGTCTGTCGTTGTCTCTGAGGTGTGTTTCCTGTAGGCAGCAGAATGCAGGGTCCTCGTTGCGTATCCAGTTTGTTAATCTGTGTCTTTTATTGGGGAGTTGAGGCCATTGATGTTGAGAGATATTAAGGAATAGTGATTATTGCTTCCCATTATATTCATATTTGGATGTGAGGTTATGTTTGTGTGCTTTCATTCTCTTTGTTTTGTTGCCAAGACGATTAGTTTCTTGCTTTTTCTAGGGTGTAGCTTGCCTCCTTATGTTGGGCTTTACCATTTATTATCCTTTGTAGTGCTGGATTTGTAGAAAGGTATTGTGTAAATTTGGTTTTGTCATGGAATATCTTGTTTTCTCCATCTATGTTAATTGAGAGTTTTACAGGATACAGTAACCTGGGCTGGCATTTGTGTTCTCTTAGGGTCTGTATGACATCTGTCCAGGATCTTCTGGCTTTCATAGTCTCTGGCGAAAAGTCTGGTGTGATTCTGATAGGTCTGCGTTTATATGTTACTTGACCTTTTTCCCTTACTGCTTTTAATATTCTTTCTTTATTTTGTGCGTTTGGTGTTTTGACAATTATGTGACGGGAGGTGTTTCTTTTCTGGTCCAATCTATTTTGAGTTCTGTAGGCTTCTTGTATGCCTATGGGTATCTCTTTTTTTAGGTTAGGGAAGTTTTCTTCTACGATTTTGTTGAAGATATTTACTGGTCCTTTGAGCTGGGAGTCTTCACTCTCTTCTATACCTATTATCCTTAGGTTTGATCTTCTCATTGAGTCCTGGATTTCCTGTATGTTTTGGACCAGTAGCTTTTTCCGCTTTACATTATCTTTGACAGTTGAGTCAATGATTTCTATGGAATCTTCTGCTCCTGAGATTCTCTCTTCCATCTCTTGTATTCTGTTGGTGAAGCTTGTATCTACAGCTCCTTGTCTCTTCTTTTGGTTTTCTATATCCAGGGTTGTTTCCATGTGTTCTTTCTTGATTGCTTCTATTTCCATTTTTAATTCCTTCAACTGTTTGATTGTGTTTTCCTGGAATTCTTTCAGGGATTTTTGTGTCTCCTCTCTATGGGCTTCTACTTGTTTATTTATGTTTTCCTGGAATTCTTTCAGGGATTTTTGCGATTCCTTTCTGTAGGCTTCTACTTGTTTATTAATGTTTTCCTGTGTTTCTCTAAGGGAGTTCTTCACGTCTTTCTTGAAGTCCTCCAGCATCATGATCAAATATGATTTTGAAACTAGATCTTGCTTTTCTGGTGTGTTTGGATATTCCATGTTTGTTTTGGTGGGAGAATTGTGCTCCGATGATGCCATGTAGTCTTGGTTTCTGTTGTTTGGGTTCCTGCGCTTGCCTCTCGCCATCAGATTACCTCTAGTGTTACTTTGTTCTGCTATTTCTGACAGTGGCTAGACTGTCCTATAAGCCTGTGTGTCAGGAGTGCTGTAGACCTGTTTTCCTCTCTTTCAGTCAGTTATGGGGACAGAGTGTTCTGCTTTCGGGCGTGTATGCAAAGCTTCTGTAAGGCAATGAACACTGTCAATAGGGCAAAACAGGAACGAACTGTTTGGGGAAATGTATTATAAATTGAGAAAATAGACGTAACTGCTTCCCTCCCACCACTACTCCAAGCTTTCTCAGACTGGGCAGTAGCTCCCCGGCGTTAGTTCTATTACCATAGGGCCATATAGAACTAACATTAATTTATCTCAGCAGTGGCTCCTTTCAATGTGGCACCATACCACGTTAGCCTAACTATCTTCTAGCTCCAACAGTCTCTCCTCTTCCATTGCTTGTCACCCTGGCCAGGAATTCTGGACCCAGGTAATATCAAGACTCAACTAACTGTAACCTAATAAGGACATTTATATGTTAAATGCTCAATCCTCAATACATCCACAGGATAAATTCACTGCTAACTAATAAAGAGAGAAACTACCCACCTGGACAAGATAAAATTGACCTAGAGCACCTGGACTGGAATCCTCCTCCTCTTCTGTAGTTGTTATCCTCTCCCCTTCTACCTTCTTCCTAGACTTTCTCCACCTACCCTTCCTTCTCATACAATGATAGGCTTCCCCTTATTCTGGAACCACCTTGCTGCGTACTGACATCATATTACATATCACCCTCTCTGTTTAATTAAAAAAGTTGAACTGAACCAATCCCACATCTCCCTGCACCCAAATCCCATGGGGGAGAGAACTGAACTCCCAGAAGTGCAGATAATCCTGAGACCACAGGACAGACTGTGACATCTGCCCACTTCTGCCAACATCCCTGGCTCAAGGGGAAACTGCATAGTGCTTCTGGATACAGGAATATAGGAGCAGTCAGGGGCAAGAACCTGCTGGTTTCTGCCTGTGCCCAGAACTGAACCGAACTCATCACACAGCTCTCTGCACCCAAATCCTGAGGCAGAGAAAGCAGAACTCCCAGAAGTGTGGACAATCCTGAGACCTCAGGACAGATCAACACTCCTGCCCACTTCTGCCCACATCCCTGGCACAAGAGGAAATTGTACAATGTCTCTAGATACAGGTATATTTGAAGCAGTTACTGGCAAGAACATGCTGGTTTTGGCCTGTGCCTGAAACTGAACTGAACCAATCACACAGATCCCTGCACCCAAATCCCATGGGGGAGAGAGCTGGATCCTCAAAAGTGTCAACATTCCTGAGAACTCAGAGAAGACAACTACTTTTGCCCACATTCCTGAGCCAAGAGGAAATTGCCTAGTACCGTCAGTACCCTCTGGACACAGTACCTAGGAGCAGTCAAGAGCAGGACCCTTCCAGTTTCTGCCCGCAATGAGAGCTGAAAACCAGTTGCCAGGAACTCCTACACACCTGAGAGCAGATCTCTCTTTTCCCAGATCCAGTTGAAAAAAAAAAAACAGATCTAAAGGAGTGCTGGCACACAGGCCTACAGGAGTGTCAAGCCACTGTCAGAGACAGCAAAACAAGCTAACATCAGAGACACCAGAAACAACCTGATGGTGAGAAACAAGCACAGGAACCTAAGCAATAGAAACCAAGACTACTTAGTATCATCAGAGACTAGTTTTCCCACCAAAGCAAATAATGGATATCTAAACACACCAGAGAAGCAAGATTTAGATTTAAACTCACAGGCTGGATGATGATGGAGGACTTCAAGAAGGACATAAATAAATCCCTTAAATAAACACAGGGTAATACAAGTAAACAAGTAGAAGCCCTTAAAGAGGAAACATAAAAATCCCTTAAAGAATTACAGGAAAACACAACCAAACAGGTGAAGGAATTGAACAAAACTGTCCAGGAAGTAAAAAGGGAAACAGAAGAAATAAAGAAAGCACAAAGGGAGACAACCCTGGAGGTAGAAAAACTTAGGGAAGAGATCAGGAGTTCTAGATTCAAGCATCACCCACAGAATAGAAGAGATAGAAGAGAGAATCTCAGGGGCAGAAGATACCATAGAAATCATCAACAAAACCATCAAAGATAACCTAAAGTTCAAAAAAGCTCCTATCTCAAAACATCTGGAAATCCATGACACAATGAAAACATCAAACCTAAGGACAATAGGAATAGATGAGAGTGAAGATTCCCAACTTAAAGGGCCAGTACATACTTTCAACAAAATTATAGAAGAAAACTTACCTAACCTAAAGAAAGAGATGCCCATAAACATACAAGAAGCATACAGAACTCCAAATAGATTGGACCAGAAAAGAAATTCCTCCCATCACATAATAGTCAAAACACCAAATGCACAAAACAAAGAAAGAGTATTAAAAACAGTAAGGGAAAAAGGTCAAGTAACATATAAAGGCAGACCCATCATAATTACACCAGACTTCTCAGCAGAGACTATGAAAGCCAGAATATCCTGAGTAGATGCCATACAGACCCTAAGAAAACACAAATGGAAGGTCAGGCTACTATATCCAGCAAACTCTCAATTAACATAGATGGAGAAACCAAGATATTCAATGACAAACCAAATTAATGCAATATCATTCTACCAATCCAGCCCCATAAAGGATAATAGATGGAAAACTCCAACACAAGGAGGGAAACTACACCCTTGACAAATCAAGAAAGTAATTTCCTTGCAACAAAACCAAAAGAAGAGAGACATACAAACATAATTCCACCTCAACAACGAATAATAACAGGAAGCATCAATCACTATTCTTTAATATATCTTAGCATCAATGGAATCAATTCCCCATTAAAAAGACACAGACAAACAGACTGGATACGTAAAGAGGACCCAGCATTTTGCTGCATGGAGGAAACACACCTCAGAGATAAAGGCAGACACTACCTCAAAATAAAAAGCTGGAAAACAACTTTCCAAGCACATGGTAAGAAGAAGAAACAAGATGGAGGAACCATTCTAAAAGTGAATAAAATCGACTTTCAACCAAAAGTCATCAAAAATGATGAGGAAGAACACTTCATATTTATCAAAGGGAAAATCCACCAACATTAACTCTCAATCCTAAATATCTATGCTCCAAATGCCAGGACACCTATATTCATAAAAGAATCCTTACTATAGCACAAAGCACACATTGCATCTTAAACAATCATGGTAGCATATTTCAACACTCAATTCTCATTAATGGACAGATCATAGAAACACAGATTAAACAGAGACAAAGAGAAACTAACAGAAGTTAATAACCAAATGGACTTAACAGATATTTATAGAAAATTTCATCCTAAACAAAAGGATATAACTTCTTCTCAGCACATCATGGTATCTTCTCCAAAACTGACAAGAACAGAACAGGCCTCAAGAGATGCAGGAAGATACACATAATCCCATGCATCCTATCAGATCACCACAGACTAAGGCTGGTGTTCAATAACAACAAAAACAACAGAAAGCCCACATGTATATGGAAGTTGAACAATGCTCTACTCAATGATAATTTGGCCATGGAAGAAGTAAAGAATGAAATAAAAATTTAATAAAAATGAAGCACAACATACCCACATTAATGGGACAGAATGAAAGAAGTAAGATGAAAACTCATAGCTGTAAGTTCCTCCAAAAAGAAACTGGAGAGATCATACATTAGCAGTTTGACAGCACACCTAAAATCTCTAGAACAAGGAAAAGCCAATACATCCAAGAGGAGTTGAAGGCAGGAAAAAATCAAACTCAGGCCTGAAATCAACCAAGTAGAAACAAAAGGACTATACAAATAGTCAACAAAACTGGAGCTGGTTCTTTGAGAAAATCAACAAGATAGATAAACTCTTAGCGAGACTAACCGGAGGGCACAGAGAGTGTATCCAGATTAACAAAAGCAGAAATGAAAAGTGAGACATAACAACAGAATCTGAGGAAATTCAAAAAATCATCAGATCCTACTACAAAAACCTATATTCAACAAAACTGCAAAATCTGGAGGAAATGGACACTTTTCTAGAAAAATACGATGTACCAAAGTTATATCAGGAACAGATAAAGCATCTAAACAACCCCATAACTCCTAAAAAATAGAAGCAGTTATTAAAAGTTTCCCAACCAAAGAGAACCCAGGACCAGATGGGTTTAGTACATAATTCTATCAAAACTTCATAGAAGACCTCATATCAATACTGTCCAACCAATTCCACAAAATAGAAATAGACAGAGCACTACCAAATTCCTTCTAGTAAGCTACAATTAAACTTATACCTAAACCACACAAAGATCCAACAAAGAAAGAGAACTTCAGAGCAATTTTCCTTATGAATCTTGACACAAAAATACACAATAAAATTCTGTCAAACCAATCCAAGAACTCATCAAAATGATCATCCATTATGATCAAGTAGGCTTCATCCCAGGTATGCAGGGATGGTTTAATATACAGAAAACCATCAATGTAATCCACTATATAAACAAACACATCAAAAAACCAACAGGATCATTTCATTAGATGCTGAGAAACCATTTGACAAAATCCAACAATACTTCACGATAAAGTCCTGGAAATATCAGGAATTCAAGGCCTATACATAAACATAGAAAAAGCAACATACAGCAAACCAGTAGCTAACATTATATTAAACAGAGAGAAACTTGAAGCAATCCCAGTAAAAACAGGGACTAGACAAGGGTCCCTAGTTATTCAATATAGTACTCAAAGCCTTAGCCAGAAGTATCAGACAATGAAAGGTGGTCAAAGGGATAAAATTCGGAAGGAAGCAGTCAAAATATCACTATTTCCAGATGATATGATAGTATACTTAAGTGAACCCAAAAGTTCCACCAGAGAACTACTACCCCTGATCAAGAAATTCACTAAAGTATCTGGGTATAAAATTAACTCAAACAAAGCAGTAGCCTTCCTCTACTCAAAGGATAAACAGGCTGAGAAAGAAATTAGGGAAATGACACCCTTTACAATAGTCCCTAATAATAGAAAATACCTCGGTGTATCTCTATCCAAGCAAGTGAAAGATGTGTATGATAAGAACTTCAAGTCTCTGAAGATAGAAATTTAACAAGATCTCAAAAGATGGAAAGACCTCCCATGCTCATGGATTGGCAGGATTAATATAGTAAAAATGTCCATTGTGCCAAAAGCAATCTACAGATTCCATGAAATCTTCTTCAAATTTCTAACTCAATTCTTCATAGAGTTAGAAGGAACAATTTTCAAACTCATTTGGAATAACAAAACACACAGGGTAGCAAAAACTATCCTCAACAATGAAAGAACTTCTGCGGGAATCACCATTCCTGCACTCAAGCTGTATTACAGAGCAATAGTGTTAATATCTGTATAGTATTGGTACAGAGACAGGCAGGTGGAATAGAATTGAATACCCAGAAATGAACCCTCACACCTATGGTCACTTGATCTTTGAGAAAGGAGCTAAAAACATCCAATGGATAAAAGATAGTATTTTCAACTAATGGTGCTGGTTCAATTGGAGGTCAGCATGTAGAAGAATGCAAATGGATCCATCCTTACCGCCCTGTACAAAGCTTAAGTCCAAGTGGATCAAGGGCCTACACATCAAACCAGACACACTCAAATTAATAGAAGAAAAAGAGGAGAAGACCCTTGAATACATAGGCATTGGAGATAATTTCCTGAACAAACACCAGTGGTTTATGCCCTAAGATCAAGAATCGACAACTGGGACCTCACAAAACCGTAAATCTTCTGTAAGACAAAGGACACTGTGGTTAGGACAAAAGTGCAATCAACAAATTGGGAAAAGATTTTTATCAATCCTACATCTGATACAGGACTAATATCCAAAATATACAAAGAAATCAAGAAGGTAGACTCCGTGATCCAAATAGCCCTATTAAAAATGTGGAACAGAGCTATACAAAGAATTCTCAGTTGATGTATATCGAATGGCTAAGAATTACCTAAAAAATTTTCAACATCCTTAGTCATAAGGGAAATGCAAACCAAAACAATGCTGAAATTCCATCTCACACCAGTCAGAATGGCTAAGATCAAAAAAAATCCTTCAACAGCAGATGCTGGCAAGGACGTGGAGAAAGAGGAACACTCCTCCATTGTTGGTGAGATTGTAGACTGGTACAACCATTCTGGAAATCAGTCTGGAGGTTCCTCAGAAAATTGGACATTACACTACCTGAGGACCCAACTATACATCTTCTGGGCATATACCCAAAAGATGTTCCAACATACAACAAAGACACATGCTCTACTATGTTCATAGCAGCCTTAGTTTAATAGCCAGATGCTGGAAAGAACCCAGATACCCTTCAATAGAGAAGTTGATACAAAAATTTTGGTATATCTACACAACGAAGTACTTCCCTGCTATCAAAAACAAGACTTTCTGAAATTCTTAAACAAATATATTGAACTAGAAAATATCATCCTGAGTGAGATAACCCAATCACAGAAAAACACACATGGTATGCACTGACTGAGAAGTGGATGTTAGACCAAAAGCTTGCATTACCCAATATACAATCTGAAGATCACATGAAGCTCAAGGAGAAGGATGAACAAGTGTAGATGCTTCACTCTTTCTTAAAAGGGAGAACAAAAATATCCATAGGGGGAGACATGAAGTCAAATTTTGGAGCAGAGACTGAAGGAATAACCATTCAAAGCCTGCACCACACATGGCCCATATGTATACAGCCACCAAAACTAGATAAGCTGATAAAGCTAGGAACAGGAATATAGGGGCACTCAAGCGGCAGGACCCCTGCAGTTCAGAAACTGCATGGATCTGAAGGGACACAGTCAACAGCTCCTTGCACCCAAATCCCGTGGGAGGGAGAGCAAAACATTCAGAGGGGCAGACACGCCTGGGAAACCAGAAGAGACTACTCTCTGCCCACATTTCTGACTCCAGAGGAAAATACCTAACGCCATCTGGGACCCCTTTGCACAGGGGCCCAGGAAAAGGCAGGGCAGGCTCTTCTGGCTGCTACCCTCACCGAGAGCTCAAAAGCAGTCCCCCAGGAGCAACTTCAGCCCTGAGACCAGAGGTAACACCAACTTTTCTGATCCAAGTGACCTGCCTGGTGGACTCAGGACACATAGAGGCAAAATTCCTTTGGGATCTGAAACTTCCGGTTTTTAGCTGGAGCCCAAACCTCGCTGGGAGTGGCCCACATCTCCCTACTCCCAAACCCTGTGGGAGAGAGATCTCACGGCCCGGACAGGTGGGCACCCCTGAGACTGCAGAGTGGGAGAGACTGCCAATACTGCCCACCCCTGCCCACATCCCTGGCCCAAGAGGAAACTGTATAGGACCTCTGGGAACAGGAAGATAGGGGCAACCAAGTGGCAGTTGCCCTGCAGTCCAGACACCGGCTGGATCTGAAGGAACCTGGACAACAGCTCCCTGCACCCAAATCCCGTGGGAGGAAGACCTAACCTTCAGAGGGTCAGACACACCTGGGAAGCCAGAAGAGACTACACTCTGCCATTTCAGATTCCAGAGGAAAACACCTAATACCATCGGGGACCCCTGTGAAGAGAGGTCCAGAAATAGGCGGGGCAGGCCCTTCTGGTGCTGCCCTTACTGAGAGCTCAAAAGCAGGCCCCCAGGAGCAACTTCAGGCCTGGGACCACAAGTAGGACCAACTTTTCTGATCCAAGTGACCTACCTGGTGGACTCAAGACACATGCTCACAGGAACAGCTGAAGACCAGTAGACAGGAAAGACTACATGCCTGAAAGCAGAATACTCTGTTCCCATAACTGGCTGAAAGAAAACAGGAAAACAGGTCTACAGCACTCCTGACAAACAGGCTTATAGGACAGTCTGACCACTGTCAGAAATAGCAGAAGAAGGTAACACCAGAGACAACCTCATGGTGAGAGGAAAGAACAGGAACCCAAGCAACAGAAACCAAGACTACATGGAATCATTGGAGCCCAATATCCCACCAAAGCAAACACTGAATATTTGAACACACCAGAAAAGCAAGATCTAGATTTAAAATCACATTTGATCATGATGCTGGAGGACTTCAAGAAAGACATAAAGAACTCCCTTAGAGAAACGCAAGAAAACATAAATGAACAAGTAGAGGCCTATAAAGAAGAATGACAAAAATCCCTGAAAGAACTACAGGAAAACACAATCAAACAGTTGAAGGAATTAAAAATGGAAACAGAAGCAATAAAAAAAGCACAACCCTGGATATAGAAAACCATAGGAGGAGACAAGGAGCTGTAGATATAAGGACCACCAACAGAATACAAGTCATAGAAGAGAGAATCTCAGGAGCAGAAGATTCCATAGAAATCATTGACACAACAGTCAAAGATAATGTAAAACAGAAAAAGCTACTGGTCCAAACCATACAGGAAATCCGGGACTCAATGAGAAGATCAAACATGAGGATAATAGGTATAGAAGAGAGTGAAGACTCCCAGCTCAAAGGACCAGTAAATATCTTCAACAAAATCATAGAAGAAAACTTCCCTAACCTAAAAAAAGAGATACCCATAGGCATACAAGAAGCCTACAGAACTCCAAATAGACTGGGCCAGAAAAGAAACACCTCCCGTCACATAATAGTCAAAACACCAAACGCACAAAATAAAGAAAGAATATTAAAAGCAGTAAGGGAAAAAGGTCAAGTAACATATAAAGGCAGACCTATCAGAATCACACAAGACTTCTCACCAAAGATTATAAAAGCCAGAAGATCCTGGACAGATGTCATACAGACCCTAAGAGAACACAAATGCCACCACAGGTTACTGTATCCAGCAAAACTCTCAATTAACATAGATGAAGAAACCAAGATATTCCATGACAAAACAAAACTAATACAATATCTTTCTACAAATTCAAACCTACAAAGAATAATAAATGGTAAAGCCCAAAATAAGGAGGCAAGCTACACCCTAGAAAAAGCAAGAAACTAATCGCCTTGGCAACAAATCAAAGAGAAGAAAAGCTCACAAACATAATATCACATAAAATACAAATATGACAGAAAGCAATAATCACTATTCTTTAATATCTCTCAACATCAATGGACTCAATCCCCCAATGAAAAGACGTAGATTAACAAACTGGATATGCAATGTGTACCCTGCATTCTATTGCCTATAGGAAACACACCTCAGAGACAAAGACAGACACTACCTCAGAGTGAAAGGCTGGAAAACGACTTTCCAAGCAAACGGTCTGAAGAAGCAAGCTGGAGTAGCCATTCTAATATCAAATGAAATCGATTTTCAACTAAAAGTCATCAAGAAAGATAAGGAAGGGTCCCACATCCGCGGATCCCGGCCCGCAGCAGCTCTCTGCTCCCAGACCCGGTGAGAGACAGACCCAACCGCCTGGTCAGGTGGGCACTCCTGAGGCTGCAGAGCGGAAGAGACCACCAACTCTGCTCACCACTGCCCACATCCCTGGCCCAAGGGGAAACTGTATAAGGCCTCTGGGCTCCCGTGGGGAAGGGCCCAGGAGCGGCAGGACCCCTGTGCCTGAGACACCGCCGGAACCTGAAAGAAACAGACCGGATAAACAGTTCTCTGCACCCAAATCCCGTGGGAGGGAGAGCTAAACCTTCAGAGAGGCAGACAAGCCTGGGAAACCAGAAGTGACTGCTCCCTGCACACACATCTCGGACGCCAGAGGAAAAAGCCAAAGACCATCTGGAACCCTGGTGCACTGAAGTTCCCGGAAGGGGCGGCACAGGTCTTCCTGGTTGCTGCCGCTGCAGAGAGCCCGTGGGCAGCACCCCACGAGCGAACCTGAGCCTCAGGACCACAGGTAAGACCAAATTTTCTGCTGCAAGAAAGCTGCCTGGTGAACTCAAGACAAAGGCCCACAGGAACAGCTGAAGACCTGTAGAGAGGAAAAACTACACGCCAGAAAGCAGAACACTCTGTCCCCATAACTGACTGAAAGAGAGGAAAACAGGTCTACAGCACTCCTGTCACACAGGCTTATAGGACAGTCTAGCCACTGTCAGAAATAGCAGAACAAAGTAACACTAGAGATAATCTGATGGCGAGAGGCAAGCGCAGGAACCCAAGCAACAGAAACCAAGACTACATGCCATCATCGGAGCCCAATTCTCCCACCAAAACAAACATGGAATATCCAAACACACCAGAAAAGCAAGATCTAGTTACAAAATCATATTTGATCATGATGCTGGAGGACTTCAAGAAAGACATGAACACACTTAGGGAAGCACAGGAAAACATTAATAAACAAGTAAAAGCCTACAGAGAGGAATCGCAAAAATCCCTGAAAGAATTCCAGGAAAACACAATCAAACAGTTGAAGGAATTAAAAATGGAAATAGAAGCAATCAAGAAAGAACACATGGAAACAACCCTGGATATAGAAAACCAAAAGAAGAGACAAGGAGCTGTAGATACAAGCCTCACCAACAGAATTCAAGAGATGGAAGAGAGAATCTCAGGAGCAGAAGATTCCATAGAAATCATTGACTCAACTGTCAAAGATAATGTAAAGCGGAAAAAGCTACTGGTCATAAACATACAGGAAATCCAGGACTCAATGAGAAGATCAAACCTAAGGATAATAGGTATAGAAGAGAGTGAAGACTCCCAGCTCAAAAGACCAGTAAATATCTTCAACAAAATCATAGAAGAAAACTTCCCTAACCTAAAAAAAGAGATACCCATAGACATACAAGAAGCCTACAGAACTCCAAATAGATTGGACCAGAAAAGAAACACCTCCCGTCACATAATTGTCAAAACACCAAACACACAAAATAAAGAAAGAATATTAAAAGCAGTAAGGGAAAAAGGTCAAGTAACATATAAAGGGAGACCTATCAGAATCACACCAGACTTCTCGCCAGAAACTATGAAGGCCAGAAGATCCTGGACTGATGTCATACAGACCCTAAGAGAACACAAATGCCAGCCCAGGTTACCGTATCCAGCAAAACTCTCAATTAACATTGATGGAGAAACCAAGATATTCCATGACAAAACCAAATTTACACAATATCTTTCTACAAATCCAGCACGACAAAGGATAATAAATGGTAAAGCCCAACATAAGGAGGCAAGCTATACCCTAGAAGAAGCAAGAAACTAATCGTCTTGGCAACAAAACAAAGAGAATGAAAGCACACAAACATAACCTCACATCCAAATATGAATATAAAGGGAAGCAATAATCACTATTCCTTAATATCTCTCAATATCAATGGCCTCAACTCCCCAATGAAAAGACATAGATTAACAAACTGGATACGCAATGAGGACCCTGCATTCTGCTGCCTACAGGAAACACACCTCAGAGACAACGACAGACACTACCTCAGAGTGAAAGGCTGGAAAACAACTTTCCAAGCAAATGGTCAGAAGAAGCAAGCTGGAGTAGCCATTCTAATATCAAATAAAATCAATTTCCAACTAAAAGTCATCAAAAAAGATAAGGAAGGACACTTCATATTCATCAAAGGAAAAATCCACCAAGATGAACTCTCAATCCTAAATATCTATGCCCCAAATACAAGGGCACCTACATACGTAAAAGAAACCTTACTAAAGCTCAAAACACACATTGAACCTCACACAATAATAGTGGGAGATTTCAACACCCCACTCTCATCAATGGACAGATCATGGAAACAGAAATTAAACAGTGATGTCGACAGACTAAGAGAAGTCATGAGCCAAATGGACTTAACGGATATTTATAGAACATTCTATCCTAAAGCAAAAGGATATACCTTCTTCTCAGCTCCTCATGGTACTTTCTCCAAAATTGACCATATAATTGGTCAAAAAACGGTCCTCAACAGGTACAGCAAGATAGAGATAAACCCATGCATGCTATCGGACCACCACGGCCTAAAACTGGTCTTCAATAACAATAAGGGAAGAATGCCCACATATACGTGGAAATTGAACAATGCTCTACTCAATGATAACCTGGTCAAGGAAGAAATAAAGAAAGAAATTAAAAACTTTTTAGAATTTAATGAAAATGAAGATACAACATACCCAAACTTATGGGACACAATGAAAGCTGTGCTAAGAGGAAAACTCATAGCGCTGAGTGCCTGCAGAAAGAAACAGGAAAGAGCATATGTCAGCAGCTTGACAGCACACCTAAAAGCTCTAGAACAAAAAGAAGCAAATACACCCAGGAGGAGTAGAAGGCAGGAAATAATCAAACTCAGAGCTGAAATCAACCAAGTAGAAACAAAAAGGACCATAGAAAGAATCAACAGAACCAAAAGTTGGTTCTTTGAGAAAATCAACAAGATAGATAAACCCTTAGCCAGACTAACGAGAGGACACAGAGAGTGCGTCCAAATTAACAAAATTAGAAATGAAAAGGGAGACATAACTACAGATTCAGAGGAAATTCAAAAAATCATCAGATCTTACTATAAAAACCTATATTCAACAAAATTTGAAAATCTTCAGGAAATGGACAATTTCCTAGACAGATACCAGGTATCGAAGTTAAATCACGAACAGATAAACCAGTTAAACAACCCCATAACTCCTAAGGAAATAGAAGCAGTCATTAAAGGTCTTCCGACCAAAAAGAGCCCAGGTCCAGACGGGTTTAGTGCAGAATTCTATCAAAGCTTCATAGAAGACCTCATACCAATATTATCCAAACTATTCCACAAAATTGAAACAGATGGAGCACTACCGAATTCCTTCTACGAAGCCACAATTACACTTATACCTAAACCACACAAAGACACAACAAAGAAAGAGAACTTCAGACCAATTTCCCTTATGAATATCGACGCAAAAATACTCAATAAAATTCTGGCAAACCGAATTCAAGAGCACATCAAAACAATCATCCACCATGATCAAGTAGGCTTCATCCCAGGCATGCAGGGATGGTTTAATATACGGAAAACCATCAACGTGATCCATCATATAAACAAACTGAAAGAACAAAACCACATGATCATTTCATTAGATGCTGAGAAAGCATTTGACAAAATTCAACACCCCTTCATGATAAAAGTCCTGGAAAGAATAGGAATTCAAGGCCCATACCTAAACATAGTAAAAGCCATATACAGCAAACCAGTTGCTAACATTAAACTAAATGGAGAGAAAGTCGAAACAATCCCACTAAAATCAGGGACTAGACAAGGCTGCCCACTCTCTCCCTACTTATTCAATATAGTTCTTGAAGTTCTAGCCAGAGCAATCAGACAACAAAAGGAGATCAAAGGGATACAGAGCGGAAAAGAAGAGGTCAAAATATCACTATTTGCAGATGACATGATAGTATATTTAAGTGATCCCAAAAGTTCCACCAGAGAACTACTAAAGCTGATAAACAACTTCAGCAAAGTGGCTGGGTATAAAATTAACTCAAATAAATCAGTTGCCTTCCTCTATACAAAAGAGAAACAAGCCGAGAAAGAAATTAGGGAAACGACACCCTTCATAATAGACCCAAATAATATAAAGTACCTCGGTGTGACTTTAACCAAGCTAGTAAAAGATCTGTACAATAAGAACTTCAAGACACTGAGGAAAGAAATTGAAGAAGACCTCAGAAGATGGAAAGATCTCCCATGCTCATGGATTGGCAGGATTAATATAGTAAAAATGGCCATTTTACCAAAAGCAATCTACAGATTCAATGCAATCCCCATCAAAATACCAATCCAATTCTTCAAAGAGTTAGACAGAACAATTTGCAAATTCATCTGGAATAACAAAAAACCCAGGTTAGCTAAAGCTATCCTCAACAATAAAAGGACTTCAGGGGGAATCACTATCCCTGAACTCAAGCAGTATTACAGAGCAATAGTGATAAAAACTGCATGGTATTGGTACAGAGACAGACAGATAGACCAATGGAATAGAATTGAAGACCCAGAAATGAACCCACACACCTATGGTCACTTGATTTTTGACAAAGGAGCCAAAACCATCCAATGGAAAAAAGATAGCATTTTCAGCAAATGGTGCTGGTTCAACTGGAGGGCAACATGTAGAAGAATGCAGATCGATCCATGCTTATCACCCTGTACAAAGCTTAAGTCCAAGTGGATCAAGGACCTCCACATCAAACCAGACACACTCAAACTAATAGAAGAAAAACTAGGGAAGCATCTGGAACACATGGGCACCTGAAAAAATTTCCTGAACAAAACACCAATGGCTTATGCTCTAAGATCAAGAATCGACAAATGGGATCTCATAAAACTGCAAAGCTTCTGTAAGGCAAAGGACACGGTGGTTAGGACAAAATGGCAACCAACAGATTGGGAAAAGATCTTTACCAATCCTACAACAGATAGAGGCCTTATATCCAAAATATACAAAGAACTCAAGAAGTTAGACCGCAGGGAAACAAATAACCCTATTAAAAAATGGGGTTCAGAGCTAAACAAAGAATTCACAGCTGAGGAATGCCGAATGGCTGAGAAACACCTAAAGAAATGTTCAACATCTTTAGTCATAAGGGAAATGCAAATCAAAACAACCCTGAGATTTCACCTCACACCAGTGAGAATGGCTAAGATCAAAAACTCAGGTGACAGCAGATGCTGGCGAGGATGTGGAGAAAGAGGAACACTCCTCCATTGTTGGTGGGGTTGCAGACTGGTAAAACCACTCTGGAAATCAGTCTGGAGGTTCCTCAGAAAATTGGACATTGAACTGCCTGAGGATCCAGCTATACCTCTCTTGGGCATATACCCAAAAGATGCCTCAACATATAAAAGAGACACGTGCTCCACTATGTTCATCGCAGCCTTATTTATAGTAGCCAGAAAATGGAATGAACCGAGATGCCCTTCAACAGAGGAATGGATACAGAAAATGTGGTACATCTACACAATGGAATATTACTCAGCTATCAAAAACAACAAGTCTATGAAATTCGTAGGCAAATGGTTGGAACTGGAAAATATCATCCTGAGTGAGCTAACCCAATCACAGAAAGACATACATGGTATGCACTCATTGATAAGTGGCTATTAGCCCAAATGCTTGAATTACCCTAGATCCCTAGAACAAACGAAACTCAAGACGGATGATCAAAATGTGAATGCTTCACTCCTTCTTTAAATGAGGAAAAAGAATACCCTTGGCTGGGAAGGGAGAGGCAAAGATTAAAACAGAGACTGAAGGAACACCCATTCAGAGCCTGCCCCACAGGTGGCCCATACATATACAGCCACCCAATTGGACAAGATGGATGAAGCAAAGAAGTGCAGACCGACAGGAGCCGGATGTAGATCGCTCCTGAGAGACACAGCCAGAATACAGCAAATACAGAGGCGAATGCCAGCAGCAAACTACTGAGCTGAGAATAGGTCCCCCATTGAAGGAATCAGAGAAAGAACTGGAAGAGCTTGAAGGGGCTCGAGACCCCAAAAGTACAACAATGTCAAGCAACCAGAGCTTCCAGGGACTAAGCCACTACCTAAAGACTATATATGGACTGACCCTGGACTCTGACCCCATAGGTAGCAATGAATATCCTAGTAAGAGCACCAGTGGAAGGGGAAGCCCTGGGTCCTGTTAAGACTGAACCCCCAGTGAACTAGACTATGGGGGGAGGGCGGCAATGGGGGGAGGGTTGGGAGGGGAACACCCATAAGGAAGGGGAGGGGGGAGGGGGATTTTGCCCGGAAACCGGGAAAGGGAATAACACTTGAAATGTATATAAGAAATACTCAAGTTAATAAAAAAAAATTAAAAAAAAAGAAAGATAAGGAAGGACACTTCATAATCATCACAGGAATAGTCCCCCAAGATGAACTCTCAATCCTCAATATCTCTGCTCCAAATACAAGGGCATGTACATACCTAAAAGAAACCTTACTAAAGCTCAAAGCACACATTGCACCTCACACAATAATAGTGGGAGATTTCAACTCCCCACTCTCATCAATGCACAGATCATGGAAACAGATATTAAACAGAGACATAGACAGGGTAAGAGAAGTCATGAACCAAATGGACTTAACAGATATTTATAGAACATTCTATCCTAAAACAAAAGGATATACCTTTTTCTCACCACCTCATGGTACTTTCTCCAAAATTGACCGTATAATTGGTCATAAAAAAGGCCTCAATAGATACAGAAAGATAGAAATAATCCCATGTGTCCTATCACACACCACGGTCTCCAATAACAATAAGGGAAGAATGCCAACATATACATGGAAGTTGAAAAATGCTCTAGTCAACGTTAACCTGGTCAAGGAAGAAATAAAGAAAGAAATTAAAGACTTCTTAGATTGTAATGAAAATGAAGGTACAACATACCAAAACTTATGGGACACAATGAAAGCTGTGCTAAGAGGAAAACTCATAGCTCTGAGTGCCTGCAGAAAGAAACAGGAGAGAACATATGTCAGCAACTTGACAGTTCACTTTTTGTTCTCAAGAACAAAAAGAAGCAAATACACACAGGAGGAGGACAAGGCAGGAAATAATCAAATTCAGAGCTGAAATCAATCAAGTAGAAACAAAAAGGACCACACAAAGAATCAACAGAACCAAAAGTTGGTTCTTTGAGAAAATCAACAAGACAGATAAACCCTTACCCAGAATAATGAGAGGACACAGAGAGTGTGTCCAAATTAACAAAATCAGAAATAAAAAGGGAGACATAACTACAGAATCAGAGGAAATTAAAAAAATCATCTGATCCTACCACAAAAGCCTATATTCAACAAAACTTGAAAATCTGCAGGAAGTGGACAATTTCCTAGACAGATACCAGGTACCAAAGTTAAATCAGGAACAGATAAACCATTTAAAAAACCCCATAACTCCTAAAAAAATAGAAGCAGTCATTAAAGGTCTCCAAACCAAAAAGAGCCCAGGTCCAGATAGGTTCAGTGTAGAATTCTATCAGACCTTAGTAGAAGACCTCATAGCAATACTATCCAAACTATTCCACAAAATTGAAACAGATGGAGCACTACAAAATTCCTTATATGAAGCCACAATTACTCTTATTCTTAAACCACACAAAGACTGAACAAAGAAAGAGAATTTTAGACTAATTTCCCTTTTGAATATCGACGCAAAAATACTCAATAAAATTCTGGCAAACCAAATCGAAGATCACATCAAAACAATCATCCACCATGATCAAGTAGGCTTCATCCCAGGCATTCATGGATGGTTTAATATACAGAAAACCATCAATGCAATCCATTATGTAAACAAACTGAAAGAACAAAACCACATGATCATATCATTAGATACTGAGAAAGAATTTGACAAAATTCAACACCCCTTCATGATAAAAAGTCCTGGAAAGAGTAGGAATTCAAAGCGCATACCTAAACATAGTAAAAAGCCATATACAGCAAACATGTAGCTAACATTAAATTAAATGGAGAGGAACTTGAAGCAATCCCATTAAAATCAGGGACTAGACAAGTCTGCCCACTCTCTCTCTACTTATTCAATATAGTTCTTGAAGTTCTAGTCAGAGCAATCAGACAACAAATGGGAATCAAAGGAATACAGATTAGAAAAGAAAAAGTCAAAATATCACTATTTGCAGATGATATGATAGTATATTTAAGTGATCCCAAAAGTTCCACCAGAGAACTACTAAACCTTACAAAAACCTTCAGCAAAGTGGTTGGGTATAAAATTAACTAAAATGAATCAGTAGCCTTCCTCTACACAAAAAAGAAACAAGCCGAGAAAGAAATTAGGGAAATGACACCCTTCACAATAGTCTCAAATAATATAAAATACCTAGCTGTGACTTTAACCAAGCAAGTGAAAGATATGTATGATAAGAATTTCAAGCCTCTGATGAAAGAAATTGAAGAAGACCTCTGAAGATGGAAAGATCTCCCATGCTCATTGATTGGCAGGATTAATATAGTAAAAATGGCCATTTTACCAAAAGCCATCTACAGATTCAATGCAATCCCCATCAAAATGCCAATCCAATTCTTCAGAGAGTTAGACAGAACAATTTGCAAATTCTTCTGGAATAACAGAAACCCAGGATAGCTAAAACTATCCTCAACATTAAAAGGACTTCTGGCAGAATCACTATCCCTGACCTCAAGCAGTATTACAGGGCAATAGTGATAAAAACTGCATGGTATTGGTACAGATACAGACAGACAGACAGACAGACAGACAGACAGACAGACAGACAGACAGATCAGTGGAATAGAATTGAAGACCCAAAAATGAACCCACACGCCTATGGTCACTTGATTTTTGACAAAGGAGCCAAAACCATCCAATGGAAA
The DNA here is from genome assembly GCF_021556685.1 of Rattus norvegicus. Classification (NCBI taxonomy): domain Eukaryota; kingdom Metazoa; phylum Chordata; class Mammalia; order Rodentia; family Muridae; genus Rattus; species Rattus norvegicus. Next base: position 218,119,303 of record NC_141534.1, read on the forward strand.
AGAGAGCATTTTCAGCAAATGATGCTGGTTCAACTGGAGGTCAGCATGTAGAAGAATGCAGATCGGTCCATGTTTGCACCCTGTACAAAACTTAAGTCCAAGTGTATCAAGGACCTCCACATCAAACTAGATACACTTAAACTAATAGAAGAAAAAGTTGGGAAGTATCTCAAAGACATGGGCACTGGAAAAAATTTCCTGAACAAAACACCAATGGCTTATGCTCTAAGATCAAGAGTCGACAAATGGGATCTCATAAAACTGCAAAGCTTCTGTAAGGCAAAGGACACTGTGGTTAGGACAAAATGGCAACCAACAGATTGGGAAAAGATCTTTACCAATCCTACAACAGATAGAGGCCTTATATAGAAATATACAAAGAACTCAAGAAGTTAGACCACAGGGAGACAAATAACCCTATTAAAAAATGGGGTTCAGAGCTAAACAAAGAATTCACAGCTGAGGAATGCCGAATGGCTGAGAAACACCTAAAGAAATGTTCAACATCTTTAGTCATAAGGGAAATGCAAATCAAAACAACCCTGAGATTTCACCTCATACCAGTGAGAATGGCTAAGATCAAAAACTCAGGTGACAGCAGATGCTGGCGAGGATGTGGAGAAAGAGGAACACTCCTCCATTGTTGGTGGGGTTGCAGACTGGTAAAACCATTCTGTAAATCAGTCTGGAGGTTCCTCAGAAAATTGGACATTGAACTGCCTGAGGATCTGGCTATACCTCTCTTGGGCATATACCCAAAAGATGCCCCAACATATAACAAAGACAAATGCTCCACTATCTTCATAGCAGCTTTATTTATAATAGCCAGAAGCTGGAAAGAACCCAGATGCCCTTCAACAGAGGAATGGATACAGAAAATATGGTACATCTACACAATGGAATATTACTCAGCTATCAAAAACAATGACTTTATGAAATTCATAGGCAAATGGTTGGAACTGGAAAATATCATCCTGAGTGAGGTAACCCAATCACAGAAAAACACACATGGTATGCACTCATTTCTAAGTGGCTATTAGCCCAAATGCTTGAATTATCCTAGTTTCACAGAACACATGAAACTCAAGGAGGATGTCCAAAATGCAAATGCTTTACTTCTTCTTTAAAAGGGGAACAAGAATACTCTTGGCAGGGAATAGGGAGGCAAAGTTTAGAACAGTGGCAGAAGGAACACCCATTCAGAGCCTGCCCCACATGTGGTCCACACATATACAGCCACCAAAGTAGATAAGACAGATGAAGCAAACTAGTGCAGGCCGACAGGAACCAGATGTAGATCTCTCCACAGAGACACAGCCAGAATACAGCAAATACATACATGAATGCCATCAATAAACCATTGAACTGAGAATGGGACCCCTTTTGAAGGAACCAGAGAAAGTACTAAAAGATCTTGAAGGGTCTTCAGACCCCAGATGAACAACAATGCCAACCAAATCTGAGCTTCCAGGGACTAAGCCACTACCCAAACAGTATACATGGACTGACCCTGGACTCCAACCTCATGGGTAGCAATGAATAGCTTAGTAAGAGCACCAGTGGAAGGGGAAGCCCTTGATCCTGCCACGACTGAACCCCCAGTAAATGTGATTGTTGGGGGGAGGGCAGTAATGGGCGGAGGATGGGGAGGGGAACACCCATAGAGAAGGGGAGGGGGAAGATTTAGGGGGATGTTGGCCCGGAAACAGGGAAAGGGAATAACAATCAAAATGTTAATAAGAAATACCCAAGTTAATCAAGATGAAAAAAATATTCATAAAAATAAAAGGTACGAGTTCTCTGCACCCAAATCCCGTGGGAGGGAGAGCTAAACCTTCAGAGAGGCAGACACGCCTGGGAAACCAGAAGAGACTGCACTCTGCACACATCTCGGACGCCAGAGGAAAACACAAAACGCCATCTGGAACCCTGGTGAACTGAAGCTCCTGGAAATGGCGGAGCAGATCTTCCTGGTTGCTGCCGCCGCAGAGAGCTCGTGGGCAGCACCCCGTGAGCACACTTGAGCCTCGGGACCACAGGTAAGACCAACTTTTCTGCTGCAAGAGACCTGCCTGATGAACTCGGGACACACAGAGGCAGAATTCCTCTAGGACCGGGCACTTCCTGTGTTTACTGGGAGTCCCACACCCGCGGATCCCGGCCCGCAGCAGCTCTCTGCTCCCAGACCCCATGGGAGAGAGACCCCACCGACTGGTCAGGTGGGCACTCCTGAGGCTGCCAAGCGGAAGAGACCACCAACACTGCCCACCCCGGCCCACATCCCTGGCCCAAGAAGAAACAGTATAAGGCCTCTGGGTTCCCGTAGGGGAGGGCACAGAGGGGGCAGGACCCCTACGCCTGAGATACCACCGGAACCTGAAGTAAACAGACCGGATAAACAGTTCTCTGCACCCAAATCCCGTGGGAGGGAGAGCTAAACCTTCAGAGAGGCAGACACACCTGGGAAAACAGATGAGACTGCACTCTGCACACATCTCGGACGCCAGAGGAAAACACCAAACGCCATCTGGAACCCTGGTACACGGAAGCTCCTGAAAAGGGCGGCGCAGACCTTCCTGGTTGCTGCCGCCGCAGAGAGATCGTGGGCAGAACCCCGCCAGCGAACATGAGCCTCGGGAGCACAGGTAAGACCAAATTTTCTGCTGCAAGTGACCTGCCTGGTGAATTCAAGACACAGGCCCAAAGGAACAGCTGAAGACCTGTAGAGAGGAAAAACTACACACCCGAAAGCAGAATACTCTGTCCCCATAACTGGTGAAAGATAACAGGAAAACAGGTCTACAGCACTCCTGACACACAGGCTTATAGGACAGTCTAGCCACTGTCAGAAATAGCAGAACAAAGTAACACTAGAGATAATCTGATGGCGAGAGGCAAGCGCAGGAACCCAGTCAACAGAAACCAAGACTACATGGCATCATCGGAGCACAATTCTCCCACCAAAACAAACATGGAATATCCAAACACACCAGAAAAGCAAGATCTAGTTTCAAAATCATATTTGATCTTGATGCTGGAGGACTTCAAGAAAAACATGAAGAACTCCCTTACACAAACACAGGAAAACATTAATAAACAAGTAGAAGCCTACAGAGAGGAATCGCAAAAATCCCTGAAAGAATTCCAGGAAACACAATCAAACAGTTGAAGGAATTAAAAATGGAAATAGAAGCAATCAAGAAAGAACACATGGAAACAACCCTGGATATAGAAAACCAAAAGAAGAGACAAGGAGCTGTAGATACAAGCTTCACCAACAGAATACAAGAGATGGAAGAGAGAATCTCAGGAGCAGAAGATTCCATAGAAATCATTGACTCAACTGTCAAAGATAATGTAAAGCAGAAAAAGCTACTGGTCCAAAACATACACGAAATCCAGGACTCAATGAGAAGATCAAACCTAAGGATAATAGGTATAGAAGAGAGTGAAGACTCCCAGCTCAAAGGACCAGTAAATATCTTCAACAAAATCATTGAAGAAAACTTCCCTAACCTAAAAAAAAGAGATACCCATAGGCATACAAAAAGCCTACAAAACTCCAAATAGACTGGACAAGAAAAAAAAAACCTCCCGTCACATAATAGTCAAAACACCAAACGCACAAAATAAAGAAAGAATATTAAAAGCAGTAAGGGAAAAAGGTCAAGTAACATATAAAGGGAGACCTATCAGAATCACACCAGACTTTTCGCCAGAAACTTTGAAGGCCAGAAGATCCTGGACAGATGTCATACAGACCCTAAGAGAACACAAATGCCAGCCCAGGTTACTGTATCCAGCAAAACTCTCAATTAACATAGATGGAGAAAACAAGATATTCCATGACAAAACCAAATTTACACAATATCTTTCTACAAATCCAGCACTACAAAGGATAATAAATTGTAAAGCCCAACATAAGGAGGCAAGCTATACCCTAGAGAAGTAAGAAACTAATCGTCTTGGCAACAAAACAAAGAGAAGAAAAGCACACAAACATAACCTCACATCCAAATATGAATATAATGGGAAGCAATAATCACTATTCCTTAATATCTCTCAACATCAATGGCCTCAACTCCCCAATAAAAATACATAGATTAACAAACTGGATATGCAACGAGGACCGGGCATTCTGCTGCCTACAGGAAACACACTTCAGAGACAAAGACAGACACTACCTCAGAGTGAAAGGCTGGAAAACAACTTTCCAAGCAAATGGTCAGAAGAAGCAAGCTGGAGTAACCATTCTAATATCAAATAAAATCAATTTTCAACTAAAAGTCATCAAAAAAGATAAGGAAGGACACTTCATATTCATCAAAGGAAAAATCCACCAAGATGAACTCTCAATCCTAAATATCTATGCCCCAAATACAAGGGCACCTACATACATAAAAGAAACCTTACTAAAGCTCAAAACACACATTGCACCTCACACAATAATAGTGGGAGATTTCAACACCCCACTCTCATCAATGGACAGATCATGGAAACAGAAATTAAACAGAGACGTAGACAGACTAAGAGAAGTCATGAGCCAAATGGACTTAACGGATATTTATACAACATTCTATCCTAAAGCAAAAGGATATACCTTCTTCTCAGCTCCTCATGGTACTTTCTCCAAAATTGACCATATAGTTGGTCAAAAAACGGGCCTCAACAGGTACAGAAAGATAGAAATAATCCCATGCGTGCTATCAGACCACCACGGCCTAAAACTGGTCTTCTATAAAAATAAGGGAAGAATGCCCACATATACGTGGAAATTGAACAATGCTCTACTCAATGATAACCTGGTCAAGGAAGAAATTAAAAAAGAAATTAAAAACTTTTTAGAATTTAATGAAAATGAAGGTACAACATACCCAAACTTATGGGACACAATGAAAGCTGTGCTAAGAGGAAAACGCATAGCACTGAATGCCTGCAGAAAGAAACAGGAAAGAGCATATGTCAGCAGCTTGACAGCACACCTAAAATCTCTAGAACGAAAATAAGCAAATACACCCAGGAGGAGTAGAAGGCAGGAAATAATCAAACTCAGAGCTGAAATCAACCAAGTAGAAACAAAAAGGACCATAGAAAGAATCAACAGAACCAAAAGTTGGTTCTTTGAGAAAATCAACAAGATAGATAAACCCTTAGCCAGACTAACGAGAGGACACAGAGAGTGTGTCCAAATTAACAAAATCAGAAATGAAAAGGGAGACATAACTACAGATTCAGAGGAAATTAAAAAAAATCATCAGATCTTACTATAGAAGCCTATATTCAAGAAAACTTGAAAATCTACAGGAAATGGACAATTTCCTAGACAGATACCAGGTACCGAAGTTAAATCAGAAACAGATAAACCAGTTAAACAACCCCATAACTCCTAAGGAAATAGAAGCAGTCATTAAAGGTCTCCCAACCAAAAAGAGCCCAGGTCCAGATGGGTTTAGTGCAGAATTCTATCAGACCTTCATAGAAGACCTCATACCAAAATTATCCAAACTATTCCACAAAATTGAAACAGATGGAGCACTACCGAATTCCTTCTATGAAGCCACAATTACTCTTATACCTAAACCACACAAAGACCCAACAAAGAAAGAGAACTTCAGACCAATTTCCCTTATGAATATCGACGCAAAAATACTCAATAAAATTCTGGCAAACCGAATCCAAGAGCACATCAAAACAATCATCCATCAGAACAAGTAGGCTTCATCCCAGGCATGCAGGGATGGTTTAATATACGGAAAACCATCAATGTGATCCATTATATAAACAAACTGAAAGAACAAAACCACATGATCATTCCATTAGATGCTGAGAAAGCATTTGACAAAATTCACCACCCCTTCATGATAAAAGTCCTGGAAAGAATAGGAATTCAAGGCCCATACCTAAACATAGTAAAAGCCATATACAGCAAACCAGTTGCTAACATTAAACTAAATGGAGAGAAACTTGAAGCAATCCCACTAAAATCAGGGACTAGACAAGGCTGCCCACTCTCTCCCTACTTATTCAATATAGTTCTTGAAGTTCTAGCCAGAGCAATCAGACAACAAAAGGAGGTCAAGGGGATACAGATCGGAAAAGAAAAAGTCAAAATATCACTATTTGCAGATGATATGATAGTTTATTTAAGTGATCCCAAAAGTTCCACCAGAGAACTACTAAAGCTGATAAACAACTTCAGCAAAGTGGCTGGGTATAAAATTAACTCAAATAAATGAGTAGCCTTCCTCTACACAAAAGAGAAACAAGCCGAGAAAGAAATTAGGGAAATGACACCCTTCATAATAGACCCAAATAATATAAAGTACCTCGGTGTGACTTTAACCAAGCAAGTAAAAGATCTGTACAATAAGAACTTCAAGACACTGAAGAAAGAAATTGAAGAAGACCTCAGAAGATGGAAAGATCTCCCATGCTCATGGATTGGCAGGATTAATATAGTAAAAATGGCCATTTTACCAAAAGCGATCTACAGATTCAATGCAATCCCCATCAAAATACCAATCCAATTCTTCAAAGAGTTAGACTGAACAATGTGCAAATTCTTCTGGAATAACAAAAAACCCAGGATAGCTAAAACTATCCTCAACAATAAAAGGACTTCAGGGGGAAATCACTATCCCTGAACTCAAGCAGTATTACAGAGCAATAGTGATAAAAACTGCATAGTATTGGTACAGAGACAGATAGACCAATGGAATAGAATTGAAGACCCAGAAATGAACCAACACACCTATGGTCACTTGATTTTTGACAAAGGAGCCAAAACCATCCAATGGAAAAAAGATAGCATTTTCAGCAAATGGTGCTGGTTCAACTGGAAGTCAACATGTAGAAGAATGCAGATCGATCCATGCTTATCACCCTGTACAAAGCTTAAGTCCAAGTGGATCAAGGACCTCCACATCAAACCAGACACACTCAAACTAATAGAAGAAAAACTAGGGAAGCATCTGGAACACATGGGCACTGGAAAAAATTTCCTGAACAAAACACCAATGGCTTATGCTCTAAGATCAAGAATCGACAAATGGGATCTCATAAAACTGCAAAGCTTCTGTAAGGCAAAGGACACGGTGGTTAGGACAAAACGGCAACCAACAGATTGGGAAAAGATCTTTACCAATCCTACAACAGATAGAGGGCTTATATCCAAAATATACAACGAACTCAAGAAGTTAGACCGCAGGGAGACAAATAACCCTATTAAAAAATGGGGTTCAGAGCTAAACAAAGAATTCACAGCTGAGGAATGCCGAATGGCTGAGAAACACCTAAAGAAATGTTCAACATCTTTAGTCATAAGGGAAATGCAAATCAAAACAACCCTGAGATTTCACCTCACACCAGTGAGAATGGCTAAGATCAAAAACTCAGGTGACAGCAGATGCTGGCGAGGATGTGGAGAAAGAAGAACACTCCTCCATTGTTGGTGGGGTTGCAGACTGGTACAACCATTCTGTAAATCAGTCTGGAGGTTCCTCAGAAAATTGGACATTGAGCTGCCTGAGGATCCAGCTATACCTCTCTTGGGCATATACCCAAAAGATGCCCCAACATATAAAAAAGACACGTGCTCCACTATGTTCATCGCAGCCTTATTTATAATAGCCAGAAGCTGGAAAGAACCCAGATGCCCTTCAACAGAGGAATGGATACAGAAAATGTGGTACATCTACACAATGGAATATTACTCAGCTATCAAAAACAACGCCTTTATGAAATTCGTAGGCAAATGGTTGGAACTGGAAAATATCATTCTGAGTGAGCTAACCCAATCACAGAAAGACATACATGGTATGCACTCATTGATAAGTGGCTATTAGCCCAAATGCTTGAATTACCCTAGATGCCTAGAACAAATGAAACTCAAGACGGATGATCAAAATGTGAATGCTTCACTCCTTCTTTAAAAGGGGAACAAGAATACCCTTGGCAGGGAAGAGAGAGGCAAAGATTAAAACAGAGACTGAAGGAACACCCATTCAGAGCCTGCCCCACATGTGGCCCATACATATACAGCCACCCAATTAGACAAGATGGATGAAGCAAAGAAGTGCAGACCGACAGGAGCCGGATGTAGATCTCTCCTGAGAGACACAGCCAGAATACAGCAAATATAGAGGCGAATGCCAGCAGCAAACCACTGAACTGAGAATAGGACCCCCGTTGAAGGAATCAGAGAAAGAACTGGAAGAGCTTGAAGGGGCTCGAGACCCCATATGTACAACAATGCCAAGCAACCAGAGCTTCCAGGGACTAAGCCAATACCTAAAGACTATACATGGACTGACCCTTGACTCTGACCTCATAGATAGCAATTAATATCCTAGTAAGAGCACCAGTGTAAGGGGAAGCCCTGGGTCCTGCTAAGACTGAACCCCCAGTGAACTAGACTGTTGCGGGGAGGGCGGCCATGGGGGGGGGGTTGGGAGGGGAACACCAATAAGGAATGGGAGGGGGAGGGGGATGTTTGCCCGGAAACCGGGAAAGGGAATAACACTCGAAATGTATATAAGAAATACTCAAGTTAATAAAAAAAATTTAAAAAAAAATAAAAGGTACATGATGGCCCAAACCAAATATAGATGTCTCCTGAGAGACATAACCACAGTATGTCAAGTATAGAGGCGAATGCTAGCAATAAACTGTTGAACTAAGAAATGGAATTAGAGAAAGGATTAAAAGAGCTGAAGGGTCTTGCAACTCCATAAGAACACCAGTGCCAACCAGCCAGACCTGCCAGGGACTAAACCACTACCTAAAGACTATACATGGACTAACCCATAGCTCCAGCCGCATATGTAGCAGAGGATGTCCTTGTTGTGTACCAATGAAAGGAGAATCCCTTTGTCTTGCCAAGGTTAGACCTTCAGTGTAGGGGAATGTCAGTGGGGCAGGGAGGTGGCTATTCATAGCAGCCTTATAATAACCAGAAGCTGGAATGAACCCAGATGTCTTTCAACAGAGGAATAAATACAGAAAATGTGGCACATTTACACAATGTAGTATTACTCGGCTCTAAAAACAATGACTTCATGAGATTCTTATGTAAATGGTGGAACTAGAAATTATCAGCCTGAGTGTGGTATCCCAATAACTAAAGAACACACATGGTATACACGCACGGATAAGTAAATATTACGCAAAAGCTCAGAAAACCCAAGATACTTTTCACAGACCACATAAAGTTCAAGAAGAAGGAAAACCAAAGTGTGGATGCTTCAGTCCTTCTTAGAAGGAGGGAGAAAATCCAATATTATGATGATGAAGACACCTTAAAAAGAAAATGAATGAATCCTTTAATAAATGCAGGAAATTACAATTAAACAATTGAATGAAATGTATAAAACAGTCCAATAAATGAAAATGGAAATAGAAACAATAAAGAAAACACAAAAGGACAGAACATGGGAGGTAAGAAATCTTAGGAGGAGAATAGCAACTACAGATATAAGCATCACCAACAGAATACAAGAGATGGACCACATAAAGCTCATGAGGAAAGATGACTAAAGTGTGGATGCTTCAGTCCTTCTTAGAAGTGGGAACAAAACTATTCATAGGAGAACATATGGAGACAGTTTGGAGCAGAGACTGAAGGAAGGCCATTCAGAGCCTGCCCCACCTGGGGATCCAGCCTATATGCATACAGCTACCTACCCTAGACAATAATGCTGATACCAAGAAGTGCATGCAGATAGAAGCCTGATATAGCTATCTTCTGAGAGTCTCTGGCAGAGCATGACAAATTTCGAGGGAAAAGCTAGCAGCAAACCATTGAATTGAGAACAGGTCCCTATTGGAGGAGTTAGAGAAAGGATTGAAGGATTTGCAACCCCATAAGAACAATACCAACCAACTAGAGCTCCTCGGCATTAAACCACCATCTAAAGAGTTCACATGAACAGACCCATGGCTCTAGCTACATATGAAGCAAAGGATGGCCTTGTTTGGCACCAATGGGAGGAGAAGCCCTTGGTTTGGCCAAGGCTGGACCCCCATCTCCCCCAGGTATAGGGGAATGTCAGTGTGGGAAGGTGAAAAAGGGTGGGTGGGTGGGGAGGGAAAACACCCTCATAGAAGAAGAGGGAGGCGGGATAGCATAGGAGGTTTATGAAGAGGGAACAGGGAAAGTGGATAACATTTGAAATGTAAATAAAAAATTATCAAATTAAAAAACAGAAATACATGTCAGTGACAAAGACATATACTACCTCAGAGTAAAAGGTTGGAAAAAGGCTTTCAAAGCAAATAGTCCCAAGAAACAAATTGGAGTTGACATTATAATATACAATAAATAGAATTTTAACCCAAAGTTATCAAAGACATGGGGAAGGATATTTCATATTTATCGAGGGAAAAATCCACTTAGAAAAATCTCAGCCAAAAAGACTCAAGGGCATTCATATTCATAAAGGAAACTTTAGCAAAGCTAAATACATACATTGAACTTCACACAATAATAGTGGGAGACTTCAACAGCCCACTTGCATCAATGGACAGGGCATTGAAACAGAAACTCCATAAAGACACAGGGAAACTAACAAAGGTTATGAATCAAATGTATTTAACAGATAGCTGCAGAACATTTCATCCCCAAACAGGAGAACATAATTTTTTCAGCAACTTATAGAACCTTCTCCAAAACTGAACAAAAAATCAGATATAAATAGAAAGGCTCAAGAGATTCAAGAAGATGGAAATGATCCCATGCACTCTATCCTATCAACACTAAGGTTAGATTTCAATAAAAACACAAAGAAAAAAACCCTGAAAGCCCACTTAATCATGGAAAATAAACAACTCTTTGTTCAAAATCTTGGTCAGGAAAGAAAGAAATCAAAGACTTTATGAAATTCAATGTAAATGAAAACATGGGACACAATGAAAGCAGTGTGAAGAGGAAAAGTTATAGTGCTAAGTACCTTCATAAAAAAATGAAGAGATCCAATACAAGCAACTCAATAGCTCACCTGAAAGCTCTAGAATAGAAAGGAGCAAACAGACCCAAGATGAATACATGACAGGAAATAGTCAAACTCATAACTGAAAGCAACCAGGTAGAAACAAAGATAAAGATAAAAAAGCATCAACAAAACCAAGATCTGGTTCTTTGATAAAAATCAACAAGATAGATAAACCCTTAGTCAAACTAACTTAAGGGCACAGGGACAATATCCAAATTAACAATATCAAAAATGAGAAGGGAGACATAAGAACAGCAATTGAGGAAATGCATAAAATCATCAGAAGCTACTAGAAAAGCATATACTCTACAAAACTGGAAAATCTAGAAGAAATGGATGATTTTTATAGATAGATACCATGTAGCAAAGTTAAATCATGCTAAGGTAAGCTAGTTAAATGGTCCCAAAATCCCTAAGAGAAAAGAAATAGAAAACAAAAAAAAAAGTCCAGGGCCAAAGGGTTTTAGTGACAAATTCTACCAGACCTTCAAAAAAGAGGTAATACAAATACTCCTTCAACTATATCACAAAAATAGAAACAGAAGGAACACTACCTATGAAGCTACAGTTACCATGATACCTAAACCACACAAAGACCCAACACAGAAAGAAAACTTCAGACCAATCTCACTTATGAATATCAGTGAAATAATACACAATAAAATGCTTGGAAAACAAATCCAAGAACACATCAAAGACACCATCTACCATGGTCAAGTAGGCCTCATCCAAGGAATGTAAGGCTGGTTCAATATATGAAAATCCATTAACGTAATCCACCATATAAACAAACTCAAAGAAAAAAGGCACATGGTCATCTCATCAGCTCCTGAAAAACCTTTGACAAGCTACAACAACCCCTCCTGTTAAAAGTCTTGGAGAATTCAAGAATGCTGACATATAACTAAATGTAATCAAAGCAATATATAGCAAACCAACAGCCAACATCAGAATAAGTGGAGAGAAACTAGAAGCATGCCACTAAAATCGGGGGTGAGACAGGGTTTCCAACTCTCTGCCTATATATTGAATATAGCACTCAAAATTCTAGCTAGAGCAATTAGACAACAAAAGGAGATCAAGGGGACACAAATTGGAAAGGAAGAAGTCAAAGTATCACTATGTGCAGATGATATGATAGTATGCATAAGCCACCCCCAAAATTCTACCAGAAAACTCCTTCTGGCAATAATCAACTTTTACAGAGTGACTGCATATAAAATTAAGTCAAACAAATCAGTAGCCTTTCTTTACACCAATGATAAATTGGCTGAGGAAGAAAGCAGACAACACCCTTCCCAAGAGCAACAAATACTATTTTGTATTTTACCTTGGTGCAACTCTTACCAAACAAGTGAAATATATGTATGACAAGAATTTCAAATCCTTAAAAAAAGAAATCAAAGAAGGCCTTAGAAAATGGAACGATCTCCCATAGTCATGTAATGGTAAGATTAATATAATGAAAATGGCCATTTTACCAAAAGCAATCTGCAAATTCAAGGCAATCCCCATCAAATTTCCAACACAATTCTTCACAGACATAGAAAGAGCAGTTCTCAACTTCACATGGGAAAACTAAAACCCCAGATAACAAAAACAATTCTCAACAATAAAATAACTTTTGGGGAATCACCATCCCTGACCTCAAGCTGTTCTACAAAGCAATAGTTGTTTAACAACAACTTGGTATTGGTACAAAAAACAGACAGGTCAATCAATGGAATAGAATTGAAGAACCAGAAGTAAACCCACACAGCTATGGACATTTGATCTTTGATAAAGAAGCCAAAACCATGCAGTGGAAAATAGAATACATCTTCAATAATTGGTGCTTGTCTAACTGGCAGAGATGTAGGAGAATGAAAATGGATCCATATTTACCACCCTGCACAAAGCTCAAGTCCAAGAGGGTCAAGGTCCTCAACATAAAAACAGATACTCTGAATCAAATAGAAGAGTAAGTGGGAAAGAGCCTTGAACTCATTGGCACAGGGGAAGGTTCCAATGAACACCAATGGCTCTGACTCTAAGATCAACAATAGATAAATGACACCTCATGAAACTGAAAAGCTTCTGTAGGGCAAAACCCACCATCAATTAGATAAATCAGCCACTAGATGGAAGGAGAATATATTGGGAAAAAACTTCACTAACCCTACATCTGATAGAGTGGTAATATTCAGAATATACAAAGAACTCATGACACCAAATAACCTTAATAAGAAAATTGGGTACAGAGCTAAACAGAGAATTCACAATGGAAGAATCCCAAATGGCTTGGATACACATAAAGAAATGTTCAAAGTCCTTAGTCATCAGAGAAATGCAAAACAAAACAAAATAAACAAGCAAAAAACCACGATTCTTCAATTTTACCTTACAACAATCAAGATGACTAAGAAAAAAAGCTCAAGTGACAGCACATGCTGGTAAAGTTGTGGGGAAAGAGGAACATTCCTTTATTGCTGGTGGATTGAAAGATGGCATAATCACTTTGGAAATCAATCTGGAGGTTCCTCAGAAAATTGGAAATACTTCTGCCTGAAGATCCAGCTATACCCTTTTTGGGCTCATACCTAAAAGATTCCCCACCATTCCCCCAAGGACACATGCTCCACCAAGTTCATTTTAATACCCAGGAGCTGGAAACAACACAGATGTCCCTCAATGGAAGAATGAATACAGATAATTTGGTTCATTTACACAGTGGGATACTATTCAGCTACTAAGAATGAGGATATCATGAATTTTGCAGACAAATGAATGAAACTAGAAAATATCATTCTGAGTGAGATAACTCATACCCAGAAGGACCTAAGTGTTATATGCTCACTGTTAAGTAGATATTAGCCAAAACATTCAGAATAATGAGGATACAACCCACAGACCATAAGAAGTATATAACAATTAGAGAGGCCCAAGTGAGAATGCTTCAATTCCACTTTGAAGGGGGAAGGAAATAATTAAGGGAGATAAATGGAGGCAGGGAACTGAGTGGGAGGAGGGAGAAAGAGGGAGGGGAAAGGGGAAAAGCGTCTGAGGGGATGACAGGAGAGAAGGCCAGATGTCTAAGAGAATAAACTGAGATAAGCAGCATTGGGGTGGGAGGAGGAAGACACTCTAGGAAGTACCAGAAACATGGGATGTGAGAGATTCTAAGGACTCAGTGGGGTGACCTTGGTCACAATTCCCAACATTGGGGAGAGGGAAATGGAAGAGTTCAACTACAGTAGATAGACAGGGTCTCAAGCAGAGGGACAGTACTACTAATCCACAGCCAAATATTCTGACCCAGAACTGTTCCTGCCTAGAAGAGCTGCAAGAACAAAAATGGAGAAGAGACTGAAGGAAAGGTGGTCCAGTGACTGCCCAACTTGGATCCATCTCATGGGAAGGCCCCAAGGCCTGACACAATTACTGATGCTATGACTTGTTTACAGATGAGAGCTTGGCATGGTTGTCCTCTTAGAGGCCCTACCAGCAGCTGACGGAGACAGGAGCAGACACTTACACCCAGGCACTGGCCTGAAGTTGGAGACTGCTGTGGTTGAATTAGGGGAAGGATTGAAGAAGCTGAAGGGGAGAGCAACCACATAGGAACATCAGCAGTGTCAAGTTACTCAGACCCTAGGGGACTCCCAGAGTCTGACCCACCTATGAAGAGCATAAAAGGGCAAGTCAGAAGTCTGTCTTGTCAGGCCTTAGTGGGAGAAGGCTTAATCCTGAAGTAAGTTGAAGCCTTGGAAATGGGAGGTCTGGTGGCATGAGAGCACCCTTTGGAGGCAAGTGGGAGGAGGAATGGAATAAAGATCTGTGGGCGGGGGGGGGGGGGGGGCAGGGAATACACAGGGGCATATAAATACATAAAATAATAAAAATTTAAAATAATAACAGTACAACAAAAAATGAAACAAAAAACAAACAAAAAAGAAAAAAAAAAGAAAAAGAAATTGCCTTAAAGCCAGATCTTAGGGAGCAATTTTCTCAAGTAAAGTTCCCTCTTCCAAGATACCACTATTGTGTGTTTCAAGTTGACATGAGACTTCTCAACCCAAGTTCCACGTTTTCAGTCTGTGGCTCAAAACAGAATGTCCTGGTTCTAAAGCATTAGGTAGTCTACTTCTC
The DNA here is from genome assembly GCF_021556685.1 of Rattus norvegicus. Classification (NCBI taxonomy): domain Eukaryota; kingdom Metazoa; phylum Chordata; class Mammalia; order Rodentia; family Muridae; genus Rattus; species Rattus norvegicus. The sequence goes on from NC_141534.1 coordinate 218,134,419, forward strand.
TAGCTATATTGTTTTGACCACATATAACTTTTTTCTCGAGACAGCTCTATGTCATGAGTGCAGTGTTCTGCAACAGACATCCTGTGGTTCTAGCATCTTCAGCCTCCAGGAATCTCTGTTCAGCAAGGGGTATTCAAGTTCACAGATTTATGCAATGCTCTCTGAGGGAATGCTACCAGAGCCTCCTGCCCTGCCACACAACTTAAGGCCTCTGCTGCTGCTAAAGACTGGATCAGACTGGTTCCATGTTTGCAAGACCAGTACTGTGTGGTCACAGACTCACATTCTGTTAGCTGCTCAAAGTGGAGTCTGGCCCTAAAGAACCACAATTCTATTACCTTCCATTTATTAATCCCCATGATAACTATTTCCAGGGCAATTGTTTTCCTGGTACATGGATTCCCTTGAATTGAGGCCCTTGGCCTCAGTTCAAGCTCCTTCCTTTTAGAAGTTTTCTGCATTTTCACAAATTAGATCATTTGATGACTGGACTCTTGCACTCCTGGCTGTTTTCCTTCTGTCTGGTGTAGAGCATGATGTCTCACTGCAGGCCAAGCAAACTCTTAGCTAATGCCTTGGCTGCAAACTTTACTTGTTTGATCACTCCTCTTCGGCAAACTAGACATTCTTATGACTTTCTGTCTCCTTTTTTATTTTCTTTCTACTGTAGATCCAGACAAAATGCAGTACGAGTGGTGATACTATGATCACTATACATACCCATTATAAAATATACTCCACAAAACAAATTAGGTCATTATTTTCATGTTAAATTTGATTTGGTGTCAAAAGATTGAGGCCAGGTTGTGGGCCAAATTTCACACTAAAGAATTCAAATGTAATTGTTGATACAGTCTCTGAGATCTCTGGAAATTCATGGCTTCTATCTCCACTGTCTGTGCTTAGTCCATCATTTTCATTTCCTAAGAGGCACTTGACTGGCTCCTTGAGCTATATTTACAGTATTCAAGGGCTTTTCGTTTTTTTTATCTTTATTAACTTGGGTATTTCTTATTTACATTTCCATTGTTATTCCCTTACCCGATTTCCTGGCCAACATCCCCCTAATCTCCTTATCTATGGGTGTTCCCCTCCCCATCCTCCCCCCATTACTGCCCTCGCCCCAACAATCACATTCACTGGGGGATCAGACTTGGGAGAACCAAGGGCTTCCCAATCCAATGGTGCTCTTACTAGGCCATTCATTGCTATCTATGAGGTTGGAGCCCAGGGTCAGTCCATGTATAATCTTTGGGTAGAGGCTTAGTCCCTGGAAGCTATGGTTGGTTGGCATTGTTGTTCATATAGGTTCTCAAGCCCCTTCAAGCTCTTTCAGTCCTTTCTAAGTTCCTTCAATCGGGGTCCCATTCTCAGTTCAGTGGTTTAATGATGGCAGTCGCTATGTATTTGCTGTATTCTGGCTGTGTCTCTGAGGACAGATCTACATCCAGTTCCAGTCAGCCTGCACTTCTTTGCTTCATCCATCTTATCTAGTTTGGTGGCTATATATGTATGGGCCACATGTGGGGCAGGCACTGAATGGGTGTTCCTTCTGCCTCTGTTCTAAACTTTCCCTCCCTATTCCCTCCCAAGGGTATTCTTGTTCCCCTTTTAAAGAAGGAGTTTAGCATTCGCATTTTGGTCATCCTTCTTAAGTTTCAGGTGTTCTCTGCATCTAGGCGAATTCGAGTATTTGGACTAATATCCACTTATCAAAGAGTGCATACCATGTGTGTTTTTCTATGATTGGGTTACCTCACTCAGGATGATATTTTCCAGTTGCCTACATTTGCCTATGAATTTCATAAAGTCATTGTTTTTGATAGCTGAGTAATATTCTATTGTGTAGATGTACCACATTTTCTGTATCCATTCCTCTATTGAAGGGCATCTGGGTACTTTCCAGCTTCTAACTATTATAAATAAGGCTGCTATGAACATTCAGAGCATGTGTCTTTGATATATGTTGGGGCATCTTTTGGGTATATGCCCAAGAGAGGTATAGCTGGATCCTCAGGCAGTTCAATGTCCAATTTTCTGAGGAACCTCCAGACTGATTTCCAGAATGGTTGTACCAGTCTGCAATCCCACCAACAATGGAGGAGTGTTCCTCTTTCACCACATCCTCGCCAACATCTGCTGTCACCTGAGTTTTTGATCTTAGCCATTCTCACTGGTATGAAGTGAAATCTCAGGGTTGTTTTGATTTGCATTTCCCTTATGACAAAAGATGTTGAACATTTCTTTAGGTGTTTCTCAGCCATTCGGCATTCCTCAGCTGTGAATTCTTTGTTTAGCTCTGAAACCCATTTTTAAATAGGGTTATTTGTCTCCCTGCAGTCTAACTTCATGAATTCTTTGTATATTTTAGATATGAGCCCTCTATCGATTATAGGATTGGTAAAGATCTTTTCCCAATCTGTTGGTTTCCGTTTTGTCCTAACAACAGTGTCCTTTGCCTTACAGAAGCTTTGCAGTTTTATGAGATCCCATTTGTGGATTCTTGATCTTAGAGCATAAGCCATTGGTGTTTTGTTCAAGAAGTTTTCTCCAGTGCCCACGTGTTCAAGATTCTTCCCCACTTTTTCTTCTATAAGTTTGAGTGTATCTGTTTTGATGTGGAGTTCCTCGATCCACTTGGACTTAAGCTTTGTATGGGGTGAAAAGTATGGATCGATCTGCATTCTTCTACATGCTGACCTCCAGTTGAACCAGCACCATGTGCTGAAAATGCTATCTTTTTCCATTGGATGGTTTTGGATCCCTTGTCAAAAATCAACAGACCATAGGTATGTGGGTTCATTTCTGGGTCTTCAATTCTATTCCACTGGTCTATCTGTTTGTCTCTGTACCAATACCATGCAGTTTTTATCACTATTGCTCTGTAATACTCCTGAGTTCAGGGATAGTGATTCCCCCAAAAGATCTTTTATTGTTGAGGATAGTTTAAGCTATCCTAGGTTTTTTGTTATTCCAGATGAATTTGCAAATTGTTCTGTCTAACTCTCTGAAGAATTGGATTGGTATTTTGATGGAGATTGCATTGAATCTGTAGATTGCTTTTGGTAAAATGGCCCTTTTTACTATATTAATCCTGCCAATCCATGAGCATGGGAGATCTTCAATTTCTTTCTTCAGAGGCTTGAAGTTCTTATCATACATATTTTTCCTTGCTTGTTTAAAGTCACTCCGAGGTATTTTATATTATTTGTGACTATAATGAAGGGTGTCATTTCCCTAATTTCTTTCTTGGCTTTTTTCTCTTTTGTGTAGAGGAAGGCTACTGATTTATTTGAGTTAATTTTATACACAGTCACTTTGCTGAAAGTGTTTATCAGGTTTAGTAGTTCTCTGGTGGAACTTTTGGGACCACTTAAATATACTATCATATCATCTACAAATAGTGATATTTTGACTTCTTCTTTTCCAATCTGTATCACTTTAATCTCCTTTTGTTGTCTGATTGCTCTCGCTAGAACTTCAAGAACTATATTGAATGAGTAGGGAGAGAGTGGGCAGCCTTGTCTAGTCCCTGATTTTAGTGGGATTGCTTCATGTTTCTCTCCATTTAGTTTAATATTAGCTACTGGTTTGCTGTATATGGCTTCTACTATGTTTAGGTATGGGCCTTGAATTCCTATTCTTTCCAGGACTTTTATCATGAAGGGGTGTTGAATTTTGTCAAATGCTTTCTCAGCTTCTAAGGAAATGAGCATGTGGTTTTTATTTTTCAGATTGTTTATATTGTGGAATCCGTTGATGGTTTTCCGTATATTAAACCATCCCTTCATGTCTGCCATGAAGCCTATTAGATCATGATGGATGACTGTTTGGATGTGCCCTTGGATTCTGTTTGCAAGAATTTTATTGAGTATTTTTGCATCAATATTCATGAGGGAAATGGTCTGAAGTTCTCTTTGTTTGTTGGGTCTATGTGTGGTTTAGGTATAAGAGTAATTGTGGCTTCATAGAAGGAATTCTGTAGTGCTCCATCTGTTTCAATTTTGTGGAATAGTTTGGATAGTATTGCCATGAGCTCCTCTATGAAGGTCTGATAGAATTCTGCACCAAACCCATCTGGACCTGGTTTTTTTGGTTGAGAGACCTTTAATGACTGCTTCTATTTCTTTCTGAGTTATGGGGTTGTTTAAACGGTTTATCTGTTCCTTATTTAACTTTGGTACCTGGTATCTGTCTAGGAAATTGTCCATTTCCTGCAGATTTTCAAGTTTTGTTGAATATAGGCTTTTGTAGTAGGATCTGATGACTTTTTTAATTTCCTCTGATTCTGTAGTTACGTCTTCCTTTTCATTTCTGATTTTGTTAATTTGGACACACTCTCTGTGTCCTCTCGTTAGTCTGGCTAAGGGTTTATCTATCTTGTTTATTATCTCAAAGAACCAGGTTTTGGTTCTGTTGATTTTTGTATAGTCTTTTTTGTTTCTACTTGATTGATTTCAGCTTTGAGTTTGATTATTTCCTGCCTTCTACTCCTCCTGGGTGTATTTGCTTCTTTTTGTTGTAGAGCGTTCAGGTGTTTTGTCAAGCTGCTGATATATGCTCTGTTCTGTTTCTTTCTGCAGGCGCTCAGAGCTATGAGTTTTCTTCTTAGCACAGTTTTCATTGTGTCCCATAAGTTTGGGTATGTTGTACCTTCATTTTCATTAAATTCTAAGAAGTCTTTAATTTCTTTCATTATTTCTTCCTTGACCAGGTTATCACTGAGTAGAGCATTGTTCAACTTCCAAGTATATCTGGACATTCTTCCCTTATTGTTATTGTAGACCAGCTTTAACCCGTGGCAGTGTGATAGGACGCATGGGATTATTTCTATCTTTCTGTATCTATTGCGGCCTGTTTTATGACCAATTATATGCTCAATTTTGGAGAAAGTACCATGAGGTGGTGAGAAGAAGGTATATCCTTTTGTTTTAGGATAGAATGTTCTATAAATATCTGTTAAGTCCATTTCATTCATGACTTCTCTTATCCTGTCTATGTTTCTGTTTAATTGATGTTTCCATGATCTGCCCATTGATGAGAGTAGGGTGTTGAAATCTTCTATTATTGTTGTGTGAGGTGCAATGTGTGCTTTGAGCTTTAGTAAGGTTTCTTTTATGTATGTAGGTGCCCTTGTATTTGGAGCATAGATATTTAGGATTGAGAGTTCATCTTGGTGGATTTTTCCTGTGATGAATATGAAGTGTCCTTCCTTATCTTTTTTGATGACTTTTAATTGAAAATCAAATTTATTCAATATTAGAATGGCTACTCCAGCTTGCTTTTTCAGACCACTTGCTTCGAAAGTTGTTTTCCAGGCTTTCACTCTGAGGTAGTGTCTGTCTTTGTCTCTGAGGTGTGTTTCCTGTAGGCAGCAGAATGCAGTGTCCTCATTGCATATCCAGTTTGTTAATCTGTGTCTTTTTATTGGAGTATTGAGTCCATTGATATTGAGAGATATTAAGGAATAGTGATTTTTGCTTCCTGTTGTATTCGTATTTGGATGTGAGATTATGTTTGTGTACTTTTCTTCTCTTTGTTTTGTTGCCAAGACAGTTAGTTTCTTGCTTTTTCTAGGGTGTAGCTTACCTCCTTATGTTGCACTTTACCATTTATTATCCTTTGTAGGGCTGGATTTGTAGAAAGATATTATGTAAATTTGGTTTTGTCATGGAACATCGTGGTTTCTCCATCTATGTTAATTGAGAGTTTTGCTGGATACAGTAACCTGGGCTGGCATTTGTGTTCTCTTAAGGTCTATATGACATCTGTCCAGGATCTTCTGGCTTTCATAGTCTCTGGTGAGAAGTCTGGTGTGATTCTGATAGGTCTGCCTTTATATGTTACTTGACCTTTTTCCCTTACTGCTTTCAATATTCTTTCCTTTTTTGTGCTTTTGTTCTTTTGATTATTATGTGACGGGAGGAGTTTCTTTTCTGGTCTAATCTATTTGGAGTTCTGTAGGCTTCTTGTATGTTTATGGGCATCCCTTTCTTTAGGTTAGGGAAGTTTTCTTCTATGATTTTGTTGAAGATATTTACTGGTCCTTTGAACTGGGTGTCTTCACTCTCTTCTATACCTATTTTCCTTAGGTTTGATCTTCTCATGGAGTCCTGGATTTCCTTTTATATTTTGGACCAGTACCTTTTTCCATTTTACATTATCTTTGACAGTTGTGTCGATGATTTTTTTTTCGGAGCTGGGGGTCGAACCTAGGGCCTTGTGCTTGCTAGGCAAGTGCTCTACCACTGAGCTAAATCCCCAACCCTGTGTCGATGATTTCTATGGAATCTCCTGCTCCTGAGATTTTCTCTTCCATCTCTTGTATTCTGTTTGTGATTCTTGTATCTATGGCTCCTTGTCTCTTCTTTGGTTTTCTATATCCAGGGTTGCTTCCCTTTGTGCTTTCTTCATTGCTTCTATTTCCATTTTTAATTCCTTCACCTGTTTGAGTGTGTTTTCCTGGAATTCTTTCAGGGATTTTTGTGATTCCTCTGTATAGGCTTCTACTTGTTTATTTATGTTTTCCTGCATTTCTCTAAGGGAGTTCTTTATGTCTTTCTTGAAGTCCTTCATCATCATGATCATATGTGATTTAAAATCAAGATCTTGCTTTTCTGGTGTGTTTGGATAATCAGTGTTTGCTTTGGTGGGAGAATTGGGCTCTGATGATGCCATGTAGTCTTGGTTTCTGTTGCTTGGGTTCCTGTGCTTGCCTCTTGCCATCAGGCTGTCTCTGGTGTTTCTTTGTTCTGCTATTTCTGACAGTGGCTAGACCGTCCTATAGGCCTGTGTGTCAAGAGTGCTATAGAACTGTTTTCCTGTTTTCTTTCAGCCAGTTGTGGGAACAGAGTGTTCTGCTTTCAGGCATGTAGTCTTTCCTGTTTACTGGTTTTCAGCTGTTCCTGTGGGCGTGTGTCCTGAGTCCACCAGGCAGGTAACTTGGAACAGAAAAGTTGGTCTTACCTCTGGTCCCAGGGCTCACGTTGCTCCTGGGGGTCTCTGTTTGAGCTCTCTGTGAGGGCAGCAACCAGAAGGGCCTGCCCTGCCTTTTCCTGGGCCCCTGTGCACAGGGGTCCCAGATGGCATTAGGTGTTTTACTCTGGAGTCAGAAATGTGGGCAGAGTGTAGTCTCTTCTGGCTTCCCAGGCGTGTCTGTCTGAAGGTTTAGCTCTCCCTCCCACGGGATTTGGGTGCAGGGAGCTGTTGCCTGGGTTCTTCAGATTTGAGTGGTGTCTGGACCACTGGGGACCTGCCGCTTGAGTGCCCCTGTCTTCCTGTTCCCAGAGCCCCTACACCGTTTCCTCTTGGACCAGGGATGTGGGCAGGGGTGGGCAGTATTGGTGGTCTCTCCTGCTCTGCAGTCTCAGGAGTGCCCACCTGTCTCGGTGGTGAACTCTCTCTCCCATGGGGTTTGGGAGCAGGGAGCTGTGGGCCAGGATTAGCGAGGTTCTCATGGGCTTTTCACTACAGAGTTTCTAATATTTCTACATCCCTCCCTCAACAATCATAAAGGCATTGAGAGTGAATATGAACTTTATCATTACAAAGACCACATCCCCTATTCCACTTTTTTTACTAGTTAATGTTTCTGTTGGTGTGGTAAGGAAGTCTTACAAATCATCTTTGAAGAAGAATCTTATTTTGGCACATACACCAATTGTGTAGTAATTTCCAGTGAGAATGTTACCTTATAGGAATTTGAAAAGGAAGATAGTTGCATTGTATATGCATGGAAGAAGAGAGAATTGAATATTATTCTCAGCTAGCTTCCTCTTCTTACGTATCTCAGTACACAAGCACAGGGAACAATGTAGTCTTCCTTTAAGGTGGTCGTTTCTCATCAATTTTACTAATCCGGATAACCATTCTGTCATTCCACAAATCTAAGTTAACATATATAAGTCCCTGTAGGCACGTCTGAGAATCATCAGGCAGTGATTGAAGTTTTTTTATACTTTACAATTACTATTAGTGATCGCACATATACAAGTAATTTCCAAATAGAATGTTAAGAGCCAGTTGCTGAATACACAACAATTTCTGGTTGTTGGACTTAATAAACACCATGCTAGAAGTAACGTGGAGTCTTATTCTCTGGTTCTTAGTCTCACTGCACTGAAAGCTATTATGCAGGCCGCTGATAGACAATACTCTACATCATTTTATTCAACAATGGACTCTTGAGTCATAATAGTAGGGCTAACTCATTTATCTATCTATATGGAGATTAAGTGTAAGTTGACTTGCTTTCTAATGATTTTGTTAATGCCCATATATTAATGCTGTTTTCAGTTTTTTTGTTTTTTTTTTATTAACTTGAGTATTTCTTATATACATTTCGAGTGTTATTCCCTTTCCCGGTTTCCGGGCAAACATCCCCCTCCCCCCTCCCCTTCCTTACACTCCCAACCCTCCCCCCATTGCCGACTTCCCCCCATAGACTAGTTCACTGGGGGTTCAGTCTTAGCAGGACCCAGGGCTTCCCCTTCCACTGGTGCTCTTACTAGGATATTCAATGCTACCTATGGGGTCAGAGTCCAGGGTCAGTCCATGTATAGTCTTTAGGTAGTGGCTTAGTCCCTGGAAGCTCTGGTTGCTTGGCATTGTTGTCCATATGGGGTCTCGAGCCCCTTCAAGCTCTTCCAGTTCTTTCTCTGATTCCTTCAACGGGGGTTCTATTCTCAGTTCAGTGGTTTGCTGCTGGTATTCGCCTCTGTATTTGCTGTATTCTGGCTGTGTCTCTCAGGAGCGATCTACATCCGGCTCCTGTCGGTCTGCACTTCTTTGCTTCATCCATCTTGTCTAATTGGGTGGCTGTATATGTATGGGCCAAATGTGGGGCAGGCTCTGAATGGGTGTTCCTTCAGTCTCTGTTTTAATCTTTGCCTCTCCCTTCCCTGCCAAGGGTATTCTTTTTCCTCATTTAAAGAAGGAGTGAAGCATTCACATTTTGATCATCCGTCTTGAGTTTCGTTTGTTCTAGGGATCTAGGGTAATTCAAGCATTTGGGCTAATAGCCACTTATCAATGAGTGCATACCATGTATGTCTTTCTGTGATTGGGTTAGCTCACTCAGGATGATATTTTCCAGTTCCAACCATTTGCCTAAGAATTTCGTAAAGGCGTTGTTTTTGATAGCTGAGTAATATTCCATTGTGTAGATGTACCACATTTTCTGTATCCATTCCTCTGTTGAAGGGCATCTGGGTTCTTTCCATTTTCTGGCTATTATAAATAAGGCTGCGATGAACATAGTGGAGCACGTGTCTCTTTTATATGTTGAGGCATCGTTTGGGTATATGCCCAAGAGAGGTATAGCTGGATCCTCAGGCAGTTCAATGTCCAATTTTCTGAGGAACCTCCAGACTGATTTCCAGAATGGTTTTACCAGTCTGCAATCCCACCAACAATGGAGGAGTGTTCCTCTTTCTCCACATCCTCGCCAGCATCTGCTGTCACCTGAGTTTTTGATCTTAGCCATTCTCACTGGTGTGAGGTGAAATCTCAGGGTTGTTTTGATTTGCATTTCCCTTATGACTAAAGATGTTGAACATTTCTTTAGGTGTTTCTCAGCCATTCGGCATTCCTCAGCTGTGAATTCTTTGTTTAGCTCTGAACCCCATTTTTAATAGGGTTATTTGTTTCCCTGCAGTCTAACTTCTTGAGTTCTTTGTATATTTTGGATATAAGGCCTCTATCTGTTGTAGGATTGGTAAAGATCTTTTCCCAATCTGTTGGTTGCCGTTTTGTCCTAACCACAGTGTCCTTTGCCTTACAGAAGCTTTGCAGTTTTATGAGATCCCATTTGACGATTCTTGATCTTAGAGCATAAGCCATTGGTGTTTTGTTCAGGAAATTTTTTCCAGTGCCCATGTGTTCCAGATGCTTCCCTAGTTTTTCTTCTATTAGTTTGAGTGTGTCTGGTTTGATGTGGAGGTCCTTGATCCACTTGGACTTAAGCTTTGTACAGGGTGATAAGCATGGATCGATCTGCATTCTTCTACATGTTGCCCTCCAGTTGAACCAGCACCATTTGCTGAAAATGCTATCTTTTTTCCATTGGATGGTTTTGGCTCCTTTGTCAAAAATCAAGTGACCATAGGTGTGTGGGTTCATTTCTGGGTCTTCAATTCTATTCCATTGGTCTATCTGTCTGTCTCTGTACCAATACCATGCAGTTTTTATCACTATTGCTCTGTAATACTGCTTGAGTTCAGGGATAGTGATTCTCCCTGAAGTCCTTTTATTGTTGAGGATAGCTTTAGCTATCCTGGGTTTTTTGTTATTCCAGATGAATTTGCAAATTGTTCTGTCTAACTCTTTGAAGAATTGGATTGGTATTTTGATGGGGATTGCATTGAATCTGTAGATTGCTTTTGGTAAAATGGCCATTTTTACTATATTAATCCTGCCAATCCATGAGCATGGGAGATCTTTCCATCTTCTGAGGTCTTCTTCAATTTCTTTCCTCAGTGTCTTGAAGTTCTTATTGTACAGATCTTTTACTTGCTTGGTTAAAGTCACACCGAGGTACTTTATATTATTTGGGTCTATTATGAAGGGTGTCGTTTCCCTAATTTCTTTCTCGGCTTGTTTCTCTTTTGTATAGAGGAAGGCAACTGATTTATTTGAGTTAATTTTATACCCAGCCACTTTGCTGAAGTTGTTTATCAGCTTTAGTAGTTCTCTGGTGGAACTTTTGGGATCACTTAAATATACTATCATGTCATCTGCAAATAGTGATATTTTGACCTCTTCTTTTCCGATCTGTATCCCTTTGATCTCCTTTTGTTGTCTGATTGTTCTGGCTAGAACTTCAAGAACTATATTGAATAAGTAGGGAGAGAGTGGGCAGCCTTGTCTAGTCCCTGATTTTAGTGGGATTGCTTCAAGTTTCTCTCCATTTAGTTTAATGTTAGCAAGTGGTTTGCTGTATATGGCTTTTACTATGTTTAGGTATGGGCCTTGAATTCCTATTCTTTCCAGGACTTTTATCATGAAGGGGTGTTGAATTTTGTCAAATGCTTTTTCAGCATCTAATGAAATGATCATGTGGTTCTGTTCTTTCAGTTTGTTTATATAATGGATCACGTTGATGGTTTTCCGTATATTAAACCATCCCTGCATGCCTGGGATGAAGCCTACTTGATCATGGTGGATGATTGTTTTGATGTGCTCTTGGATTCGGTTTGCCAGAATTTTATTGAGTATTTTTGCGTCGATATTCATAAGGGAAATTGGTCTGAAGTTCTCTTTCTTTGTTGGGTCTTTGTGTGGTTTAGGTATAAGAGTAATTGTGGCTTCGTAGAAGGAATTCGGTAGGGCTCCATCTGTTTCAATTTTGTGGAATAGTTTGGATAATTTTGGTATGAGGTCTTCTATGAAGGTTTGATAGAATTCTGCACTAAACCCGTCTGGACCTGGGCTCTTTTTGGTTGGGAGACCTTTAATGACTGCTTCTATTTCCTTAGGAGTTATGGGGTTGTTTAACTGGTTTATCTGTTCCTGATTTAACTTCGATACCTGGTATCTGTCTAGGAAATTGTCCATTTCGTGAAGATTTTCAAATTTTGTTGAATATAGGTTTTTATCGTAAGATCTGATGATTTTTTGAATTTCCTCTGAATCTGTAGTTATGTCTCCCTTTTCATTTCTGATTTTGTTAATTTGGACGCACTCTCTGTGTCCTCTCGTTAGTCTGGCTAAGGGTTTATCTATCTTGTTGATTTTCTCAAAGAACCAACTTTTGGTTCTGTTGATTCTTTCTATGGTCCTTTTTGTTTCTACTTGGTTGATTTCAGCTCTGAGTTTGATTATTTCCTGCCTTCTACTCCTCCTGGGTGTATTTGCTTCTTTTTGTTCTAGAGCTTTTAGGTGTGCTGTCAAGCTGCTGTCATATGCTCTTTCCTGTTTCTTTCTGCAGGCACTCAGAGCTATGAGTTTTCCTCTTAGCACAGCTTTCATTGTGTCCCATAAGTTTGAGTATGTTGTATCTTCATTTTCATTAAATTCTAAAAAGTTTTTAATTTCTTTCTTTATTTCTTCCTTGACCAGGTTATCATTGAGTAGAGCATTGTTCAATTTCCACGTATATGTGGGCATTCTTCCCTTATTGTTATTGAAGACCAGTTTTAGGCCGTGGTGGTCCGATAGCACGCATGGGATTATTTCTATCTTTCTGTACCTGTTGAGGCCCGTTTTTTGACCAATTATATGGTCAATTTTGGAGAAAGTACCATGAGGAGCTGAGAAGAAGGTATATCCTTTTGCTTTAGGATAGAATGTTCTATAAATATCCGTTAAGTCCATTTGGCTCATGACTTCTCTTAGTCTGTCGACATCACTGTTTAATTTCTGTTTCCATGATCTGTCCATTGATGAGAGTGGGGTGTTGAAATCTCCCACTATTATTGTGTGAGGTGCAATGTGTGTTTTGAGCTTTAGTAAGGTTTCTTTTACGTATGTAGGTGCCCTTGTATTTGGGGCATAGATATTTAGGATTGAGAGTTCATCTTGGTGGATTTTTCCTTTGATGAATATGAAGTGTCCTTCCTTATCTTTTTTGATGACTTTTAGTTGGAAATTGATTTTATTTGATATTAGAATGGCTACTCCAGCTTGCTTCTTCTGACCATTTGCTTGGAAAGTTGTTTTCCAGCCTTTCACTCTGAGGTAGTGTCTGTCTTTGTCTCTGAGGTGTGTTTCCTGTAGGCAGCAGAATGCAGGGTCCTCGTTGCGTATCCAGTTTGTTAATCTATGTCTTTTTATTGGGGAGTTGAGGCCATTGATATTGAGAGATATTAAGGAATAGTGATTATTGCTTCCCGTTATATTCATATTTGGATGTGAGGTTATGTTTGTGTGCTTTCATTCTCTTTGTTTTGTTGCCAAGACGATTAGTTTCTTGCTTCTTCTAGGGTATAGCTTGCCTCCTTATGGTGGGCTTTACCATTTATCATCCTTTGTAGTGCTGGATTTGTAGAAAGATATTGTGTAAATTTGGTTTTGTCATGGAATATCTTGGTCTCTCCATCAATGTTAATTGAGAGTTTTGCAGGATACAGTAACCTGGGCTGGCATTTGTGTTCTCTTAGGGTCTGTATGACATCAGTCCAGGATCTTCTGGCCCTCATAGTTTCTGGCGAGAAGTCTGGTGTGATTCTGATAGGTCTCCCTTTATATGTTACTTGACCTTTTTCCCTTACTGCTTTTAATATTCTTTCTTTATTTTGTGCGTTTGGTGTTTTGACAATTATGTGACGGGAGGTGTTTCTTTTCTGGTCCAATCTATTTGGAGTTCTGTAGGCTTCTTGTATGTCTATGGGTATCTCTTTTTTTAGGTTAGGGAACTTTTCTTCTATGATTTTGTTGAAGATATTTACTGGTCCTTTGAGCTGGGAGTCTTCACTCTCTTCTATACCTATTATCCTTAGGTTTGATCTTCTCATTGAGTCCTGGATTTCCTGTATGTTTTGGACCAGTAGCTTTTTCCGCTTTACATTATCTTTGACAGTTGAGTCAATGATTTCTATGGAATCTTCTGCTCCTGAGATTCTCTCTTCCATCTCTTGTATTCTGTTGGTGAAGCTTGTATCTACAGCTCCTTGTCTCTTCTTTTGGTTTTCTATATCCAGGGTTGTTTCCATGTGTTCTTTCTTGATTGCTTCTATTTCCATTTTAATTCCTTCAACTGTTTGATTGTGTTTTCCTGGAATTCTTTCAGGGATTTTTGCGATTCCTCTCTGTAGGCTTCTACTTGTTTATTAATGTTTTCCTGTGTTTCCCTAAGTGTGTTCATGTCTTTCTTGAAGTCCTCCAGCATCATGATGAAATATGATTTTGAAACTAGATCTTGCTTTTCTGGTGTATTTGGATATTCCATGTTTGTTTTGGTGGGAGAATTGGGCTCCGATGATGGCATGTAGTCTTGGTTTCTGTTGCTTGGGTTCCTGCGCTTGCCTCTCGCCATCAGATTATCTCTAGTGTTACTTTGTTCTGCTATTTCTGACAGTGGCTAGACTGTCCTATAAGCCTGTGTGTCAGGAGTGCTGTAGACCTGTTTTCCTCTCTTTCAGTCAGTTATGGGGACAGTGTGTTCTGCTTTCAGGCGTGTAGTTTTTCCTCTCTACAGGTCTTCAGCTGTTCCTGTGGGCCTGTGTCTTGAGTTCACCAGGCAGCTTTCTTGCAGCAGAAAATTTGGTCTTACCTGTGGTCCCGAGGCTCAGGTTCGCTCGTGGGGTGCTGCCCAGGGGCTCTCTGCAGTGGCAGCAACCAGGAAGACCTGTGCCGCCCCTTCCGGGAGCTTCAGTGCACCAGGGTTCCAGATGGTCTTTAGCTTTTTCCTCTGGCGTCCGAGATGTGTGTGCAGGGAGCAGTCTCTTCTGGTTTCCCAGGCTTGTCTGCCTCTCTGAAGGTTTAGCTCTCCCTCCCACGGGATTTGGGTGCAGAGAACTGTTTATCCGGTCTGTTTACTTCAGGTTCCGGCGGTGTCTCAGGCCGGTGTCCTGCCGCTCCTGGGCCCTCCCCCACGGGAGCCCAGAGGCCTTATACAGTTTCCTCTTGGGCCAGGGATGTGGGCAGGGGTGAGCAGTGTTGGTGGTCTCTTCTGCTCTGCAGTCTCAGGAGTGCCCACCCGACCAGGCGGTTGGGTCTCTCTCTCACCGGGTCTGGGAGCAGAGAGCTGCTGCGGGCCGGGATCCGCGGGTGTCCTGTTTTCAGTTTTGATCAGAGAAGTTTCTTTCCAGAGTTTGAGAATGCTACTACAAAGCTGAAACTGTCCATTCTTCAGAAAATAAGTGATTATTAAATTAAATGATTATTAAATGATTAAGTCATAATCTATATGTATACAGCACTATTTCCAAGGATCAGGGACCATGTGAAACAGAGTTCTGAGATAATATAAGGTCTAAGGTCTGCTACGAGGTGGTATGCAATGCTGTATTCTAGGCATGGCATGGGCTTTGTACTCTCAACAGCTCTGGTAATCTCCACCAGACCTACCCAAAATTCAGTGAGTAAAATTTCACCATCTTGAGAAAGGATGGATGATTAACGATTGCTCTGGATAAGGGAGAGTTGTATTAAGTCTCAATACAGCCCCTTGTATATTGTCCATGCTCCTATAATTTGGTTCCTGGTACATGCTTCTGTAAGAAATCTTAATTTATCTTATTAGTTCGCCAAAAAATAAGAGACATACAGACAGACAGAAAGTAGTTGGGGATTTGTTGAGAAGAAGAAAAGACTCATTTTTATCCCCTGTCATTCATTCTATGTTCCTCTCATGCTCTATAGGGTACTGTAAGTTTAATGAAGAATAAAATGAAAACTATCAAACTATGTTAACTAAACATATTAAATGTAGCACACCAGTATATATCACGAGCATTCCACTTAAACAGTTACTTTGTGAATGAAATCCTATAAGAAGACTATTATAAACTGAATTCAAGAAACAAAGGAATGAAATTAGTGGTTTTAGTCTTTAGAATGAAAATCGTAAGCAGTGTGCACCTTGGGCACTAACTCATGCACATCGAAGCTTCTATTTCCTTTATGTCATCACCATCATCCATTATCCTCACCTCCATGGTTAGGTTGTCTCCAGAATTCTTCATTCCATTCATGTGTGCAACTTTTCTAAGTTCCTTTAAGCCCTTCTGGGGTTTGTTGGTCACAATGAGCCACCGAGCTGACTCTGACAGCCACCTGTCAAGAAGATGTTGGAGGTAGAAACAATCCTTATGAAGTCATTTTCCATACAAAATTTAACCTTTGAAATTTTGTTCTTTAACTGAATACATACAACATTCTGATATAACAATCTCTATAATCTTTTGTTATCTAATGCCTTCATTAAAAGTTAGGAATGTTTCAGCCACATAATTTACTTCACTTTTGAAATGCATACCGAGATCCCCAGTGGGGATCTGTCTCCCTATACTAGATATACATTTGTAGTATGGTTCATGGAACTAGACTATTAGCGATGCTTCCACAGACATATACTAACTTCTTTAGGGTATAGAAATTGTTGTTTAACAATGTGTTCTTTTTTCTAAATTAGAAACATTGTATAAATATTATATACTAATTATATCATCCAAATTCCTAACTTCATCTAATCAGTTGCTGACTTCTGGCCATGCAAGCCGGGTAAACCTGCTCCTGCTTCTCATTTACATGATGGAAGCAGCTGCATAAGCACTGGGAGCTTGTCCCAGCACTGCTTCTCTCTGGATGGCAACTGATTGTGGTGGAGCAAAGGTTGAGGGGAAAACCTGGTTTTGTGAGGGGAAAACCTGGTTTTGTGAAAGTAAAGGTTGCTTAGTATAAATAATATTTATTCTCCTTGATTCATTATTCTGTAGCCAGAAGTCAATGGCTTCAGACAAATTAACACCTGCTGCAGGGGAATAAGTTAAGGATTTCTTGCTAGTGCTCCCTTCTCTGGCCAGGCAACCAGGAGCCCCTCACTGGTGAAGCTAGTTAAGTCTTTGTGAACCAGAGTGGAAAGAAAGAGTCATTCACACAAGGAAACACAAACCTGAAAAAGTTGAAAATTACTGTATCAACTTTTATTTCATGCTTTCAGATTTTTTTATAGACAAAAGTTCTCTGTGTGTAAAAGAATTAGCTAATATATAAAACATCACAAATAAAAAAGTTTTAGAATCCTTTATACTGAGAAATATGCACAGATACACATACATTCATTTGTACACCTTTTAGTTGGCCCAACTATCTGTCTCAATCAACTCCATAAGTATTTGTGCATGCTTACATGTATATATATATATATATATATATATATATATATATATATATATATATATATATATATATATATATATCCAGACATATACATTTGGATGGATGGATGGATTGAAAGGGCAGAGTCCACCAAGCAACCACATTTCTTTCTTTTCCCTGGCATTTTTATATGTTCTAGACAAAAGTTCTTCAGAAAATTACCTCATAAAATTTTACACAAAATGGGAGATACAAAATGATGCTAATTTTAAGTTGTAAGCAGTGTTTCATTCTATAAGCTCATTATAAGTTCAAAGCAATAGTTTCATATAACCTTGTCCTATCATAGAGCACACCTGTAGATTCATCCTTGGATCCAACTTAGAATGAATGTTTTACCTTGAACACAAATTTGCCTTTGTAGTGTAATCTTGAAAGCTCATTGTATTTCTTATTATGTAGTCTTTACTTGCTACTATGAGTGAGCACATTCTATTCTTGAGTCTAAATTTATTACATCTTTTTAGCAAAACAACTAAAATCATCCCTTAAAACTTTCTTTCTAAGATTATTTGAACCAAACAGGAACTCTATAAGGTCATTAATTTGTCAAAACAGCATTAATTCATGAAAGTTAATCTTTATTTTGATGTGCAGGAAATCAGCTCAATAGGGTTGGCTAATTCCTATGAGTTGTTATGTTAATTTAATAATGACAGGAAAGGCTTATCAGTTGCAAGAAGCAATCCTGAGATAAAGTCTCTTTCAGAGATTACCCATTTTAGTCCATGCAAAAAAGTGGGCCACCTCTAGAAAGGCCATCTGCTAGCCTTAGCTTTTCCTAGATGGCTCCTGACACATAATAATAATGATAGACTGTGTGGATAAAAAAAGGGAGTGGCAGATGAGTCTTTGTACTTGTCTGTATAAACTCGTCTCTCTGTATTAAGTCTGTGGTCACCCTATAGAGTCATATTCTGATGACGCTGTGATAGTAATTGTTAAGTCTTTTAAAAGGAGGTAAGGAAAGGAATACTGTTGGGGTTCATCTTGTGTGTTGTGTATTCAGTACCTGAATACTGTGCCCCAGACCAGAATGAAACCTAATATTAGGGCACTGTATTAACCAATGTACTGTAATGAATTCTCCCCATTAATATATGATTGGTCAATAAATGACAGGGACATATGACTGGGCAGAAAGATAGGAAGGAGGAGCTTAGAATCAAATGAGGGGTCTTAAAAGAGACCAGAAGGGAGGAAATAAAAAACAAGAAGAGGAGGATATTTCCATCAGATAGGCTGGATCAAGAGCATGTGGCCAAGAGAAGTTCACCCTGAGGACAGGGAGATAGAGTAGAAGTCAGAGAGACATTATATTGGCAAGTGATTGACATTTGGGTGGGTTTTAAGAGGTGGAAGGATTAAAATATCTCAGAACCTTCCCAGCATATGTTCCCAAAAGAAAGACACACTCAGACCCTTTTTTAGTACATCTTAAACA
Source organism: Rattus norvegicus (assembly GCF_021556685.1). Lineage (NCBI taxonomy): Eukaryota > Metazoa > Chordata > Mammalia > Rodentia > Muridae > Rattus > Rattus norvegicus. Next base: position 218,152,681 of record NC_141534.1, read on the forward strand.
GCAGAAGAGCTGGTCCACTGCCTAACCTCCGTGTTGTTAATCCTGAGGTATTAATTATGTAACTCTATATAATTACATAGAATTTAATTCTATTTTCTATCTTAGGCACCCCAGACCCACTTATGGCACCCTCTGGGCCATACTTTCTTAGCCCAGAGCCTGGGGTGATCTCCTTGCTTTTCTACCCCATTAAAGCTTCTCTCTTTCCTTTGTCCACACACTCTGCTCAGCATGGCCTATCTCCTTCCTTTTCTCCTTCTGGTCCCAAGCCTGGGAAAGCCTAAAATCCTGCCTCTGTTTTTCCTCTCCAGCTAGAAGCTATTGGTATCTTGATTTAATAGTCAGAACCAACTTGGGGCAGTATCCCAAAGATGCATGCAGACACTTGTGCAAACAGTTTTTGGGAACATAATTAGCATTTGTAATACAGCAGCTACATGTGAGGGCCATACCTATTCCAACCACCATACTTTCCATTGCAAAAAATACAATCACCTTGTCTTTGGTGAATCAGTTGCTAACCCCTGGCATCTGCCACCTCAGGAGTCCAATTAAACATATTTTATTTAATTCATCTAATTAACCAACAGCATCTCCAACCCTATTATCTGGCAAAAGAAAAAGTATGACAACAAAACTCTACAAATGAGCTGGTGCCCCTCTCACAAACTTGTGTTTTTAAGGATTAATGATGGACATACCTTTAGGGCCTTACCATGGTGGAGTATTTGGTTTTAAAAAGAATTGCTGCTCTACCATTTCAAATAAATAAATGAGCATATTATATTTATGTATACATGTACATATACATCTATGTATATATACATATATATTGGATTTATTTTAATGATTTACAGGATGCTATCAAGCTAATCCAACAATGACTAGCTGTGCATGGAAAGTCCAAGAATCTACTTGTTGCTCACTCCTAAAACCTGGTCTTCTGTATATTCTGAAATCCCAAAGAATTAGTCTCCAATTCCAAGAATAGTTGTGCTAGCAATGTGAGGGCAAGCAGACAAAAAGCAAAAGCTTTCTTCTTCTATGCTCTTTTGTAGGTTTCTAGCAGAAGGTATAGCCCAGATTAAAAGTGTCTTCTTTCCTCAAGATACAAATCAAAGATATGTGTCTTCCTACTTCAAAGGTCTAGACTACAAACGGATTCACCCACTTCAAAACTAGCAAAAGTAATCTCTCACAGGTTCGCTTATCATTTATGAATTGTAGTTCATTACAGATGTAGTCAAGTAGAGAATAACTATCACATAAGGACAGGCAGGAAGAAAAAATATTTATTCTGCATTCCTTGGTACTATCATTTTGTTTTGTATGTTTTGTTTTGTTTTGTTTTTCCTACCAAAAAACTTAAACTCTGCATATAGCACTTAACTATAAAATAGTATAATTTTTTTCTATTAGGATAAAATATCCAATTATTTGAATATACTTTAATATTAAAGGTTTAATCATAATATGAAGAGATATATAATATCTCTTCCAATTAATTAGTGAAATACAGAATTTGCAGTTAAACACAATTTATTATAAGAAGTGAATCCTTTTCAATGTACCAGAAGCTCTTGTTACACTTATGTCTGATTTTATAAAATTATTTGTTTAGCTCAAGTTTATGCAGAAATCAGTCCCCTCGGTTTTATCTGACAGTCGTCCTTGTCGTCCTGACCCATAAATTCAAAGAGGAGTACACACTGTCATATGTAGACTAAAGGAAATGCATTTCTTATGTCCTTATTCCTGTTCATTATCTTCACAGATTTCCATTACACAGAATCAGAAAGAAAGCTCATACCTTGTGAGTATAAGGAAGAAGAAAATTGGTACAGACATTGCCAGCTGGAGGTGGTGCCAGTTTTGAAATTGAAAAGCCAGGCCTGCCAATATCATGCTTCCAAAGCTACCAGCACAAGGTGCAATCACTGACATCATGGCTAGAAATTTATGGCTTGTCCATTCAAACACTGAAAGAAAAAGTTATATTAACTCCAAAGGGTTTTGCAAGGTCAAAACCAAAGTTTGAACAATGTTCCATTTCAAAATCTTTGACTTACTGAGCAAGTTACTATTTACTAGAATGGGTTCAAAAGTCATTCCTGCCAGGAATCTTAATGAGCAATAAATGAAGAAGTTGGAAGCAAAACCTACACAGGTTTCAGTGATGGCCATTTGTAATAAAGCACATTTTAAAACGAACTTCCTCCCAAACCTGAGAAAAAGGGAGAAATTAGATTATGAGAAGAATTCAGTTTGCTTGAAACTTCAAGACAGCTATAATTCTAAATAATAAGGAATTGTAAATAACAGAGAGTGCATGAACTCAAAAGATTATTTTCATTTTTATAAATACATAAACAATATTTTTCTTAATTCCTAACCAGCAATTTTATTAACTCATGTCATCTAATAAAATACTATGTTGGTATTATAATATATCATAAATTATATACCACATAATGTACTTAGCATATTTAATATTGATTTGTTTCTTTGATAAGACAAGATACTTCTTAAAAGCTACTTAAGGGAGAAAAGACATATTTTGTAGAATACCATCAGATACACAGTGAATAAAGCATGGAAATTGTGTTGTATGGTGCCATTGAGCATGAGATAGATGACTCATTCAGAGGCTAAACTAATAAATGGTTATCATACCACATTTCAAATAGGTATTTCCCACAATATGTATGTAAGCAACCCAATTCCCATAAGAAAACTCCATTGCCAAATGTTCTGTGTCCTCCCAAAACACCTTCATTAGCTAAAGTACAAAGTTTTCAAACACATGAACTTTTGGTGGACAGGTGAGCATAGTACAAAACACATATAGTCCTTGTAAAATTAGGTTTCTAAGCCAGCACTTAGATGTTTAGTACTGCAGAGATTGTGGCTAAAATAATATCAATGGAATAGTTGATGTGTGCCTTTGCAAAAGCTATGTGTGCTGAATTTGAACATATTGACCTTGAAATTCCGATTCCACTTTGCAGTGTAGGCTATAAGGCAATCATGATGCAGGGCAAGAGACTTCTAGAAAGTTTCAGAGACATGAGCAACACTGAGAATGAGGAACAAGGAAGGGTGATTAAAAACAGGAAAACAAAATTTTGAGTTCCTCAGAACACTAAAAATGCAATACTTTCTGTAAAATTGAACAAATCATTTGTACAGACGTTATAGGAGCAACTGTGCTGACAAATGGGAACTGGAAAACTTACATGTTATTTGTAGCTTTCATCAACTTATATCATAGCATCAATTATACATTATATCTCATGAGTACTGTGGTGGTTTGAATATGCTTGGACCGTAGGAAGTGGCACTATTAGGAGGTTTGGGCTTGTTAGAATAGATACAGCCTTGCTGGAGGAATGTATTTATAAATGCATTCTCTATGGGGTGTGATTTTAGGTTTTCAATGCTCAAGATCTTCCCATTGTGTAATAAAGTTTCCTCCTGGCTAACTGCAGAAGACATTCTCTTTCTGCATGTCTTTGGATCAATATATAGAACTCTCATTTCCTTCTCTAGCACCATGTCTATCTGGACACTTCCATGCTTCCTGCTATGATGATAAAGGATTCAATGTCTGAAACTGTAATCTAGTCACAATTAAATGCTGTCCTTTATAAGAATTGCCTTGGTCGTGGTGTCTCTTCACAGCAGTAAAACTCTAAGACGGAAGTTGGTACCAGGAGTGGGGTAATGCTATGACAGGCCTGACCATGCTTTTTTTAGAGGACTGTGAATTTGGGGATGTTGGATTTTGGAAATCAGTGGAACGTCCTAAGCTGTGTTAAATAGGCCTAGTAGGAATATGGAAGACATTGTTGCTGAGAATGATTTGAACTGTGAAAACCTGGCTCAAGGGATTTCAGAGGACAATAATGTTAGTGTGTTGCCTAGAGATTGTTTTCTCATATTTTAGTGGAAAATGTGGGTGGTTTTTGCACTGGTTCAAAGAGTCCACCTGAGGCTAAAGTAAAGAGATTTAGATTCATTGTATTAGCAAAGAAAATTCAAAAGACCCTGGTATAATTTCTGTTACTAAATTTCAAATTTATGAAGAGCATTTAGATGAAATACATAAGCTGAGAAAGAAAAAGTACAAAATGTATGATTCAAGTATTAAACAGGCACCAAGAAGTGGAATGGAGTTGAATTTTGAGTTTAAGAAAATAAAATGATTAAAGGATGTGTGATGCCAGGGTAAAATTCCACCCACCTAAGCATATAGTTTATGTGTTTCAGGTTGAATAAGGCACTATTAGGAGGTATGGTCTTGTTGGAGTGTTGTGGCCTTGTTGTAGGAAGTATGTCCTGTGGGTGTAGGCTTTGAGGCCTCAATGCTAAGATCCACTCAGTGTGAAAGAGAGCCTCTTTCTGGCTGCCTGCAGAAGATAATATCTTTCTGCCTGTCTTTGGATCAAGATATAGAATTCTTAGCTCCTTCTCTAGCATCATGTCTTCCTGTACACTGGCATGCTTCCTGCCATGATAATAATGGACTGAACCTCTGAACTGTCAGCCATCCACAAATAAATGTCCTGTATAAGAGTTTCCTTGGTTATGGTGTCTCTTAACAGCCAAGAAACCCTAGCTTAGATAAGTACTTTTATAATATACACATCTCATATTAATATGACTCAATTTAGATTAGAGAAGAATGCATAAATAAATGATTATATTAGGTAAAACGATTAAATGGCAGGTATTATAGAGGTTGGTTGGCTTAAATATTATGTAGTGCTGTAAATTAAATTTGGTATATTCTCACAGGAAATAGTCATTTATAAAATTGATAAATGTACTGATGCTTTAGATGGCAAGCCTTTGGTGGTAGCCTTGTTTCTTTCCAAAAGAAGAATCACTAAAAACAGAAAATCTGGAATTGAGTTTTCCATTATTCATGTACACACTTCTTGATTGATTTTGTTGTTAAAATTTAGTACTCTGGGACTTGAGTGACTTCATTAACCTGTTTTAAGAAAGGAAATGGAAACATTTGAAATGTAAGTAAAGAAATATATCTAATAAAAATTTTAAAAAAGCATTTTCTGTTTTATGCCTTTTTGTAGACAAACTCTATTTTGTATTGTATGGGTGTATCAAAAAACCTATGGCCTATTGCTTAAACTGGAAATAGGGGTTGGACATACAAAAGAGAGAAAAGATTTGGGTATATAGCCAGGGCTTAGAGATTGACCCTGGAAAGTATGAGGAGATCTATAAATGGTATCTGAGCAGATGTAAACAGGCATGTGGAAGAATGTAGGTTAAAATAAATGAGTTATCTTTAGTTATGGTGTAGTCATAAAAGAGCATAAGCACAGCTTTCTGGCCAAGGAATTCGTAAATATATTTTGAGTCTGCATCTTATTTTGGGACCATGGGGCTAGAAGGAAGAATGAGACCCCAACTTCAAAAGTTTCTAATGTCTCTGTTTCATTTTATCATACTATCTAAAGTTTTGACACATTTTTCCAAGAATGTCATTAAATGTATTACCCCATCTTTGAGATTGTCATTTTCTGTGGCACTACTCAAAGAAGAAACTAATATTCCTCTATGGTAGCATTATGTGACATTATTTTTAAAGATAATAACAAATGTCTAGTCACTTTAGGTACGGAACTGAAAAGAGACTAAAGAAAATATACAACAAAAATCTAAGTTGTTGAACCAATGAGTTTTATTGTGCTAATCAAATGAATATGGATGAAAAATTCCTTAAAGAAGTAACATGACTCAAAGACAGCCCCATCACCAAACCCATCCCTCATGAGAGCTAGCTCATGAAAACTGGAAACATACCGGAAAACTGGAAACATTATCTACCTGGTTCGCAAATAGTCCAACAGGTTAATGGATGGCCTTTGCTATTAACACAACTAGTTTGAGCCTCTTCCTATGAAGAATTCTGTCTTTTCCAGAGTGTTCAGCGAATGTAAACTCTTTCTAGGCAGATCAACTTGTCTGACAGTGTCTCTGAGAAATGCATACTACTTATACATGCATGGAAAAGAAGGGGACTAATTAATCTGATCAATTTCAGAGTCTTCTTTAAGTTATTTGATTGTTTATCTCCTGGGTTTCCCTGAAGGATGAATGTTTCTCCTTCACTAGAACATCTGTTTCATCTCCCTATAAATAACTTATCTCAAAATATGTGATTGGTTCAGCTCTGTTACAACATATATTGTTTATAGGAGTGTCCATATAAGAGAGAAGAAAACTGAAGCAAATTGATTTGCAGAAATTATTTGTTAATTTAAAGAAAATATTATCAAGCACAAGATGCCAATTCTTATTCCACAATTAGTCGCTACAGTATTTATTTGCCTAATTACATATTATGGAATCTATAACTGTCAGAAAGATGTGCCAGCAGAAAAAAGCATAGAAATGAGAGGTATAACTTCTAAAAGTTTGGTTCTGCAAGAAGCTGAGAAAATTCACTTCAAAAAGTGAGGTTAAAATCAAGGCTTTATTTTCTAAGCACTCAAGCGGGTTCTGAACCATGTCTTTAAAGGGATACTGTACAGCATTGTTAAAGGATGAAAAACCACAAAGCAAGAGTGGAGCAGGGGAGTTGTAGCATTGTCTACTTATATTTTGACACAAAAGGTTGTGAAAAGGAATTTCCATTAAGGTTTTGTCACTGATTGGAGCCAGCCAGTCACAGGAAGGGAGTTTATAGAGCTTAGCAGGTCCTTGACTCAGAGTTTGGATGGTCATACCTCATTCTGGACATCTGGCCCACAACTCAAAATGATTAGGGGACCAATGAGTCAACAAGCTGCATATACTTAATTAGGTCATGACAGGCAAACAGTTATATACACTTATGACTTGGGTATCTTAGTTTAGATAACAGGCAACTCTTCACATTCTTTTCTAATTTACAGATTAACAGACAAACAAGAAACATCTGGTGAAACAGGATAGAAATTGGTTTCTGGCCTGAAAACATGAACTTAGTTTGACCCTGGCAACAAGATGGAGAAGTTATTCCTGAGATGGCTGGACTCAGACAACTGTCACCTTCAACCAACACATTCCCAATGACACATGATCATATATCCCACAGGCATCAAAAAACATACTTCTTGTAGTGACAAGCAACTAAAATACCTTATTTTTTCACTTGGAATCACATCTACTCAATTCAATGTTCTGGAGGAAGGGGTCAAAGTGCCTTGATGAAGAACATTTTTTATAATAAAAAATATGAATATGGGGAAATTAATGATATGACATTACTTAATCTTGATTCCATAGTTAACTTTTTCTCTGTTTCTAAACTGTCTTGTGCACCTGCCTCTTGAACACATGTTCATAGATTTTCTTATTGGTTCAGTGGAAGAACTAGAACAGTATAAGGTACAATCATCTTCAATGAGTCACAGCTGCTAAAAGTACATGGAGTGGACAGGAGAACCCTAAATACACTCACCTGTCTGATAGAGGTCCATTTACAATACCTCCTATAAATGCACCAATCATAAATGAAAATTTAGTGACAGAATTCAGTACCTGAGATTCACACACCAGGTCCCACTAGAAAAAAAAAAAAAGAAAATGGCCAACTCAGAGATTATAGCTACTCAGTATCATTTGCTGTAAGTCTTCACCATAACCTCTGGTTTAACCTTGAAGTCCTATCTTTCTCTTCAACATTTCTTTTGGATACAATAATATTTCTACTATCAGCTAAAGTTACATCTTTCTAAGGACATTCAGCTAACTCCTTGTAGCTTAGGTTAATGATTTGTAAAATGTGCTAAACTAGACCATAAAGTACAGTCATTTGAGATATTTAAAGCATTTTCTAGAATACACATATCAGTGTATAAACTCTCACATTCTTCCCCCAGGTATAGATAGAGCCTAGAAATGACTGCATTCTCTTTCCCCACCCCTTATTTCTTTCTTTTCTTTTCTTATTTTGCTAAAAGTGAGTATTTAACCAAGTAGGACAGTGTTCTAACAATGAGAAACATTCAAGCCTGTTATAGAGGTAAATATATATTCTTTTTTTTTTTTTGGCAATGATGAGATTGTACCCTGCATTACTCTAACTTCGAGTAATAGCTTTAGATGACCTCATGATTTTATTTAATCACCCAGTTCTTTTTAAATTTTAAATAAAGACTGAATAACACTGTCTTTTTATAACACATTTAAGAAAGCACGTAAGTATTTTCATAAAATAAGTAGTACATTCACTAAGGAGATTTAGGTTGAAGAGACACCAAAGAGAGCATTGAGTTCAGTTCTTAACATACACATAGTGGCTCACAAACTGCTGCAATTTCAGTTTCCTGGGCTAAAACACCCTACCTATTTTTACTTCTTTGTGCATCAAGCACACATGTGGTACTCATACATATATTCTAGAAAACACTGATAAATAAATGAATAATAAACAGTGTTCATCCTTAGAATAAAATACTAGAAGAATGAGAAATGTTTCACAGTTAATATATCAGTAATCAATGTTGGCTAACAGTTGAAGACTGAGCTAAATGAATATCCATTATTTCTGCTATAGGTAAAGCCACATCATTACTTCATTTTGGGGAATGACTTACCTCAGTCACAGTGGTAGAATGAAAGTTACTCCTGTCATATACCCAGCCATCCACACAGGGCTCAGTGTCTGCTTCTGTGACACTGGAGAAAGTATCATTCAAATCAAGAAGATGCCACTGTGGTTGGGCAAAACGACGACACTTATCTAGTCTCAGGTGGGAGTCCAAGGGGATGGAGATCTTCAGGAGTTTATCTTGGTTCAGGATTCTGCTGTGATTATCAGAGACAGTGACATTGTCGAGGATCGGGACCCAGCAGCGATGACTGGGAATGGCTGCAGTAAAGTTCTCAATTGTACTATGAGGTACCACACTAACATTGATTAAAAAAACAAAAGCCATCTGAAGGATCTGGAATCGCCCTAGGCTTCCTACTTGATTCAGGAGTTCCTGAAAGGCCATTGAAGCTGAATAAATATCTCCAATGAGACACAAATAATACTTTCATGTAAATTAGTACAAAGTATTTAAAAAGAACATATATTTCACAAAGACACCATAACAGGGTTGATCCTGTGCTGTTTGCCCCTCATTACTTCTCCATTGCAGTCAGAGAACCATTACCTTCTAGGGAGCTAAGGATTCGGCATGGAGCTTCTTGTTTTAAAGTCACCAAGCATATTACTTATGTTTTTATTTCTGCAGTAGGATTTGTTAAAGATTTATTTTTAAAGGAATTTTGCTTACACAATCCCCATGGTTAAATATGGACATTGATCTTCAAATCTCAGAAAATAATAAGAGTTAATCTATTACATATTATGTACTACAGAAGGTGTAATATAAAGGACTTCAAAGTGAACCAGTCTCATCTCTGCCCAAGCTAAGACTGTCCCACAGGCGTCCAAATCCAAAATCAGTCTGGAGAGACCTGGTCTCCCAGGAGCACTGTCACTCCTAAGCACACAGGTGAGAGGCCATTTCTGCTCCGTTAATTTTCCAAAGAAAGACCCACCGGGAGCTCACAGGGCACAGGAACCTTGGAGCAGCCTGGGACAGGAACTTTCCCGTCTCCGTCTGCACCAAGAGCTAAGGCTGCCCCTCAGCTCTCTCAACTCAAAGCCTGCCCAGAGAGAGCTGGTGTCCCTGGAATGCTCTGATTCTTAAGATCACAGGCTCACAGGCACAGAGAAGGGACAAACTCCAGCCAGAAACATCAAGACCAACCAACATTAGAGATAACCAGATGGCAAGAGGTAAGTGCAAGAACCTAAGCAACAGAAACCCAGACTATTTGGCATCATCAAAACCCAGTTCTCCGACCACAGCAAATACCGGATACCCAAACACACAGGAAAAGCAAGAGTTGTATTTAAAATCATGTCTCTGATGTTGATAAAGGACTTTAAGAAGGACATAAATAATCCTTTAAAGAAATACAGAAGAACATATGTAAACAAGTAGAAGACCTGAAAGAGGAAACACAAAAAATTCCTTAAAAACAGTTACAGGAAAACACAACCAAACAGGTAAAGGAATTGAAAATCCTAAAATCTAAAAATGGAAATAGAAAGAATAAAGAAATCACAAGGGGAAACAACACTGGAGATAGAAAACCTAGGGGAAGGATCAGGAGTCATAGATGCAAGCATCACCAACAAAACATGAGAGATTGAAGAAAGAATATCATGGACAAAAGATGCCGTTGAAAACATTGACATGATAGTAAAAGAAAATGCAAATTGCAAAAAGCTCCTAACACAAAATATCCAGGAAACCCAGGACACAATGAAAAGTCCAGATTATAGGTATAGAAGAGACTGAAGCTTCCCAAATTAAAGGGCCAGTAAATATCTTCAACAAAATTATAAAAGAAAAGTTCCTAACCTAAAGAAAGAGATGTCCATAAACATACAAGAAGCCTACAGAACTCAAATAGATTGGACCAAAAAGGAATTTATCCATCACATAAGAGTTGTGATGGTTTGCATATGCTTGGCCCAGGGAGTGGCACTCTGAGAAGGTATGGCCTTGTTGTAGGAAGTGTGTCACTGTGGGAGTGGCCTTGCACATGTCTTCCTGGTTGCCTGCAGATGTTCAATCTATTCCTGGCTTCCTTTGTGAGAGGATGTAGAACTCAGCTCCTCCATGCCTGCCTGGATGCTGCCATGCTCCTGCCTTGATGATAATGGACTGAACTTCTGAATCTGTAAGCCAACCCCAATTAACTGTTGTCCTTTATAAAACTTGTATTGATCATGGTGTATGTTCACAGCAATAAAATCCTAACTAAGACATTAGTCAAAACACAAAATGCACAAACTAAAGAAAGAATATCAAAAGCAGTAAGGGGAAAAAGCCAAGTAACATATAAAGGCGAACCTATCAGAATTACACCAGACTTCTCAACAGAGACTATGAAAGCCAGACGATCCTGGGCAGGTTTTATACAGACCCTAAAAGAACACAAATGCCAGCCCAGGTTACTAGATCCAGACAAACTCTCAATTATCATACATGGAGAAACCAGGATACTTCATGACAGAACCAAATTTACACAATATCTTTACACAGATCCAGCCTTACGAAGGATAATAGATGGAAAACTCCAACACAAGGAGGGAAATTACAACCTAGAAAAAGCAAGAAAGTAATCTCTTTGCAACAAATCAAAAATAAGAGAGCCACACAAATATAATTCTACCTCTAACAACAAAAATATCAGGAAACAACACTCACTATTTCTCTTAACATCAATGGACTCAATTCCCCAATAAAAACATAGACTAATAGACTGGATATGTAAAGAGGACCCAGGATTTTTCTGCACACAGAAAACACACCTCAGGCCAAAATTGGGATACAGCTCAAGGGAAGGTCCCAAGACCTGACACAATTACTGAGGCTATGGGGCATTCATAAATTGGGACCTATCATGACAGCTGTCCAAAAGACCCAACAAGCAGCTCAGAGTCAGATCCAGATATTTGCACCCAACCAATGAAGAGAAGCTTATGACCCCTCTGGTTGAATTAGGGAAAAGCTGGATGCCCTGTCTTTTCTTCTTTACAATTTCTCTCTTGTCCCCCACCACAATTTTTCTTTCAAATTTCATGTGTGTGCTATTTTTTAATCATTTTTCTTTATTGAATATTTTTATGTACATTTCAAATGTTATCCCCTTTCCTAGTATCCCGTACATAACCCCCCTATCCCATCCCTTCCCCCTTCTTCTATGAGTGTGTTCCCCCACCCGAAAACCCATCCCACCCTGCATTCCTCTATTCTGGGGCGGGGATGTCCAGCCTAGGCAGGGCTGAGGGTTTCTCTTCTCATTGGAGCCCAACAAGGCCATCCTCTGCTACATAGCAGCTGGAGCAATGGGTCTGTTAATGTGTACTCTTTGAATGGTGGTTTAGTCCGTGGGAGCTCTGGTTGTTTGGTATCATTGTTCTTATGAGGTTGCAAACTACTTCAGCTCCTTCAATCTTTCTTTAACTCCTCCAATGGGGACTGCATTCTCAGTTCAATGGTTGGCTGTGAGCATTCACCTCTGTATTTGTCATACTCGGGCAGAGCCTCTCAGGAGAAAACTATATCAGACTCCTTTCAGCATGCACTTCGCGGCATCAGCAATATTGTCTTGGTTTGGTGGCTGTATGTATATGGGTTGGATCCAGAGGTGGGGCAAGCTCTGAGTAGCCATTCCTTTAGTCTCTGCTCCACAGGTGTTTCCTTCAGGAAATGTTCCCTGGTGCCAATGTGTTCAAGGATCCTTCTCACTTTCTCTTCAACTAGATTCAGCGTATCTGCTTTTATGTGAAGGTCATTGATCTACTTGGACTTGAGCTTTATACAGGGTGATAAAAAAACTGTATGGTAGAGAAGAGACTGCACTCTGCACACATCCAGACGCCAGAGGAAAACACCAAACTCCATCTGGAACCCTGGTGCACGGAGGCTCCTGGAAAGAGCGGCGCAGATCTTCCCGGTTGCTGCCGCCGCAGAGAGCACTTAGGCAGTACCCCACGAGCAAACTTGAGCCTCGGAACCACAGGTAAGACCAACATTTCTGCTGCAAGAAACCTGCCTGGTGAACTCAGGACACACAGAGGCAAAATTCCTCTAGGACCGGGCACTTCCTGTGTTTACCGGAAGTCCCACACCCGCGGATTCCGGCCCACAGCAGCTCTCTGCTCCCAAACCCCGTGGGAGAGAGACCTCACCACCTGGTCAGGTGGGCACTCCTGAGGCTGCAGAGCGGAAGAGACCACCAACACTGCCCACCCCTGCCCACATCCCTGGCCCAAGAGGAAACTGTATAAGGCCTCTGGGTTCCCGTAGGGGAGGGCCCAGGAGCGGCAGGACCCTGCAACTGAGACACTGCCGGAACATGAAGGAAACAGACCGGATAAACAGTTCTCTGCACCCAAATCCCGTGGGAGGGAGAGCTAAACCTTCAGAGAGGCAGACACGCCTGGGAAACCAGAAGAGACTGCACTCTGCACACACATCTCAAACACCAGAGGAAAACACCAAACGCCATCTGGAAACCTAGTGCACAGAAGCTCCCAAAAAGGGCGGCGCAGATCTTCCTGGTTGCTGCCGCCGCAGAGAGCTCGTGGGCAGCACCCCGTGAGCAAACTTGAGCCTCGGGACCACAGGTAAGACCAACATTTCTGCTGCAACTGACCTGCCTGGTGAATTCAAGACACAGGCCCACAGGAACAGCTGAAGACCTGTAGAGAGGAAAAACTACACACCCGAAAGCAGAACACTCTGTCCCTATAACTGGCTGAAAGAAAACAGGAAAACAGGTCTACAGCACTCCTGACACACAGGCTTATAGGACAGTCTAGCCACTGTCAGAAATAGCAGAACAAAGTAACACTAGAGATAATCTGATGTCAAGAGGCAAGCACAGGAATCAAAGCAACAGAAACCAAAACTACATGGCATCATCGGAGCCCAATTCTCCCACCAAAATAAACATGGAATATCCAAACACACCAGAAAAGCAAGATCTAGTTTCAAAATCATATTTGATCATGATGCTGGAGGACTTCAAGAAAGACGTGAAGAACTCCCTTAGAGAACAAGTAGAAGCCTACAGAGAGGAAGCACAAAAATCCCTGAAAGAATTCCAGGAAAACACAATCAAACAGTTGAAGGAATTAAAAATGGAAATAGAAGCAATCAAGAAAGAACAAACGGAAACAATCCTGGATATAGAAAACCAAAAGAAAAGACAAGGAGCTGTAGATACAAGCTTCAAAAACAGAATACAAGAGATGGAAGAGAGTATCTCAGAAGCAGAAGATTCCATAGAAATCATTGACTCAACTGTCAAAGATAATGTAAAGCAGAAAAAGCTACTGGTCCAAAACATACAGGAAATCCAGGACTCAATGAGAAGATCAAACCTAAGGATAATAGGTATAGAAGAGAGTGAAGACTCCCAGCTCAAAGGACCAGTAAATATCTTCAACAAAATCATAGAAGAAAACTTCCCTAACCTAAAAAAAGAGATACCCATAGGCATACAAGAAGCCTACAGAACTCCAAATAGATTGGACCAGAAAAGAAACACCTCCCGTCACATGATAGTCAAAACACCAAACGCACAAAATAAAGAAAGAATATTAAAAGCAGTAAGGGAAAAAGTCAAGTAACATATAAAGGCAGACCTATCAAAATCACACCAGACTTCTCGCCAGAAACTATGAAGGCCAGAAGATCCTGGACTGATGTCATACAGACCCTAAGAGAACACAAATGCCAGCCCAGGTTACTGTATCCTGCAAAACTCTCAATTAACATAGATGGAGAAACCAAGATATTCCATGACAAAACCAAATTTACACAATATCTTTCTACAAATCCAGCACTACAAAGGATAATAAATGGTAAAGCCCAACATAAGGAGGCAAGCTATACCCTAGAAGTAGCAAGAAAATAATCATCTTGGCAACAAAACAAAGAGAAGAAAAGCACACAAACATAAACTCACATCCAAATATTAATATAACGGGAAGCAATAATCACTATTCCTTAATATCTCTCAACATCAATGGCCTCAACTCCCCAATAAAAAGACATAGATTAACAAACTGGATACGCAACGAGGACCCTGCATTCTGCTGCCTACAAGAAACACACCTCAGAGACAAAGACAGACACTACCTCAGAGTGAAAGGCTGGAAAACAACTTTCCAAGCAAATGGTCAGAAGAAGCAAGCTGGAGTAGCCATTCTAATATCAAATAAAAACAATTTTCAATTAAAAGTCATCAAAAAAGATAAGGAAGGACACTTTATATTCATCAAAGGAAAAATCCACCAAGATGAACTCTCAATCCTAAATATCTATGCCCCAAATACAAAGGCACCTACATACGTAAAAGAAACCTTACTAAAGCTCAAAACACACATTGCACCTCACACAATAATAGTAGGAGATTTCAACACCCCACTCTCATCAATGGACAGATCATGGAAACAGAAATTAAACAGAGACGTAGACAGACTAAGAGAAGTCATGAGCCAAATGGACTTAACGGATATTTATAGAACATTCTATCCTAAAGCAAAAGGATATACCTTCTTCTCAGCTCCTCATGGTACTTTCTCCAAAATTGACCATATAATTGGTCAAAAAACGGGCCTCAACAGGTACAGAAAGATAGAAATAATCCCATGCGTGCTATCAGACCACCACGGCCTAAAACTGGTCTTCAATAACAATAAGGGAAGAATGCCCACATATACGTGGAAATTGAACAATGCTCTACTCAATGATAACCTAGTCAAGGAAGAAATAAAGAAAGAAATTAAAAACTTTTTAGAATTTAATGAAAATGAAGGTACAACATATCCAAACTTATAGGACACAATGAAAGCTGTGCTAAGAGGAAAACTCATAGCGCTGAGTGCCTGCAGAAAGAAACAGGAGAGAGCATATGTCAGCAGCTTCACAGCACACCTAAAAGCTCTAGAGCAAAAAGAAGCAAATACAGCCAGGAGGAGTAGGTGGCAGGAAATAATCAAACTCAGAGCTGAAATCAACCAAGTAGAAACAAAAAGGACCAGAGAAGAATCAACAGAACCAAAAGTTGGTTCTTTGAGAAAATCAACAAGATAGACAAACCCTTAGCCAGACTAACGAGAGGACACAGAGAGTGTGTCCAAATTAACAAAATCAGAAATGAAAAGGGAGACTTAACTACAGATTCAGAGGAAATTCAAAAAAATCAACAGATCTTACTATAAAAGCCTATATTCAACAAAACTTGAAAATCTACAGGAAATGAACAATTTCCTAGACAGATACCAGGTACCGAAGTTAAATCAGGAACAGATAAACCAGTTAAACAACCCCGAACTCCTAAGGAAATAGAAGCAGTCATTAAAGGTCTCCCAACCAAAAAGAGCCCAGGTCCAGACAGGTTTAGTGCAGAATTCTATCAAACCTTCATAGAAGACCTCATACCAATATTATCCAAACTATTCCACAAAATTGAAACAGATGGATCACTCCCGAATTCCTTCTATGAAGCCATAATTACTCTTATACCTAAACCACACAAAGACACAACAAAGAAAGAGAACTTCAGACCAATTTCCCTTATGAATATCGACGCAAAAATACTCAATAAAATTCTGGCAAACCGAATCCAAGAGCACATCAAAACAATGATCCACCATGATCAAGTAGGCTTCATCCCAGGCATGCAGGGATGGTTTAATATACGGAAAACCATCAACGTGATCCATTATATAAACAAACTGAAAGAAAAAAACCACATGATCATTTCATGAGATGCTGAGAAAGCATTTGACAAAATTCAACACCCCTTCATGATAAAAGTCCTGGAAAGAATAGGAATTCAAGGCCCATACCTAAACATAGTAAAAGCCATATACAGCAAACCAGTTGCTAACATTAAACTAAATGGAGAGAAACTTGAAGCAATCCCACTAAAATCAGGGACTAGACAAGGCTGCCCACTCTCTCCCTACTTATTCCATACAGTTCTTGATGTTCTAGCCAGAGCAATCAGACAACAAAAGGAGATCAAAGGGATGCAGATTGGAAAGGAAGAAGTCAAAATATCACTATTGCAGATGATATGATAGTATATTTAAGTGATCCCAAAAGTTCCACCAGAGAACTACTAAAGCTGATAAACAACTTCAGCAAAGTGGCTGGGTATAAAATTAACTCAAATAAATCAGTAGCCTTCCTCTACACAAAAGAGAAACAAGCCGAGAAAGAAATTAGGGAAACGACACCCTTCATAATAGACCCAAATAATATAAAGTACCTCGGTGTGACTTTAACCAAGCAAGAAAAAGATCTGTACATTAAGAACTTCAAGACACTGAAGAAAGAAATTGAAGAAGACCTCAGAAGATGGAAAGATCTCCCATGCTAATGGATTGGCACGATTAATATAGTAAAAATGGCCATTTTACAAAAAGCGATCTACAGATTCAATGAAATCCCCATCAAAATACCAATCCAATTCTTCAAAGAGTTAGACAGAACAATTTGCAAATTCATCTGGAATGACAAAAAAACCAGAATAGCTAAAACTGTCCTCAACAATAAAAGAACTTCAGGGGGAATCACTATCCCTGAACTCAAGCAGTATTACAGAGCAATAGTGTTAAAAACTGTATGGTATTGGTACAGAGACAGGCAGATAGAGTAGTGGAATAGAATTGAAGACCCAGAAATGAACCCACACACCTATGGTCACTTGATTTTTTACAAAGGAGCCAAAACCATCCAATGGAAAAAAGACAGCATTTTCTGCAAACGGTGCTGGTTCAACTGGACGTCAGCAGGTAGAAGAATGCAGATCGATCCATGCTTATCACCCTGTACAAAGCTTAAGTCCAAGTGGACCAAGGAATTCCACATCAAAACAGATACATTCAAACTAATAGAAGAAAATGTAGGGAAGAATCTCGAACACATGGGCACTGGAGAAAATTTCCTGAACAAAACACCAATGGCTTATGTTCTAAGATCAAAAATCAACAAATGGGATCTCATAAAACTATGAAACTTCTGTAAGGCAAAGGACACTGTTGTTAGGACAAAAAAGCAACCAAAAGCTTGAGAAAAGATCTTTACCAATCCTGCAACTGATAGAGAGTTCATATCCAAAATATACAAAGAACTCACGAAGTTAGACTGCAGAGAGACAAATAACCCTATTTAAAAAATGGGTTTCAGAGCTAAACAAAGAATTCACAGCTAAGGAATGCTGAATGGCTGAGAAGCACCTAAAGAAATGTTCAACATCTTTAGTCATAGGGAAATGCAAATCAAAACAACCCTGAGATTTCACCTCACACCAGTGAGAATGGCTAAGATCAAAAACTCAGGTGACAGCAGATGCTGGCGAGGATGGGGAGAAAGAGGAACACTCCTCCCTTGTTAGTGGGATTGCAGACTGGTACAACCATTCTGGAAATCAGTCTGGAGGTTCCTCTGAAAATTGGACATTGAACTGCCTGAGGATCCAGCTATACCTCTCTTGGGCATATACCCAAAAGATGCCCCAACATATAAAAAAGACACGTGCTCCACTATGTTCATTGCAGCCTTATTTATAATAGCCAGAAGCTGGAAAGAACCCAGATGCCCTTCAACAGAGGAATGGATACAGAAAATGTGGTACATCTACACAATGGAATATTATTCAGCTATCAAAAACAACGAGTTTATGAAATTCGTAGGCAAATGGTTGGAACTGGAAAATATCATCCTGAGTGAGCTAACCCAATCACAGAAAGACGTACATGGTATGCACTCATTGATAAGTGGCTATTAGCCCAAATGCTTGAATTACCCTAGATGCCTAGAACAAATGAAACTCAAGACAGATGATAAAAATATGAATGCTTCACTCCTTCTTTAAAAGGGGAACAAGAATACCCTTGGCAGGGAATAGAGAGGCAAAGATTAAAACAGAGGCAGAAGGAACACCCATTCAGAGCCTGCCCCACATGTGGCTCATACATATACAGCCACCCAATTAGACAAGATGGATGAAGCAAAGAAGTGCAGGCATTCAGGAGCCGGACGTAGATCTCTCCTGAGAGACACAGCCAGAATACAGCAAATACAGAGGCGAATGCCAGCAGCAAACCACTGAACTGAGAACAGGACCCCCATTGAAGGCATCAGAAAAAGGACTGGAAGAGCTTGAAGGGGCTCGAGACCCCATATGAACAACAATGACAAGCAACCAGAGCTTCCAGGGACTAAGTCACTACCCAAAGACTATGCATGGACTGACCCTGGACTCTGATCTCATAGGTAGCAATGAATAGCCTAGTAAGATCACCAGTGGAAGGGGAAGCCCTGGGTCCTGCCAAGACTGAACCCCCAGTGAACTAGACTGTTGGGGGGAGGCCGGCAATGGGGGGAGGGTTGGGAAGGGAACACCCATAAGGAAGGGGAGGGGGGAGGGGGATGTTTGCCCGGAAACCGGGAAAGGGAATAACACTCGAAATGTATATAATAAATACTCAAGTTAATAAAAAAAAAACTGTATGGTAGTGATACAGAGACAGGAAGACAGACAAGTTGAATAGAATTGAAGACCCAGAAATGAACCCACACACCTATGGTCACTTGATTTTTGACAAAGAAGCCAAAACCATCCAATGGAAAAAAGATAGCATTTTCAGCAAATGGTGCTAGTTGAACTGGAGGACAGCATGTAGAAGAGTGCAGATCGATCCATTTTTATCACCCTGTACAAAGCTTAAGTCCAAGTGGATCAAGGACTTCCACATCAAAACAGATACACTCAAACTACTAGAAGAAAATGTGGGGAAGAATCTCAAACCCATGCGCACTGGAGAAAATTTCCTGAACAAAACACCAATGACTTATGCTATAAGATCAAGAATCAACAAACAAGTTCTCATAAAACTACAAAGCTTCTGTAAGGCAAAGGATACTGTTGTTAGGACAAAACGGCAGTCAACAGATTGGGAAAAGATCTTTACCAATCCAACAATCGATAGAGGGCTCATATCCAAAATATACAAAGAACTCATGAAGTTACACTGCAGGAAGACAAATAACACTATTACAAAATGGGTTTCAGAGCTAAACAAAGAATTCACAGCTGAGGAATGCCTAATGGCTGAGAAGCACCTAAAGAAATGTTTGACATCTTTAGTCGTAAGGGAAATGCAAATCAAAACAACCCTGAGATTCCACTTCACATCAATCAGAATGGCTAACATAAAAAACTCCGGCGACAGCAGATGCTGGTGAGGATGTGGAGAAAGAGGAACACTCCTCCATCGTTGGTGGGATTGCAGACTGGTACAACCATTCTGGAAATCAGTCTGGAGGTTCCTCAGAAAATTGTACATCATTGAACTACCTGAGGACCCAGGTATACCTCTCTTGAGCATATATCCAAAAGATACCCCAACATATAACAAAGATACATGCTCCAATATGTTCATAACAGCCTTATTTATAATAGCCAGAAGCTGGAAAGAACTCAGATGCCCTTCAACAGAGGAATGGATACAGAAAATGTGGTACATCTACACAATGGATTATTACTCAGTTATCAAAAGCAATGATTTTATGAAATTGATAGGCAAATGAATGGAACTGGAATTCAACAAAACCTGACAATCGGGAGAAAATGGAAAATATCTAGACAGATACCAAGAACCGAAGTTAAATCAGGAACAGATAAACCATTTAAACAACCCCATAACTCTTAAGGAAATAGAAGCAGTCATTAAAGGTCTCCCAACAAACAAGAGTCCAGTTCCAGATGAGTTCAGTGCAGAATTCTATCAGACCTTCATAGAAGGCCTCATACCAGTACTATCCAAACTATTCCACAAAATTGAAACAGACAGAGCCTTACCGAATTCCTCCTATGAAGCCACAATTACTCTTATACCTAAACCACACAAAGACCCAACAAAGAGAGAGAACTTCAGACCAATTTCCCTTATGAATATCAACGCAAAAATATTCAATAAAATTCTTGCAAACCGAATCCAAGAGCACATCAAAACAATCATCCACCATGATCAAGTAGGCTTCATCCCAGGTATGCAGAGATGGTTTAATATACAGAAAACCATCAACATAATCCACTATATAAACAAACTGAAAGATAAAAACCACATGATCATTTCATTAGATGCTGAAAAAGCATTTGACAAAATTCAACACCCCTTCATGATAAAAGTTCAGGAAAGAACAGGAATTCAAGGCTCATACCTAAACATAGTAAAAGCCATATACAGCAAACCATTAGTCAACATTACACTAAATGGAGAGAAACTTGAAGCAATCCCACTAAAATCAGGGACTAGACACGCTGCCCACTCTCTCCCTATTTACTCAATAAAGTTCTCGAAGTCTAGCCAGAGCAATCGGACAACAAAAGGAGATGGAAGGGATACAAATTGGATAGGAAGAGGTCAAAATATCACTATTTGCAGATGATATGATAATATATTTCAGTGATCCCAAAAGTTCCACCAGACAACTACTAAACCTGATAAACACCTTCAACAAAGTGGCTGGATAGAAAGTTAACTCAAATAAATCAGTAGCCTTCCTCTACACAAAAGATAAACAAGCTGAGAAAGAAATTAGGGAAACAACACCCTTCACAATAGTCCCAAGTAATATAAAATACCACGGTGTGACTTTAACCAAGCAAGTGAAAGATCTATATGAAAAGAATTTCAAGCCTCTGAAGAAAGAAGTTGAAGAAGATCTCAGAAGATGGAAAGAGCTCCCATGCTCATGGACTGGCAGGATTAATATAGTAAAAAAAGCCATTTTACCAAAACGATCTACAGATTCAATGCAATCCCCATCAAAATTCCAATCCAATTCTTCAGAGAGTTAGACAGAACAATTTGCAAATTCATCTGGAATAAAAAAAAAAAAAAACCCAGGATAGCTAAAACTATCCTCAACAATAAAAGGACTTCAGGGGGAATCACTATCCCTGAACTCAAACAGTATTGCAGAGCAATAGTGTTAAAAACTGTATGGTATTGGTACAGAGACAGGCAGATAGAGTAGTGGAACAGAATTGAAGACCCAGAAATGAACCCATTTCATTTCTTACCAGACGTTGCCAAATCTGGGCATTCTTTGCCAAGACCCAGTAACCTAATCTCCCCAGCTCCACAAGTAGGCGTTTGTTGCCTTAAAGGTATCGTGCCTCCCTATCAACTGCTAACAATAGGTCATCTAAATATTGAACAAAAGTCAACTGCAGATTGGCTCCCGTATAGATTTCCAGGTCTTGGTGAAGAGCCTCATCAAAGATGTTAGGTGAATTTTTGAAACCCTGGGGCAGTCGCGTCCAGGTTAACTGACCAGTTACCCCTAGTTCAGGCTCCTTCCATTTAAAGCAAATAACTCTTGGCTTTTGGGGGCTAATGGCAAGCAGAAAAATGTATCTTTCAAGTCTAAGGCAGTGTACCACATACTAGAAGGTGGCAGAGAGATCAGTAGGGTGTAAGGGTTAGGGACCATAGGATGTAGATCGACCACATGTCAGTTGACCTCCCGGAGATCCTGTACTGGGCGATAATCCTGAGTGCCCAGTTTTTAACCAGCAAGAGGGGCATGTCCCAGGTTGACTGACATTTGCTCAGAATACCCAATCATAGGAATCTGTGGATATAGGGCTTTATGCTTTCCCAGGCCTCTTGGGACATAGGATATTGATGCACTGAGATTGGGGTAGCCTGGGCCTTGAGCTCTATAAGAATGGGGGGCCAGCGTATACCCTTACCCACGACTTGGGTGAAATCTTACAAAAATGGGGGCCCAAATTCATTTCCTCCCAGATGGACCACAATTGAAGGTACCAGAAGGCAAGCCCATCAAAGTCCTCATAGTTAGGTTAGAAGACGAGTACAAATTGTTTGAGTACCCCCTTGAAGGAGCAGTCCCCCTGGACATTGACTGGTGGCTAAAACCTTTTCCCCAGGCATGGGGAGAGACAGCAGGTGTCTCATTTCCGGGCTAATGCACCAAATGTAAGACTCAACCCAAGAGACTCCCTTGAATGAGACATGAGACCTGACGCTGCTGTAATGGCATGAGGAATTTTTTTTATTTCTAGCTAGCTGGGGTCCACCTACCTCTCGAGGAGAGGCGAACCATGAACAATCACTAAAGTACAGTCATATATATTTCATAAAGGGTGGGTTTCAGCAATAGAAATTGGGTATACGGGGGGTGGTGAGCCTCAGGTAGATACTAACCAGGGCAGTATCAGGGTCCTTGAAAGGCATTCCTTTTTAGATACTGTTCACACAGTCCTGCTGTGAAGACATGGTCACTTCCGAAACTGACAGATCTGCCCTCCATCCTGGATGGGAGGTGTTGTCTGAGGCTGGTGCACTCCCCCCTGCATGGGAAGGGGCTGTGTGAGGTGGGTGGGAAAATCCTGGCTCTCAAAACACTATTTGCAGATGATATGATAGTATACTTAAGTGACCCAAAAGTTCCACCAGAGAACTACTAAACCTGATAAACAACTTCATCAAAGTTGTTGGATATAAAATTAACTCAAATAAATCAGTAGCCTTCCTCTACTCACAGGATAAACAGGCTGAGAAAGAAATTAGGGAAATGACACCCTTCACAATAGTCACAAATAATATAAAATTCCTAGCTGTGACTTTACCCAAGCAAGTGAAAGATCTTTATGACAAAAACGTCAAGCCTCTGAAGAAAGAAATTGAAAAAGATCTCAGAAGATGGAAAGATCTCCCATGTTAATGGATTGCCAGGATTAATATAGTAAAAATGGCCATTTGATCAAAAGCAATCTGCAGATTCAACACAATCCCCATCAAAATTCCAACTCAATTCTTCATAGAGATAGAAACAGCACTTTGCAAATTCATTTGGAATAATGAAAACACGGGATAGCAAAAACCTATACTCAACAATAAAAGAACTTCTGGGGAAATCACCATTCCTTACCTCAAGCAGTATTACAGAGCAATAGTGATAAAAACAACTGTATGGTATTGGCACAGAGGAGACAGATAGATCAGTGGAATAGAATTGAAGACCCAGAAATGAACACACACACCTATGGTCACTTGATCTTTGACAAAGGAGCTAAAACCATCCAATTGGAACAAATCGCATTTTCAACAAATGGTGCTGGTTCTACTGGAAGTCAGCATGTAGAAGAATGCAAATCGATTCATTCTTATTGCCCTGTACAAAGCTTAAGTACGAGTGGATCAAGGACCTCCTCATCAAACCAGATACACTCAAACTAATAGAAGAAAGACTGAGGAAGAATCTCGAACACATGGGCACTGGAGAAAATTTCCTGAACAAAACACCAAGGTTTATGCTCTAAGATCAAGAGTCAACAAATGGGACCTCATAAAACCACAAAACTTCTGTAAGGCAAAAGACACTGTCATTAGGACAAAATGGCAACCAACAGATTGGGGAAAGATCTTTACTAATCCTATATCCAAGGAAGGACTAATATCCAAAATATACAAAGAACTCAAGAAGTTAGACTACAGGGAGACAAATAACCCTATTAAAAATGGGGTTCAGCATATAAAGGAGACACGTCCTCCACTATGTTCATCGCAGCCTTATTTATAATAGCCAGAAAATGGAAAGAACCCAGATGCCCTTCAACAGAGAAATGGATACAGAAAATGTGGTACATCTACACAATGGAATATTACTCAGCTATCAAAAACAACGAGTTTATGAAATTTGTAGGCAAATGGTTGGAACTGGAAAATATCATCCTGAGTGAGCTAACCCAATCACAGAAAGACATACATGGTATGCATTCATTGATAAGTGGCTATTAGCCCAAATGCTTGAATTACCCTAGATCCCTAGAACAAATGAAACTCAAGACGGATGATCAAAATGTGAATGCTTCACTCATTCTTTAAATGAGGAAAAAGAATACCCTTAGCAGGGAAGGGAGAGGCAAAGATTAAAACAGAGACTGAAGAAACACCCATTCAGAGCCTGCCCCACATGTGGCCCATACATATACAGCCACCCAATTAGACAAGATGGATGAAGCAAAGAAGTGCAGACCGACAGGAGCCGGATGTAGATCGCTCCTGAGAGACACAGCCAGAATACAGCAAATACAGAGGCGAATGCCAGCAGCAAACCACTGAACTGAGAATAGGTCCCCCGTTGAAGGAATCAGAGAAAGAACTGGAAGAGCTTGAAGGGGCTCGAGACCCCAAAAGTACAATAATGTCAAGCAACCAGAGCTTCCAGGGACTAAGCCACTACCTAAAGACTATACATGGACTGACCCTGGACTCTGACCCCATAGGTAGCAAGGAATATCCTAGTAAGAGCACCAGTGGAAGGGGAAGCCCTGGGTCCTGCTAAGACTGAACCCACAGTGAACTAGACTATGGGGGGAGGGCGGCAATGGGGGGAGGGTTGGTAGGGGAACACCCATAAGGAAGGGGAGGGGGGAGGGGGTTGTTTGCCCGGAAACCGGGAAAGGGAATAACACTTGAAATGTATATAAGAAATACTCAAGTTATGGGACACAATGAAAGCTGTGCTAAGAGGAAAACTCATAGCGCTGAGTGCCTGCAGAAAGAAACAGGAAAGAGCATATGTCAGCAGCTTGACAGCACACCTAAAAGCTCTAGAACAAAAAGAAGCAAATACACCCAGGAGGAGTAGAAGGCAGGAAATAATCAAACTCAGAGCTGAAATCAACCAAGTAGAAACAAAAAGGACCATAGAAAGAATCAACAGAACCAAAAGTTGGTTCTTTGAGAAAATCAACAAGATAGATAAACCCTTAGCCAGACTAACGAGAGGACACAGAGAGTGCGTCCAAATTAACAAAATCAGAAATGAAAAGGGAGACATAACTACAGATTCAGAGGAAATTCAAAAAATCATCAGATCTTACTATAAAAACCTATATTCAACAAAATTTGAAAATCTTCAGGAAATGGAAAATTTCCTAGACAGATACCAGGTATCGAAGTTAAATCAGGAACAGATAAACCAGTTAAACAACCCCATAACTCCTAAGGAAATAGAAGCAGTCATTAAAGGTCTCCCAACCAAAAAGAGCCCAGGTCCAGACGGGTTTAGTGCAGAATTCTATCAAACCTTCATAGAAGACCTCATACCAAAATTATCCAAACTATTCCACAAAATTGAAACAGATGGAGCCCTACCGAATTCCTTCTACGAAGCCACAATTACTCTTATACCTAAACCACACAAAGACACAACAAAGAAAGAGAACTTCAGACCAATTTCCCTTATGAATATCGACGCAAAAATACTCAATAAAATTCTGGCAAACCGAATTCAAGAGCACATCAAAACAATCATCCACCATGATCAAGTAGGCTTCATCCCAGGCATGCAGGGATGGTTTAATATACGGAAAACCATCAACGTGATCCATTATATAAACAAACTGAAAGAACAGAACCACATGATCATTTCATTAGATGCTGAGAAAGCATTTGACAAAATTCAACACCCCTTCATGATAAAAGTCCTGGAAAGAATAGGAATTCAAGGCCCATACCTAAACATAGTAAAAGCCATATACAGCAAACCAGTTGCTAACATTAAACTAAATGGAGAGAAACTTGAAGCAATCCCACTAAAATCAGGGACTAGACAAGGCTGCCCACTCTCTCCCTACTTATTCAATATAGTTCTTGAAGTTCTAGCCAGAGCAATCAGACAACAAAAGGAGATCAAGGGGATACAGATCGGAAAAGAAGAGGTCAAAATATCACTATTTGCAGATGACATGATAATATATTTAAGTGATCCCAAAAGTTCCACCAGAGAACTACTAAAGCTGATAAACAACTTCAGCAAAGTGGCTGGGTATAAAATTAACTCTAATAAATCAGTTGCCTTCCTCTATACAAAAGAGAAACAAGCCGAGAAAGAAATTAGGGAAACGACACCCTTCATAATAGACCCAAATAATATAAAGTACCTCGGTGTGACTTTAACCAAGCAAGTAAAAGATCTGTACAATAAGAACTTCAAGACACTGAGGAAAGAAATTGAAGAAGACCTCAGAAGATGGAAAGATCTCCCATGCTCATGGATTGGCAGGATTAATATAGTAAAAATGGCCATTTTACCAAAAGCAATCTACAGATTCAATGCAATCCCCATCAAAATACCAATCCAATTCTTCAAAGAGTTAGACAGAACAATTTGCAAATTCATCTGGAATAACAAAAAACCCAGGATAGCTAAAGCTATCCTCAACAATAAAAGGACTTCAGGGGGAATCACTATCCCTGAACTCAAGCAGTATTACAGAGCAATAGTGATAAAAACTGCATGGTATTGGTACAGAGACAGACAGATAGACCAATGGAATAGAATTGAAGACCCAGAAATGAACCCACACACCTATGGTCACTTGATTTTTGACAAAGGAGCCAAAACCATCCAATGTAAAAAAAGATAGCATTTTCAGCAAATGGTGCTGGTTCAACTGGAGGGCAACATGTAGAAGAATGCAGATCGATCCATGCTTATCACCCTGTACAAAGCTTAAGTCCAAGTGGATCAAGGACCTCCACATCAAACCAGACACACTCAAACTAATAGAAGAAAAACTAGGGAAGCATCTGGAACACATGGGCACTGGAAAAAATTTCCTGAACAAAACACCAATGGCTTATGCTCTAAGATCAAGAATCGACAAATGGGATCTCATAAAACTGCAAAGCTTCTGTAAGGCAAAGGACACTGTGGTTAGGACAAAACGGCAACCAACAGATTGGGAAAAGATCTTTACCAATCCTACAACAGATAGAGGCCTTATTTCCAAAATATACAAAAAACTCAAGAAGTTAGACCGCAGGGAAACAAATAACCCTATTAAAAAATGGGGTTCAGAGCTAAACAAAGAATTCACAGCTGAGGAATGCTGAATGGCTGAGAAACACCTAAAGAAATGTTCAACATCTTTAGTCATAAGGGAAATGCAAATCAAAACAACCCTGAGATTTCACCTCACACCAGTGCGATTGGCTAAGATCAAAAACTCAGGTGACAGCAGATGCTGGCGAGGATGTGGAGAAAGAGGAACACTCCTCCATTGTTGGTGGGATTGCAGACTGGTACAACCATTCTGGAAATCAGTCTGGAGGTTCCTCAGAAAATTGGACATTGAACTGCCTGAGGATCCAGCTATACCTCTCTTGGGCATATACCCAAAAGATGCCTCAACATATAAAAGAGACACGTGCTCCACTATGTTCATCGCAGCCTTATTTATAATAGCCAGAAAATGGAAAGAACCCAGATGCCCTTCAACAGAGAAATGGATACAGAAAATGTGGTACATCTACACAATGGAATATTACTCAGCTATCAAAAACAACGAGTTTATGAAATTCGTAGGGAAATGGTTGGAAGTGGAAAATATCATCCTGAGTGAGCTAACCCAATCACAGAAAGACATACATGGTATGCACTCATTGATAAGTGGCTATTAGCCCAAATGCTTGAATTACCCTAGATCCCTAGAACAAACGAAACTCAAGACGGATGATCAAAATGTGAATGCTTCACTCCTTCTTTAAATGAGGAAAAAGAATACCCTTGGCAGGGAAGGGAGAGGCAAAGATTAAAACAGAGACTGAAGGAACACCCATTCAGAGCCTGCCCCACATGTGGCCCATACATATACAGCCACCCAATTAGACAAGATGGATGAAGCAAAGAAGTGCAGACCGACAGGAGCCGGATGTAGATCGCTCCTGAGAGACACAGCCAGAATACAGCAAATACAGAGGCGAATGCCAGCAGCAAACCACTGAACTGAGAATAGGTCCCCTATTGAAGGAATCAGAGAAAGAACTGGAAGAGCTTGAAGGGGCTCGAGACCCCAAAAGTACAACAATGCCAAGCAACCAGAGCTTCCAGGGACTAAGCCACTACCTAAAGACTATACATGGACTGACCCTGGACTCTGACCCCATAGGTAGCAATGAATATCCTAGTAAGAGCACCAGTGGAAGGGGAAGCCCTGGGTCCTGCTAAGACTGAACCCCCAGTGAACTAGTCTATGGGGGGAGGGCGGCAATGGGGGGAGGGTTGGGAGGGGAACACCCATAAGGAAGGGGAGGGGGGAGGGGGTTGTTTGCCCGGAAACCGGGAAAGGGAATAACACTCGAAATGTATATAAGAAATACTCAAGTTAATAAAAAAAAAAACTAAAAATAATAGGAATGAAGGAAGAAGAAGAATCCCAGCTCAAAGGCCCAGAAAATATTAAAAAAAAAAAAAAAAAAAAAAAAAAAAAAAAGGACTCCTGAGGCTGCAGAGCGGAAGAGACCACCAACACTGCTCACCCCTGCCCACATCCCTGGCCCAAGAGGAAACTGTATAAGGCCTCTGGGCTCCCGTGGGGGAGGGCCCAGGAGCGGCAGGACCCCTGCCACAGACACCGCCGGACCCTGAAGGAAACAGACCGGATAAACAGTTCTCTGCACCCAAATCCCGTGGGAGGGAGAGCTAAACCTTCAGAGAGGCAGACAGGCCTGGGAAACCAGAAGAGACTGCTCCCTGCACACACATCTCGGACGCCAGAGGAAAAAGCCAAAGACCATCTGGAACCCTGGTGCACTGAAGCTCCCGGAAAGGGCGGCACAGGTCTTCCTGGTTGCTGCCGCTGCAGAGAGCCCCTGGGCAGCACCCCACGAGCGAACTTGAGCCTCGGGATCACAGGTAAGACCAAATTTTCTGCTGCAAGAAAGCTGCCTGGTGAACTCAAGACACAGGCCCACAGGAACAGCTGAAGACCTGTAGAGAGGAAAAACTACACGCCCGAAAGCAGAACACTCTGTCCCCATAACTGACTGAAAGAGAGGAAAACAGGTCTACAGCACTCCTGACACACAGGCTTATAGGACAGTCTAGCCACTGTCAGAAATAGCAGAACAAAGTAACACTAGAGATAATCTGATGGCGAGAGGCAAGCGCAGGAACCCAAGCAACAGAAACCAAGACTACATGCCATCATCGGAGCCCAATTCTCCCACCAAAACAAACATGGAATATCCAAACACACCAGAAAAGCAAGATCTAGTTTCAAAATCATATTTGATCATGATGCTGGAGGACTTCAAGAAAGACATGAACACACTTAGAGAAACACAGGAAAACATTAATAAACAAGTAGAAGCCTACAGAGAGGAATCGCAAAAATCCCTGAAAGAATTCCAGGAAAACACAATCAAACAGTTGAAGGAATTAAAAATGGAAATAGAAGCAATCAAGAAAGAACACATGGAAACAACCCTGGATATAGAAAACCAAAAGAAGAGACAAGGAGCTGTAGATACAAGCTTCACCAACAGAATACAAGAGATGGAAGAGAGAATCTCAGGAGCAGAAGATTCCATAGAAATCATTGACTCAACTGTCAAAGATAATGTAAAGCGGAAAAAGCTACTGGTCCAAAACATACAGGAAATCCAGGACTCAATGAGAAGATCAAACCTAAGGATAATAGGTATAGAAGAGAGTGAAGACTCCCAGCTCAAAGGACCAGTAAATATCTTCAACAAAATCATAGAAGAAAACTTCCCTAACCTAAAAAAAGAGATACCCATAGACATACAGGAAGCCTACAGAACTCCAAATAGATTGGACCAGAAAAGAAACACCTCCCGTCACATAATTGTCAAAACACCAAACGCACAAAATAAAGAAAGAATATTAAAAGCAGTAAGGGAAAAAGGTCAAGTAACATATAAAGGGAGACCTATCAGAATCACACCAGACTTCTCGCCAGAAACTATGAAGGCCAGAAGATCCTGGACTGATGTTATACAGACCCTAAGAGAACACAAATGC
The DNA here is from genome assembly GCF_021556685.1 of Rattus norvegicus. Taxonomy (NCBI): domain Eukaryota; kingdom Metazoa; phylum Chordata; class Mammalia; order Rodentia; family Muridae; genus Rattus; species Rattus norvegicus. The sequence continues at coordinate 218,183,163 of NC_141534.1, forward strand.
CAGCCCAGATTACTGTATCCAGCAAAACTCTCAATTAACATCGATGGAGAAACCAAGATATTCCATGACAAAACATAATTTACACAATATCTTTCTACAAATCCAGCACTACAAAGGATAATAAATGGTAAAGCCCAACATAAGGAGGCAAGCTATACCCTAGAAGAAGCAAGAAACTAATCGTCTTGGCAACAAAACAAAGAGAATGAAAGCACACAAACATAACCTCACATCAAATATGAATATAACGGGAAGCAATAATCACTATTCCTTAATATCTCTCAATATCAATGGCCTCAACTCCCCAATAAAAAGACATAGATTAACAAACTGGATACGCAACGAGGACCCTGCATTCTGCTGCCTACAGGAAACACACCTCAGAGACAAAGACAGACACTATCTCAGAGTGAAAGGCTGGAAAACAACTTTCCAAGCAAATGGTCAGAAGAAGCAAGCTGGAGTAGCCATTCTAATATCAAATAAAATCAATTTCCAACTAAAAGTCATCAAAAAAGATAAGGAAGGACACTTCATATTCATCAAAGGAAAAATCAACCAAGATGAACTCTCAATCCTAAATATCTATGCTCCAAATACAAGGGCACCTACATATGTAAAAGAAACCTTACTAAAGCTCAAAACACACATTGCACCTCACACAATAATAGTGGGAGATTTCAACACCCCACTCTCATCAATGGACAGATCAGGGAAACAGAAATTAAACAGTGATGTAGACAGACTAAGAGAAGTCATGAGCCAAATGGACTTAACGGATATTTATAGAACATTCTATCCTAAAGCAAAAGGATATACCTTCTTCTCAGCTCCTCATGGTACTTTCTCCAAAATTGACCATATAATTGGTCAAAAAACGGGCCTCAACAGGTACAGAAAGATAGAAATAATCCCATGCGTGCTATCGGACCACCACGGCCTAAAACTGGTCTTCAATAACAATAAGGGAAGAATGCCCACATATACGTGGAAATTGAACAATGCTCTACTCAATGATAACCGGGTCAAGGAAGAAATAAAGAAAGAAATTAAAAACTTTTTAGAATTTAATGAAAATGAAGATACAACATACTCAAACTTATGGCACACAATGAAAGCTGTGCTAAGAGGAAAACTCATACCGCTGAGTGCCTGCAGAAAGAAACAGGAAAGAGCATATGTCAGCAGCTTGACAGCACACCTAAAAGCTCTAGAACAAAAAGAAGCAAATACACCCAGGAGGAGTAGAAGGCAGGAAATAATCAAACTCAGAGCTGAAATCAACCAAGTAGAAACAAAAAGGACCATAGAAAGAATCAACAGAACCAAAAGTTGGTTCTTTGAGAAAATCAACAAGATAGATAAACCCTTAGCCAGACTAACGAGAGGACACAGAGAGTGTGTCCAAATTAACAAAATCAGAAATGAAAAGGGAGACATAACTACAGATTCGGAGGAAATTCAAAAAATCATCAGATCTTACTATAAAAACCTATATTCAACAAAATTTGAAAATCTTCAGGAAATGGACAATTTCCTAGACAGATACCAGGTATCGAAGTTAAATCAGGAACAGATAAACCAGTTAAACAACCCCATAACTCCTAAGGAAATAGAAGCAGTCATTAAAGGTCTCCCAACCAAAAAGAGCCCAGGTCCAGACGGGTTTAGTGCAGAATTCTATCAAACCTTCATAGAAGACCTCATACCAATATTATCCAAACTATTCCACAAAATTGAAACAGATGGAGCCCTACCGAATTCCTTCTATGAAGCCACAATTACTCTTATACCTAAACCACACAAAGACACAACAAAGAAAGAGAACTTCAGACCAATTTCCCTTATGAATATCGACGCAAAAATACTCAATAAAATTCTGGCAAACCGAATTCAAGAGCACATCAAAACAATCATCCACCATGATCAAGTAGGCTTCATCCCAGGCATGCAGGGATGGTTTAATATACGGAAAACCATCAACGTGATCCATTATATAAACAAACTGAAAGAACAGAACCACATGATCATTTCATTAGATGCTGAGAAAGCATTTGACAAAATTCAACACCCCTTCATGATAAAAGTCCTGGAAAGAATAGGAATTCAAGGCCCATACCTAAACATAGTAAAAGCCATATACAGCAAACCAGTTGCTAACATTAAACTAAATGGAGAGAAACTTGAAGCAATCCCACTAAAATCAGGGACTAGACAAGGCTGCCCACTCTCTCCCTACTTATTCAATATAGTTCTTGAAGTTCTAGCCAGAGCAATCAGACAAGAAAAGGAGATCAAAGGGATACAGATCGGAAAAGAAGAGGTCAAAATATCACTATTTGCAGATGACATGATAGTATATTTAAGTGATCCCAAAAGTTCCACCAGAGAACTACTAAAGCTGATAAACAACTTCAGCAAAGTGGCTGGGTATAAAATTAACTCAAATAAATCAGTTGCCTTCCTCTATACAAAAGAGAAACAAGCCGAGAAAGAAATTAGGGAAACGACACCCTTCATAATAGACCCAAATAATATAAAGTACCTCGGTGTGACTTTAACCAAGCAAGTAAAAGATCTGTACAATAAGAACTTCAAGACACTGAGGAAAGAAATTGAAGAAGACCTCAGAAGATGGAAAGATCTCCCATGCTCATGGATTGGCAGGATTAATATAGTAAAAATGGCCATTTTACCAAAAGCAATCTACAGATTCAATGCAATCCCCATCAAAATAGCAATCCAATTCTTCAAAGAGTTAGACAGAACAATTTGCAAATTCATCTGGAATAACAAAAAACCCAGGATAGCTAAAGCTATCCTCAACAATAAAAGGACTTCAGGGGGAATCACTATCCCTGAACTCAAGCAGTATTACAGAGCAATAGTGATAAAAACTGCATGGTATTGGTACAGAGACAGACAGATAGACCAATGGAATAGAATTGAAGACCCAGAAATGAACCCACACACCTATGGTCACTTGATTTTTGACAAAGGAGCCAAAACCATCCAATGGAAAAAAGATAGCATTTTCAGCAAATGGTGCTGGTTCAACTGGAGGGCAACATGTAGAAGAATGCAGATCGATCCATGCTTATCACCCTGTACAAAGCTTAAGTCCAAGTGGATCAAGGACCTCCACATCAAACCAGACACACTCAAACTAATAGAAGAAAAACTAGGGAAGCATCTGGAACACATGGGCACTGGAAAAAATTTCCTGAACAAAACACCAATGGCTTATGCTCTAAGATCAAGAATCGACAAATGGGATCTCATAAAACTGCAAAGCTTCTGTAAGGCAAAGGACACTGTGGTTAGGACAAAACGGCAACCAACAGATTGGGAAAAGATCTTTACCAATCCTACAACAGATAGAGGCCTTATTTCCAAAATATACAAAGAACTCAAGAAGTTAGACCGCAGGGAAACAAATAACCCTATTAAAAAATGGGGTTCAGAGCTAAACAAAGAATTCACAGCTGAGGAATGCCGAATGGCTGAGAAACACCTAAAGAAATGTTCAACATCTTTAGTCATAAGGGAAATGCAAATCAAAACAACCCTGAGATTTCACCTCACACCAGTGCGATTGGCTAAGATCAAAAACTCAGGTGACAGCAGATGCTGGCGAGGATGTGGAGAAAGAGGAACACTCCTCCATTGTTGGTGGGATTGCAGACTGGTACAACCATTCTGGAAATCAGTCTGGAGGTTCCTCAGAAAATTGGACATTGAACTGCCTGAGGATCCAGCTATACCTCTCTTGGGCATATACCCAAAAGATGCCTCAACATATAAAAGAGACACGTGCTCCACTATGTTCATCGCAGCCTTATTTATAATAGCCAGAAGCTGGAAAGAACCCAGATGCCCTTCAACAGAGGAATGGATACAGAAAATGTGGTACATCTACACAATGGAATATTACTCAGCTATCAAAAACAACGAGTTTATGAAATTCGTAGGCAAATGGTTGGAAGTGGAAAATATCATCCTGAGTGAGCTAACCCAATCACAGAAAGACATACATGGTATGCACTCATTGATAAGTGGCTATTAGCCCAAATGCTTGAATTACCCTAGATCCCTAGAACAAACGAAACTCAAGACGGATGATCAAAATGTGAATGCTTCACTCCTTCTTTAAATGAGGAAAAAGAATACCCTTGGCAGGGAAGGGAGAGGCAAAGATTAAAACAGAGACTGAAGGAACACCCATTCAGAGCCTGCCCCACATGTGGCCCATACATATACAGCCACCCAATTAGACAAGATGGATGAAGCAAAGAAGTGCAGACCGACAGGAGCCGGATGTAGATCGCTCCTGAGAGACACAGCCAGAATACAGCAAATATAGAGGCGAATGCCAGCAGCAAACCACTGAACTGAGAATAGGTCCCCTATTGAAGGAATCAGAGAAAGAACTGGAAGAGCTTGAAGGGGCTCGAGACCCCAAAAGTACAACAATGCCAAGCAACCAGAGCTTCCAGGGACTAAGCCACTACCTAAAGACTATACATGGACTGACCCTGGACTCTGACCCCATAGGTAGCAATGAATATCCTAGTAAGAGCACCAGTGGAAGGGGAAGCCCTGGGTCCTGCTAAGACTGAACCCACAGTGAACTAGTCTATGGGGGGAGGGCGGCAATGGGGGGAGGGTTGGGAGGGGAACACCCATAAGGAAGGGGAGGGGGGAGGGGGATGTTTGCCCGGAAACCGGGAAAGGGAATAACACTCGAAATGTATATAAGAAATACTCAAGTTAATAAAAAAAAAAAAAAAAAAAGAAATAAAAGGTAGCTGACAGCCTAAGATGGTGAATAATTTGGAATACAATTAATTTTAGGACTCTTGAAACGTAATGATTTTATATTACTACAAATGGACATAACTAATCACTCCTTGTGGAATACCCATAAGCTAATAAATTGGCTATATGTTCTTTATTTAAAAAAAAAAAAAAACTCAGGTGACAGCAGATGCTGGCGAGGATGTGGAGAAAGAGGAACACTCCTCCATTGTTGGTGGGATTGCAGACTGGTAAAACCATTCTGGAAATCAGTCTGGAGGTTCCTCAGAAAATTGGACATTGAACTGCCTGAGGATCCAGCTATACCTCTCTTGGGCATATACCCAAAAGATGCCTCAACATATAAAAGAGACACGTGCTCCACTATGTTCATCGCAGCCTTATTTATAATAGCCAGAAGCTGGAAAGAACCCAGATGCCCTTCAACAGAGGAATGGATACAGAAAATGTGGTACATCTACACAATGGAATATTACTCAGCTATCAAAAACAACGAGTTTATGAAATTCGTAGGCAAATGGTTGGAACTGGAAAATATCATCCTGAGTGAGCTAACCCAATCACAGAAAGACATACATGGTATGCACTCATTGATAAGTGGCTATTAGCCCAAATGCTTGAATTACCCTAGATCCCTAGAACAAACGAAACTCAAGACGGATGATCAAAATGTGAATGCTTCACTCCTTCTTTAAATGAGGAAAAAGAATACCCTTGGCAGGGAAGGGAGAGGCAAAGATTAAAACAGAGACTGAAGGAACACCCATTCAGAGCCTGCCCCACATGTGGCCCATACATATACAGCCACCCAATTAGACAAGATGGATGAAGCAAAGAAGTGCAGACCGACAGGAGCCGGATGTAGATCGCTCCTGAGAGACACAGCCAGAATACAGCAAATACAGAGGCGAATGCCAGCAGCAAACCACTGAACTGAGAATAGGTCCCCTATTGAAGGAATCAGAGAAAGAACTGGAAGAGCTTGAAGGGGCTCGAGACCCCAAAAGTACAACAATGCCAAGCAACCAGAGCTTCCAGGGACTAAGCCACTACCTAAAGACTATACATGGACTGACCCTGGACTCTGACCCCATAGGTAGCAATGAATATCCTAGTAAGAGCACCAGTGGAAGGGGAAGCCCTGGGTCCTGCTAAGACTGAACCCACAGTGAACTAGTCTATGGGGGGAGGGCGGCAATGGGGGGAGGGTTGGGAGGGGAACACCCATAAGGAAGGGGAGGGGGGAGGGGGATGTTTTCCCGGAAACCGGGAAAGGGAATAACACTCGAAATGTATATAAGAAATACTCAAGTTAATAAAAAAAAAAAAAAAAAGAAAGAAATAAAAGGTAGCTGACAGCCTAAGATGGTGAATAATTTGGAATACAATTAATTTTAGGACTCTTGAAACGTAATGATTTTATATTACTACAAATGGACATAACTAATCACTCCTTGTGGAATACCCATAAGCTAATAAATTGGCTATATGTTCTTTATTTAAAAAAAAAAAAAAAACTCAGGTGACAGCAGATGCTGGCGAGGATGTGGAGAAAGAGGAACACTCCTCCATTGTTGGTGGGATTGCAGACTGGTAAAACCATTCTGGAAATCAGTCTGGAGGTTCCTCAGAAAATTGGACATTGAACTGCCTGAGGATCCAGCTATACCTCTCTTGGGCATATACCCAAAAGATGCCTCAACATATAAAAGAGACACGTGCTCCACTATGTTCATCGCAGCCTTATTTATAATAGCCAGAAAATGGAAAGAACCCAGATGCCCTTCAACAGAGGAATGGATACAGAAAATGTGGTACATCTACACAATGGAATATTACTCAGCTATCAAAAACAACGAGTTTATGAAATTCGTAGGCAAATGGTTGGAACTGGAAAATATCATCCTGAGTGAGCTAACCCAATCACAGAAAGACATACATGGTATGCACTCATTGATAAGTGGCTATTAGCCCAAATGCTTGAATTACCCTAGATCCCTAGAACAAACGAAACTCAAGACGGATGATCAAAATGTGAATGCTTCACTCCTTCTTTAAATGAGGAAAAAGAATACCCTTGGCAGGGAAGGGAGAGGCAAAGATTAAAACAGAGACTGAAGGAACACCCATTCAGAGCCTGCCCCACATGTGGCCCATACATATACAGCCACCCAATTAGACAAGATGGATGAAGCAAAGAAGTGCAGACCGACAGGAGCCGGATGTAGATCGCTCCTGAGAGACACAGCCAGAATACAGCAAATATAGAGGCGAATGCCAGCAGCAAACCACTGAACTGAGAATAGGTCCCCTATTGAAGGAATCAGAGAAAGAACTGGAAGAGCTTGAAGGGGCTCGAGACCCCAAAAGTACAACAATGCCAAGCAACCAGAGCTTCCAGGGACTAAGCCACTACCTAAAGACTATACATGGACTGACCCTGGACTCTGACCCCATAGGTAGCAATGAATATCCTAGTAAGAGCACCAGTGGAAGGGGAAGCCCTGGGTCCTGCTAAGACTGAACCCCCAGTGAACTAGTCTATGGGGGGAGGGCGGCAATGGGGGGAGGGTTGGGAGGGGAACACCCATAAGGAAGGGGAGGGGGGAGGGGGATGTTTGCCCGGAAACCGGGAAAGGGAATAACACCCGAAATGTATATAAGAAATACTCAAGTAAATAAAAAAAAAAAATAAATAAATAAATAAATAAATAAAAAAAAAAAAAGAAAGATCCCTAGAACAAACGAAACTCAAGACGGATGATCAAAATGTGAATGCTTCACTCCTTCTTTAAATGAGGAAAAAGAATACCCTTGGCAGGGAAGGGAGAGGCAAAGATTAAAACAGAGACTGAAGGAACACCCATTCAGAGCCTGCCGCACATGTGGCCCCTACATATACAGCCACCCAATTGGACAAGATGGATGAAGCAAAGAAGTGCAGACCGACAGGAGCCGGATGTAGATCGCTCCTGAGAGACACAGCCAGAATACAGCAAATACAGAGGCGAATGCCAGCAGCAAACCACTGAACTGAGAATAGGACCCCCGTTGAAGGAATCAGAGAAAGAACTGGAAGATCTTGAAGGGGCTTGAGACCCCATATGTACAACAATGTCAAGCAACCAGAGCTTCCAGGGACTAAGCCACTACCTAAAGACTATACATGGACTGACCCTGGACTCTGACCCCATAGGTAGCAATGAATATCCTAGTAAGAGCACCAGTGGAAGGGGAAGCCCTGGGTCTTGCTAAGACTGAACCCCCAGTGAACTAGACTATGGGGGGGAGGGCGGCAATGGGGGGAAGGTTGGGAGGGGAACACCCATAAGGAAGGGGAGGGGGGAGGGTGATGTTTGCCCGGAAACCGGGAAAGGGAATAACACTCGAAATGTATATAAGAAGTACTCAAGTTAATAAAAAAAAAAGAAAAGTTTATTAATGCAGAATACTGACTTTGATACTGATAAATTCATTACTTGTCTATATTATTTGCTTGCTTTGTATTAATTTGTACAGTATATGCAATTATGTGATAATAAAGTAATTACATTAAAAAAAAAAGAAATACTCAAGTTAATAAAAAAAAGAAAGAAAGAAAAGAAAAAAAATAGGGTTCAGAGCTAAACAAAGAATTCACAGCTGAGGAATGCCAAATGGCTGAGAAAAACCTAAAGAAATGTTTGACATCTTTAGTTGTAAGGGAAGTGCAAATCAAAACAACCCTGAGATTTCACCTCATACCAGTGAGAATGGCTAAGATCAAAAACTCAGGTGACAGCAGATGCTGGCAAGGATGTGGAGAAAGAGGAACACTCCTCCTTTGTTGGTGGGATTGCAGACTGGTACAACCATTCTGGAAATCAGTCTGGAGAATCCTCAGAAAATTGGACATTGAACTACCTGAGAACCCAGCTATACCTCCTATACCCAAAGATGCTCTAACATACAACAAAGACACATGCTCCACTATGTTCATAGCAGCCTTATTTATAATAGCCAGAAGCTGGAAAGAACCCAGATGCCCTTCAACAGAGGAATGGATACAGAAAATGTGGTATATCTGCACAATGAAGTACTACTCAGCTATCAGAAACAATGACTTGGAGACCTAACAGGAGACCCACTACACCCAAGATACCACAGTTTGAATGCATCCTAAGAGTTTCTCTGTACACTGGGCAACTGGGCAATTGACACCAATGTCTGAAGACTTTCCAGGAGCTCTGTGGCATGCAGGATAACTGACCCAAAAGACTGAAAGACTCCCTGGAGTGTGGATGCACACAAGGAACCAGAAAGCACAGTCCATTGACACTCCCAAACCCCCACCAAGAAAACATCTTTACACAGGGCAACTGTGTGATTGCTCCTCTGAAGACCCAAGAGTCTGAAGGCATCCCAGGAGATCTACTGCAACCAGGGCAACAAATAATTACCTTTTCCAGCTTTTGAATAAGCTCCAGTTGAAAGGCCCCACAGGATGTCCGCTACAGCCAGGGCCACAGGACTACCAGAAGACCTGTTGCAGCCTAGGAACAAAAGAGGAAGACTCCAAACAGAGTCACCCAAACCAGCAAACACTTGAGATAACCAGATGGCAAGAGGCAAGTGCAAGACCATAAGCAACAAAAGCCAATATACATGGGCATCATCAGAGCACAGTTCTCCCACCACAGGAAGTTCTGAATACAGCAACACACCTGAAAATCAGGAAGCTGACCTAAAATCCTATCTCTTGAGTAGGATATAAATAACACACTGAAAGAAATATAGGTAAACACAGAAAAGACTTTATAGAGATAACAAATGAATCCCTTAAAGAAATACAAGAAAACACAATCAGACAGGGGGAGGAATTGCATAAATAATTCCAAGACATAAAAGTGGAGGTAGATGAACATAGTAAAAGCCATATACAGCAAACCAGTTGCTAACATTAAACTAAATGGAGAGAAACTCGAAGTAATCCCACTAAAATCAGGGACTAGACAAGGCTGCCCACTCTCTCCCTACTTATTCAATATAGTTCTTGAAGTTCTTGCCAGAGCAATCAGACAACAAAAGGAGGTCAAGGGGATACAGATCGGAAAAGAAGAAGTCAAAATATCACTGTTTGCAGATGATATGATAGTGTATTTAAGTGATCCCAAAAGTTCCACCAGAGAACTACTAAAGCTGATAAACAACTTCAGCAAAGTGGCTGGGTATAAAATTAACTCAAATAAATCAGTAGCCTTCCTCTACACAAAAGAGAAACAAGCCGAGAAAGAAATTAGGGAAACGACACCCTTCATAATAGACCCAAATAATATAAAGTACCTCGGTGTGACTTTAACCAAGCAAGTAAAAGAACTACAAAACACTGAAGAAGGAAATTGAAGAAGACCTCAGAAGATGGAAAGATCTCCCATGCTCATGGATTGGCAGGATTAATATAGTAAAAATGGCCATTTTACCAAAAGCAATCTACAGATTCAATGCAATCCCCATCAAAATAGCAATCCAATTCTTCAAAGAGTTAGACAGAACAATTTGCAAATTCATCTGGAATAACAAAAAACCCAGGATAGCTAAAGCTATCCTCAACAATAAAAGGACTTCAGGGAGAATCACTATCCCTGAACTCAAGCAGTATTACAGAGCAATAGTGATAAAAACTGCATGGTATTGGTACAGAGACAGACAGATAGACCAATGGAATAGAATTGAAGACCCAGAAATGAACCCACACACCTATGGTCACTTGATTTTTGACAAAGGAGCCAAAACCATCCAATGGAAAAAAAGATAGCATTTTCAGCAAATGGTGCTGGTTCAACTGGAGGTCAACATGTAGAAGAATGCAGATCGATCCATGCTTATCACCCTGTACAAAGCTTAAGTCCAAGTGGATCAAGGAACTCCACATCAAACCAGACACACTCAAACTAATAGAAGAAAAACTAGGGAAGCATCTGGAACACATGGGCACTGGAAAAAATTTCCTAAACAAAACACCAATGGCTTACGCTCTAAGATCAAGAATCGACAAATGGGATCTCATAAAACTACAAAGCTTCTGTAAGGCAAAGGACACGGTGGTTAGGACAAAACGGCAACCAACAGATTGGGAAAAGATCTTTACCAATCCTACAACAGATAGAGGCCTTATATCCAAAATATACAAAGAACTCAAGAAGTTAGACCGCAGGGAGACAAATAACCCTATTAAAAAATGGGGTTCAGAGCTAAACAAAGAATTCACAGCTGAGGAATGCCGAATGGCTGAAAAACACCTAAAGAAATGTTCAACATCTTTAGTCATAAGGGAAATGCAAATCAAAACAACCCTGAGATTTCACCTCACAACAGTGAGAATGGCTAAGATCAAAAACTCAGGGGACAACAGATGCTGGCGAGGATGTGGAGGAAGAGGAACACTCCTCCATTGTTGGTGGGATTGCAAACTGGTACAACCATTCTGGAAATCAGTCTGGAGAATCCTCAGAAAATTGAACATTGAACTGCCTGAGGATCCAGCTATACCTCTCTTGGGCATATACCCAAAAGATGCCCCAACATATAAAAAAGACACGTGCTCCACTATGTTCATTGCAGCCTTATTTATAATAGCCAGAAGCTGGAAAGAACCCAGATGCCCTTCAACAGAGGAATGGATACAGAAAATGTGGTACATCTACACAATGGAATATTACTCAGCTATCAAAAACAATGACTTTATGAAATTCATAGGCAAATGGTTGGAACTGGAAAATATCATCCTGAGTGAGGTAACCCAATCACAGAATAACACACATGGTATGCACTCATTGATAAGTGGCTATTAGCCCAAATGCTTGAATTACCCTAGATGCCTAGAACAAATGAAACTCAAGAAGGATGATCAAAATGTGAATGCTTCACTCCTTCTTTAAAAGGGGAACAAGAATACCCTTGGCAGGGAAGAGAGAGGCAAAGATTAAAACAGAGACTGAAGGAACACCCATTCAGAGTCTGCCCCACATGTGGCCCATACATATATAGCCACCCAATTAGACAAGATGGATGAAGCAAAGAAGTGCAGACCGACAGGAGCCGGATGTAGATCGCTCCTAAGAGACACAGCCAGAATACAGCAAATACAGAGGCGAATGCCAGCAGCAAACCACTGAACTGAGAATAGGACCCCCGTTGAAGGAATCAGAGAAAGAACTGGAAGAGCTTGAAGGGGCTCGAGACTCCATATGTACAACAATGCCAAGCAACCAGAGCTTCCAGGGACTAAGCCCCTACCCAAAGACTATACATGGACTAACCCTGGACTCTGACCTCATAGGTAGCAATGCATATCCTAGTAAGAGCACCAGTGGAAGGGGAAGCCCTGGGTCCTGCTAAGACTGAACCCCCAGTGAACTAGACTGGTGGGGGGAGGGTTGGGAGGGGAACACCCATAATGAAGGGGAGGGGGGAGGGGGATGTTTGCCCGGAAACCAAAGAATTATTATTAAGTATTAAATAAATTTAAAAAAAAGAAAAAAATAAAAAATAAAAAAAAGTGGAGGTAGAAGAAATAAAGAAAACACAAATGGAGGAAAATCAGGAAATGGAAAACCTAGGAAAAAGGTCAATAATTACAGATGTAAATATTACCAACAGAATACAAGAGATAGAAGACAGAATCTCAGGTGTAGAAGATATGGTAGATGAGATTGACACAACAGTCAAAGAAAATTCAAAACATAAAAAATTCCTAACCCAAGAATCCAGGAAATACTGGATAAATGAAAAGATCAACTATAAGAATAATTGAAATAGAGGAGAATGAAGATTCCCAGCTCGAAGGACCTGAAAATGTATTCAACAAAATCATAGAAGAAAACTTCCCCAACCTAAAGAAAGAGATGGCCGTAAATGTATGAGAAGTGTGCAGAACACTGAACAAATGAGACCAGAAAAGAAAATCCTATCATCAAATAGCCAAAACATTAAACACAGAGTACAAGGAAAAATATTAAGATATGCAAGGGAAAATGGCCAAGTAACATAACAAGGCAAATATCTAAAAATTACACCAGACTTTTCAATAGAGACTGTAAAAGCCAGAAGAACCGAGTCAGAGCTCATGCAGACTCTGAACACAAAGGTCAGCCCAGGCTACTATGCTCAGCAAAACTATCAATCGACATAGATGGAGAAAACAAAATATTCTAGAACAAACCAAAAGAAGAGAGACATACAAATGTAATCCCACATCTAAATATGAAAATAACAGGAAGCAACAATCACTATTCCCTAATATCTCTCAACATCAATGGACTCAATTCCCCAATAAAAAGACACAAATTAACAGACTGGATAAATAAACAGGGTCCAGCATTTTGCTGCATAGAGAAAACATGCCTCAGAGACAAAGACAAACACTACCTCAGAGTAAAAGGCTGGAAAACCATTTTCCAAGGAAATGGACCAAAGAAGCAAGCTGGAGTAGCCATTCTAATATCAAATAAAATCAACTTTCAATCAAAAGTCATCAAAAAGATAAGGAAGGACACTTCATATTCATCAAATGAAAAATCCACCAAAATGAAATATCTCGATCAGAAATATCTATGCTTGAAATACAAGGGCAACTGCATTCATAAAAGAAACCTTACTAAAGCTCAAAGCACACATTACATGTCACACAATAATAGTAGGAGATTTCAACACCCAACTCTCATTAATGGACAGATCATGGAAACATGATTTAAACAGAGACATAGAGAAACTAACTGAAGTTACATACCAACTGGACTTAACAGATATTTATAGAACATTACATCCTAAAACAGAAGGATATAGTTTTTTTCTCACCACCTCATGGTACCTTCTCCAAAATTTACCATACAATTGATCACAAAACAGGCCTCAACAGATGCAGGAAGATAGAAATAATCTCATGCATCCTATTAGATCACCAAGGACTAAGGTTGGTCTTCAATAACAACAATAATGAGAGAACACCCACATATACATGGAAGTTGAAAAATGCTCTACTCAATGATAACTTGGTCACGGAAGAAAGAAAGAAAGAAAGAAAGAAAGAAAGAAAGAAAGAAAGAAAGAAAGAAAGAAAGAAAGAAAGAAAGAAAGAAAGAAAGAAAGAAAGAAAGAAATTAAAGACTTCTTAGAATTTAATGAAAACGAAGGTACAACATACCCAAACTTATGGGACACAATGAAAGCTGTGCTAAGAGGAAAACTCATAGCACTGAGTGCCTGCAGATAGAAACAGGAAGGGCATACATCAGCAACTTGACAACAAACCTAAAACATCTAGAACAAAAAGAAGCAAATACACTCAAGAGGAGTAGAAGGCAGGAAATAATCAAACTCGGGGCTGAAATCATCCAAGTAGAAACAAAAAGGAATATACAAAATAACAACAAAACTAGGAGCTGGTTCTTTGAGAAAATCAACAACATTGATAAACCCTTAGACAGACTCACTAGAGGGCACAGAAAGTATGTCCAAATTAACAATATCAGTAATGAAAAGGGAGACATAACATTAGAAACTGAGGAAATTCAGAAATCTTCAGATCCTACTACAAAAGCCTATATTTAACAAAACTGGAAAATCTGGAGGAAATGGATAATTTTCTAGACAAATACCAGGTACCAAAGTTAAATCAGGAACAGATAAACCATCAAAACAACTCCGTAAATCCTAAAGAAATAGAAGCAGTTATTAAAAGTCTCCCAACCAAAACGAGCCCAGGACCAGATGGGTTCAGTGCAGAATTCTATCAGACCTTCATAGAAGACCTCATACCAATACTGTCCAAACTATTCCACAAAATAGAAACAGACACAGCACTACCAAATTCCTTCTATGAAGCCACAATTACTCTTTTACAGAAACCACACAAAGGCCCAACAAAGAAAGAACTTCAGACCAATTTCCCTTATGAATATCAATGCAAAAATACTCAATAAAATTCTTGCAAACCAAATCCAAGAAAACATCAAAACGATCATCCATCATGATCAAGTAGGCTTGATCCCAGGTATGCAGGGATGGTTTAATATATGGAAATCCATCAACGTAATCCACTACATAAATAAACGCAAATAAAAATCACATGATCATTTCATTAGATGCTGAGAAAGCATTTGATAAAATTCAACACCCTTTCATGATAAAAGTCTTGGAAAGATCATGTTCCATACCTGAACATAATAAAAGCCATATAGAGCAAATCAGTAGCTAATATTAAACTAAATGGAGACACATTTGAAGCAATCCCACTAAAATCAGTGACTAGACAAGGCTGCCAACTCTCTCCCTACTTATTCAATATAATTCTCAAAGTCATAGCCAGAGAAACCAGACAACAAAAGGAGGTCAAAGGGATTCAAATTGGAAAGGAAGAAGTCAAAATATCACTACTTGCAGGTGATATAATAGTATACTTATGTGAACCCAAAAGTTCCACCAGAGAACTAACTACTTCAGCAAAATGGCTGGGTATAAAATTAACTCAAACAAATCAGTACCCTTCCTCTACTAAAAGGATAAAGAGGCTGAGAAAGAAAGATGAGAAATGAAACCCTTCACAATAGTCTCAAATAATATAAAATACCTTCGCGTGACATTACACAAGCAAGTGAAAGATCTGTATGACAAGAACTTCAAATCTCTGAAGAACGAAATTGAAGAGGATCTCAGAAAATGGAAAGACCTCCCATGCTCATGAATTGCCAATATTATTATATTAAAATGGCCATTTTACCAAAAGTGATCTATAGATTCAATGCAACCCCCATCAAAATTCCACCTCAATTCTTCATAGAAATAGAAACAGCAATTTGCAAATTCATTTGGAATAGCAAAAAACCCAAGATAGTGAAAACTATACTCAACAATATAAGAACTTATGACCTCAAGAAGTATTACAGAGCAATAGTTATAAAAAAAACTGTATGGTATTGCCACAGAGACAGGCAGATAAATCAGTGGAATAGAATTGAAGACCTAGAAATGAACCCACACATTTATGGTCACTTGATCTTTGACAAAGAAGCCAAAACCATCCAATGGGAAAAAAGATAGCATTTTCAAAAATTAGTGCTGGTTCAACTGGATGTCAGCATATAGAAGAATGCAAATCGATCCATTCTTATTGCCCTGTACAAAGCTTAAGTCCAAATGAATCACGAGCCTCCACATCAAACCAGATACACTCCAACTAATAGAAGAAAGAGTGGGGAAGAGTCTCAAACACATGGGCACTGGAGAAAATTTCCTGAACAGGACACCAATGGCTTATGCTCTAAGATCAAGAATGAACAAATGGGATCTCATAAAACTGCAAAGCTTCTGTGAAGTAAAGGACAATGTCATTAGGACAAAATGGCAACCAACACATTGGGAAAAGATCTTTACCAATCCTACATCCAATAGAGGGCTAATATACAAAATATACAAAGAACTCAAGAAGTTAGACCGCAGGGAGACAAATAACCCTATCAAAAATGGGGTACAGAGGTAAACATAGAATTCACACCTGAGGAATAACGAATTGCTGAGAAGCAGCTAAAGAAATATTCAACATCCTTAGTCATCAAGTAAATGCCAGTCAAAACAACCCTGAGATTTCACCTCACACCAGTGAGAATGGCTAAGATCAAAAACTCAGGCAACAGCAGATGCTGGCAAGAATGTGGAGAAAGAGGAACACTCCTCCCTTATATGTGGGATTCAAAATGGCTACAACCTCTCTGGAAATCATTCTGGAGGTTCCTGAGAAAATTGGACATTGTGCTACCTAAGGACCCAGCTATACTTCTCCTGGGTATATACCCAAAAGATGTTCCAACATACAACAAAGACACGTGCTCCACTATGTTCATAACAGCCTTATTTATAATGCCCAGAAGCTGCAAAGAACCCAGATGCTCTTCAACAGAGGAATGGATATAGAAAATGTGGTACATCTACACAATGGAGTATTATTCAGCTATCAAAAACAATGACTTCATGAAATTCTAGGCAAGTGAATTGAACTAGAAAATATCCTGAGTGAGGTAACCCAATCACAGAAAAACAGACATGGCATGCACTCCTTGATAAGTGGATATTAGCCCAAAATGCTTTAATTACCCAAGATACAATCCACAGACCACATGAAACTCAAGAAGAAGGATGACCAAAATGTTTTCCTTCTTAAAAAGGAAAACAAAAATATCCATAGCAGGGGATAGGGAGGCAAAGTTTAGAGCAGAGACTGAAGGAATGGCCATTCAGAGCCTGTTCCACATGTGGCCCATATATATATATACACACACACACACATACAGTTACCAAAACTAGATAAGATGGATGAAGCTAAGAAGGACATACACACCAGAACCAGATATAGATCTCTCCTGAGAGACACATCCAGAACTTGTCAAATACAGAGGCGAATGCTAGCAGCAAACCCCTGAAGTGAGATCGGGATCTCCGTTGGAGGAATTAGAGAAAGGACTGAAAGAGCTGAAGGGACTTGCTACCCCATAAGTACAACAATCCCAACCAACCAGAGCTTCCAAGGACTAAACCACTACTGAAAGACTATACATGGACTGGCCCTGGTGTCCAACTGAATATGTAGCAGTGAATAGCCTTGTTGGGGCACCAGTGGAAGAGGAAGCCCTTGGTCCTGCCAAGGTTGGACCCCCAGTGTAGGAGATTGTGGTGGGGGCAGTAAGTTGGGTTGGTTGTGGAGAGGAACATCCTCTTTAAGGGGAGAGGGATGGGTTATGGGGCTTATGGACAGGAAACCGGGAAAGGGAATAACACTTGAAATGTAAATAAGAAATACCCAATTTTAAAAAATGGAAATTAAAAAAAAGAGCAATGCCAACCACCCAGAGTTTCCAGGGACCAAACCACTACCCAAAGACTATACAGAGTGACCCAGGGCTCCAACTGCTTATGTATCATAGGATGGCCTTGCTATGCACCAATGGAAGGAGAAGCCCTTGGTTCTGCCAATGTTGGACCCCCATTGGAGGGTATTATGGGGGGTACAGTAAGTTGGGGTAGTTGGGGAAGGGAACACCCTTATAGAAGGGGAGAGGAAGGGGTTATGGGGCTTATGGACAGGAAACTGGGAAAGGGAATAACATTTGAAATGTAAATAAGAAATATCCAATTTTTTAAAAAAAAAGCCATAAGTCAATAAACTGGATAGGCGGATACACAGACAAGATCAGGATTTGGCAGCATAAAAAAAACACTCCTTAGTAACAAAGACAGACACTACCTCAGGTAAAAGGATAAAATAAGACCTTCAAAGAAAACCTGATACCCTATTTCCCTTATGAATATCGACGCAAAAATACTCAATAAAATTCTGGCAAACCGAATCCAAGGGCACATCAAAACAATCATCCACCATGATCAAGTAGGCTTCATCCCAGGCATGCAGGGATAGTTTAATATACGGAAAACCATCAACGTGATCCATTATGTAAACAAACTGAAAGAACAAAACCACATGATCATTTCATTAGATGCTGAGAAAGCATTTGACAAAATTCAACACCCCTTCATGATAAAAGTCCTGGAAAGAATAGGAATTCAAGGCCCATACCTAAACATAGTAAAAGCCATATACAGCAAACCAGTTGCTAACATAAACTAAATGGAGAGAAACTTGAAGCAATCCCACTAAAATCAGGGACTAGACAAGGCTGCCCACTCTCTCCCTACTTATTCAATATAGTTCTTGAAGTTCTAGCCACAGCAATCAGACAACAAAAGGAGGTCAAGGGGATACAGATCGGAAAAGAAGAACTCAAAATATCACTATTTGCAGATGATATGATAGTATATTTAAGTGATCCCAAAAGTTCCACCAGAGAACTACTAAAGCTGATAAACAACTTCAGCAAAGTGGCTGGGTATAAAATTAACTCAAATAAATCAGTAGCCTTCCTCTACACAAAAGAGAAACAAGCCAAGAAAGAAATTAGGGAAACGACACCCTTCATAATAGACCCAAATAATATAAAGTACCTCGGTGTGACTTTAACCAAGCAAGTAAAAGATTTGTACAATAAGAACTTCAAGACTCTGAAGAAAGAAATTGAAGAAGACCTCGGAAGATGGAAAGATCTCCCATGCTCATGGATTGGCAGGATTAATATAGTAAAAATGGCCATTTTACCAAAAGCGATCTACAGATTCAATGCAATCCCCATCAAAATACCAATCCAATTCTTCAAAGAGTTAGACAGAACAATTTGCAAGTTCATCTGGAATAACAAAAAACCCAGGATAGCTAAAACTATCCTCAACAACAAAAGGACTTCTGGGGGAATCACTATCCCTGAACTCAAGCAGTATTATAGAGCAATAGTGATAAAAACTGCATGGTATTGGTACAGAGACAGACAGATAGACCAATGGAACAGAATTGAAGACCCAGAAATGAACCCACACACCTATGGGCACTTGATTTTTGACAAAGGAGCCAAAACCATCAAATGGAAAAAAGACAGCATTTTCAGCAAATGGTGCGGGTTCAACTGGAGGTCAACATGTAGAAGAATGCAGATCGATCCATGCTTATCACCCTGTACAAAGCTTAAGTCCAAGTGGATCAAGGACCTCCACATCAAACCAGATACACTCAAACTAATAGAAGAAAAACTAGGGAAGCATCTGGAACACATGGGCACTGGAAAAAATTTCCTGAACAAAACACCAATGGCTTATGCTCTAAGATCAAGAATCGACAAATGGGATCTCATAAAACTGCAAAGCTTCTGTAAGGCAAAGGACACTGTGGTTAGGATAAAACGGCAACCAACAGATTGGGAAAAGATCTTTACCAATCCTACAACAGATAGAGGCCTTATATCCAAAATATACAAAGAACTCAAGAAGTTAGACCGCAGGGAGACAAATAACCCTATTAAAAATGGGGTTCAGAGCTAAACAAAGAATTCACAGCTGAGGAATGCCGAATGGCTGAGAAACACCTAAAGAAATGTTCAACATCTTTAGTCATAAGGGAAATGCAAATCAAAACAACCCTGAGATTTCACCTCACACCAGTGAGAATAGCTAAGATCAAAAACTCAGGTGACAGCAGATGCTGGCGAGGATGTGGAGAAAGAGGAACACTCCTCCATTGTTGGTGGGATTGCAGACTGGTACAACCATTCTGGAAATCAATCTGGAGGTTCCTCAGAAAATTGGACATTGAACTGCCTGAGGATCCAGCTATACCTCTCTTGGGCATATACCCAAAAGATGCCCCAACATATAAAAAAGTCACGTGCTCCACTATGTTCATCGCAGCCTTATTTATAATAGCCAGAAAATGGAAAGAACCCAGATGCCCTTCAACAGAGGAATGGATACAGAAAATGTGGTACATCTACACAATGGAATATTACTCAGCTATCAAAAACAACGACTTTATGAAATTCGTAGGCAAATGGTCAGAACTGGAAAATATCATCCTGAGTGAGGTAACCCAATCACAGAAAAGCACACATGGTATGCACTCATTGATAAGTGGCTATTAGCCCAAATGCTTGAATTACCCTAGATGCCTAGAACACATGAAACTCAAGAAGGATGATCAAAATGTGAATGCTTCACTCCTTCTTTAAAAGGGGAACAAGAATACCCTTGGCAGGGAATAGAGAGGCAAAGATTAAAGCAGACACAGAAGGAACACCCATTCAGAGCCTGCCCCACATGTGGCCCATGCATATACAGCCATCCAATTAGACAAGATGGATGAAGCAAAGAAGTGCAGGCCGACAGGAGCCGGATGTAAATCTCTCCCGAGAGACACAGCCAGAATACAGCAAACACAGAGGCGTATGCCAGCAGCAAACCACTGAACTGAGAATAGGACCCCTGTTGAAGGAATCAGAGAAAGAGCTGGAAGAGCTTGAAGGGGCTCGAGACCCCATATGAACAACAATGCCAAGCAACCAGAGCTTCCAGAGACTAAGCCACTACCTAAAGACTATACATGGACTGACCCTGGACTCTGACCTCATAGGTAGGAATGAATATCCTAGTAAGAGCACCAGTGGAAGGGGAAGCCCTGGGTCCTGCTAAGACTGAACCCCCAGTGAACTAGATTGTTGGGGGGAGGGCAACAAGGGGGGAGGATGGGGAGGGGAACACCCATAAAAAAGGGGAGGGGGGTTGTTTGCTCGGAAACCGGGAAAGGGAATAACACTCGAAATGTATATAAGAAATACAAGTTAATAAAAAAATTAATAATTCTCTTACCTGTTAAACTTGAGAATGTTTGAAAACATTCATAAAACTAATTTCTTATGCATTAAAATGAGATTTCATCAGGAAAAAAATACCATGATTATCAGACATAGTCTTTTCAGAGTTTTGATATATCTTATAAATTTCCTAAAGGAATTTTGAATTGACAAACACATGCTGGGAATATTTGTTGAGGTCAGAGGACAACTTGCAAGGAAACGGATCTTTCCTTCCCCCATGTGGATTGTGGAGATTGAATTTAGGTAGGTAATGTTCTGTAGCAATCTCCTTAATCCATTGCGCTATCTTGCTGGCCCAACTTCTGTATTAGTATTGCAGTACTGTCCCCATTGGATTGTTTTCATTCTTTTATGTTGTGTTTCTGCTCATATTTTCTATAATTTTCTCCTCACATTGTATTGGTGTGTCTTTCCACATTAAGAATTTTTGACTGTGGGATGCCAGCCCCACCCTTCCATATGATGTGCTGTTTTTCTACAGAGGAATACTCTACAAGTTCACTTTCCCTACTGTAGAGCATTTCATCTAAGGTCTCTCTGATTGAGTCCTGAGAGTCTTTCATACCCCAGGTCTCTGGTACATTCTAGGGGGCCCCCACTTCCTACCTCTGGAGGTTTCCTGTTTCCATTCTTTCTGCTGGCCCTCAGTGATTCAGTCCTGTTCCCCCCACCTTATACTTGATCATGTTCCCCTCTTCCCCTCCTTGTCATCTTTCCCACCTTGGTCCTGTGAAGGCTGGATGCCCCAGATTAGGGGAATGCCAGGGCAGGGATGAGGGAGGGAGAAGGTGTGTGGCTAGTGGAGCTCCTTCATAGAAGCAGGAGCAGGGGGAAAACCTGGAAAGGGGAAATCATTTGAAATGTAAATAAAGAAAATATCCAATTAAAAAAAAAAAAGAAAACCTGATACCAATATTCCTCAAACTATTCCATAAAATAGAAACAGAAGGAACAGTACCTAATTCACTCTATGAAGACTAAACCTTACTCTGATATCTAAACCATACAAGGACCCTACCAAAAAAACAGAACTTCAGACAAATCTCACTTATAAATATCAATGCAAAAAAACTCAATAAAATTTTTACAAACTGAATCCAAGAACACATCAAAACCATCATTCATTATGCTCAAGTAGGCTTTATCCCAGGGATGCAAGGTTGGTTCAATATACTAAAATCCATTAACATAATCCACCATATAAACAAACTCAAAAAAAAATCACATGATCATCTCCTTAGATGCAGATACAACACCCCTTCATGTTAAAAGTGTTGGAAACATCAAGTATTCAAGGTCCATACCTAAACATAATAAAAGCAATTTACTGCAAACCAACAGTCAATATCAAATTAAAGGGAGAGATAAATGGTTCAATCCCCCAAAATCAGGGATGAGACAAGGATGTTCACTCTCCCCATATCTATTCAATATAGTAATTGAAGTGCTAACTACAATAAGACAATGAAAACAGATCAAGGGGATACAAAATTGGCAAAGAAGAAATAAAGGTATCACTATTTGCAGATGACATGATAGTATACATAAGTGACCCCAAAAATTCTACCAGAGAACTTCTTCAGCTGATAAACAACTTCAGCAAAGTGGCCAGATATAAAATTAAATCAAATAAATCAGTATCCTTCGTTTATACAAATGATAAACATGCTAAGAAAGAAATTAGGGGAACAACTCCCTTCACAATAGACACAAATAATATAAAATATCTTAGAGGAACTCTAACTAAACAAGTGAAAGATCTTAATGATAAGAACTTCAAGTCTCTCAAGAAATAAATCGAAAAAGATCTCAGAAAAGGGAGAGATCTCCCATGCTCATGGATTGGCAGAATTAACATAGTACAAATGTCCATCCTTCCAAAGGTAATCTACAGATTCAATGCAATCCCCATCAAAATCCCAACACAATTCTTCAAATACACGGAAAGAGCAATTCTCAAATTCATCTGGAAAGGTAAAAAAAAAAAAAACAGAATAGGGAAAACAATTCTTAACAATAAAAGAAAGACTGGTGGAATCACCATCCCTGGCCCCTAGCTCTACTACAAAGGAATAATGATTTTAAAAAGCATGCATGGTATTGGTACACAGACAGACAGGTTGATCAACGGAATAGAATTGAAAACCCAGAAATAAAATCACATAGTTACACATTTGATCTTTGACAAAGAATCCAAAAACATACAATGGAAAAGAGAAAGCATCTCTTATAAATGGTGTTGATCTAACTGGCTGTCCGTATGTAGAAAAATCAAAATAGACATATATTTGTCGCTTTGCACTAAGCTCAAGTCCAAGTGGATCAAGGACCTCAACATAAAACCAGATACACTGATCTAATAGAAGAGAAAGTAGGAAAGAGCCTTAAACTAATTGGCATTGGCAGAAAATTCCTAAACAGAACTCCAATGGCTCATGCTCTAAGATCAAGAACTGATAGATGGGACCTCATGAAACTGGAAAGCTTCCATAAGGCAAAGGATGTAGTCAATAAGACAAATCAGCATTCTAGAGATTGGGAAAAAATCTTCACTAACCCCACATCTGATAGAGGGCTAGTATCCAAAATATATAAAGAACTCAAGAAGCTAGCCACCAAAAAACCAAACAATCCGGTCAAAAAATGGGGTATAGAACTAATCCGAGAATTCACAACAGAGAAATCTCAAATGGCTGACAAGCACCTAAAGAAATGCTCAAAGTCTTGAAGGGGCTCGAGACCCCATATGAACAACAATGCCAAGCAACCAGAGCTTCCAGGAACTAAGCCACTACCTAAAGACTATACATGGACTGACCCTGGACTCTGACCTCATAGGTAGCAATGAATATCCTAGTAAGATCACCAGTGGAAGGGGAAGCCCTTGGTCCTGCTAAGACTGAACCCCCAGTGAACTAGACTGTGGGGGGGAGGGCGGCAATGGGGGAGGTTTGGAGAGGGGAACACCCATAAAGAAGTTAGGGGGATGTTGGCCTGGAAACCGGGAAAGGGAATAACACTCAAAATGCAAATAAGAAATACTCAAGTTAATAAAAAAATTAATAAAAAAAAAGAAATGCTCAAAGTCCTTAGTGATCAGAGAAATGCAAATCAAAATGACCATTGTGTGGAAACCTTACACAAGTCAGAATGGCTAAGATCAAAACCTCAGGAGACAAAACATGCTGGCAAGCATGTGGAGAAAGAGGAACACTCCTCTGTTGCTGGTAGGATTGCAAACTGGCACAAACATTTTGGAAATCAATCTGGAGGTTCCTCAGAAAATTGGAAATGGATCTACCCAAAGACCCCACAATCTCACTCTTGGGAATATACCCAAAAGATGCCCCAACATGCCACAGGGACACATGTTTCACTATAGTCATAGTGACCTTATTTGTGATAGCCAGAAACTGGAAACGACCCAGATGTCCCACAACAGAAGAATGGATACAGAAATGTGGTTCATATACACAATGAAATATTACTCATGTATTAAGAATGAGGAGATCCTGGGGTTGGGGATTTAGCTCAGTGGTAGAGCGCTTGCCTAGGAAGCGCAAGGCCCTGGGTTCGGTCCCCAGCTCCGAAAAAAAGAACCAAAAAAAAAAAAAAAAAAGAATGAGGACATCCTGAGTTTTGCAGGCAAATGGATGGAACTAGAAAATATCATCCTGAGTGAGGTAACTCAGACCCAAAAGGACATGCATGGTATGTACTCACTAATAAGTGGATATTATCTAAAAAAAAAAAAAAAAGTACAGAATACCTAAGATACATTCCACAGAACTCAAAAGGCCATCAATCTGAAGGGCCCAGGTGAGAATGCCTCAGTTGGGAGGAAGAAGAAAGCAATCATGAGGGGGAAGGGAGGGAGAGTAATGAGAGGGAAATGGAATGGGGTAGGGATCTGGAATTGAGTGGGGGAAAAGGACTGAAGCCCTGAGGGCCAGCAGAAAGAATGGAAACAAGTGACCTCAGGAGGAAGGACCCTCTAGAATGGCCAGAGGCCTGAGAAGTGAGAGACTCTCAGGATTCAAAGGGGAGACCCTAGATGAAATGCCCTACAATGAGAAGAGGGAACTTGTAGACCCTCACCTCCAGCAGAAAGACAGGGCATCAAGTGAGGGATGGGGTTGATATCCCACAGTCAAAGCTCTGACCCATAATTCTTCCTGTCTGAAAGAAATGCAGGGATGGAAATGGAGAAGAGCCTGAGGAAAAGAAGGTCCAGTGGCAGGCCCAAAGTGGGATCAAGCTCAAAGGGAGGGCCCCAAGACCTGACATTACTGAGGTTATGGGGCATTCACAAAAAGGGACCTTTCAGGACTGCTCTCCAAAAGACCCAACAAGAAGCTGAAAGAGTCAGCTGTAGATATGTGCACCCAACCAATGAACAGAAGATGCTGACCCCTCTGGTTGAATTAGGTAAAAGGTTGAGGAAGCTGAGGAGGAGGGCAACCCTGTAGAAGGACCAGCAGTTTCAATTAATCTGGACCCCTGAGATCTCTCAAACACTGGATAACCAACCAGGCAACATACACCAGCTGAGATGAGGCCTCCAGCACATATATAGCAGAGGACTCTCGTTTTGGGTTCAGTCAGTGAAGATGCATCTAACCCTCAAGAGACTGGAGGGCCCAGGAAGATTAGAGGTCTGGTGGGGTGGGTGAGGTGGGGACATCCTTGTGGAGACACAGGGGCTAGGGGAGGTATAGACCGTGGAACTGTTGGGAGGGGTGGAGGTGGACTGGGAGGGTAATAAAATCTGGAGGGTAAGAATAAATAATTTTTAAATAAGATCTTTTATAATATAAGGTTTCTTGTGACAGCATCCTATTTCAAAGAAATTGATGGGCATTGAAGAACCTCCATATAAAGTTTGATTCAAATGTAACAAAGCTAGGCACTGGCCAAAAAAACTGCCCTTGCCTCAACTGCTGACAGCATACTGTCCAAATTGTGGACAGGCAGGACTTGGAGGAAGTTGACTGCTGAACATTGCCAAGACAAGGTAGGCCAGTTCCTACCTTCACATAATTCTAGCTTCGCAAAAATCTGTCAAATATTCTGGCATGTAGGCCAAAGATAGATGCTTCAAAGTTGCAGAGGAATCTTGGATGACAGCCAGCAGTCTCTGTCATTTCAATAAGATAGAAGCCAATTGCTCTACACTTCCTATTTACTCAGGTAATACTTAATTCTTCTCAGGTCTCTGACAAGGTTGAAGACTAGATAGTTATAGTCTCATACTAAGCTTAAGTTGTTTAGGATTTAATAAATAGTTAAAGATCTAAAACTACAAGACATAATATAAAATTAATTATGTACAGAACTTTGAACTCCCCAAGATGGGAGAGATAGCAGTCTCTCCAAGGTTGCCAAATGAATATGGACTGGAATTGTAAATATACTCTTACCTTATGCTACTCATAATTGTTCTTATTGTATATAGTTTATTGATGTTAAAGGAAGAGCCTTTTACTGGACTAAAAGAGTGAGCTGTTGAGATAATCTTTTGTGTACTGTATAAAGGTTGTCTTTGTCATCTCGGCATTTTGTAAACATTTTCTCCATCACCTTTTGATTGGTTTAACAAAGAGCTGAAAGGCCGGGAGCAAAGCAAGAGAGGATAGGTGGATCTTCCAGGCAGAGATGGGAACTCTGGGAAAGGGTCAGAGACAGGAGATTCTCCAGCCAGATGGTGGTACTGAAGGAAACATAACCATGTGGCAGAACTTAGAATAAACAGGTAATTAAGTTATATGAGCTAGGTTCAGATGTATATGAATCCATGTGATGGTGTGAACCAAAAACAAAGTAAAAGAAGACATACTGCCTGCCCTCAGAGTGCAGAGGCTTAAGGCCCTTAGGGCGAATGCCAAAGGCCAGGGGGCACTCACCCTTTCCTACTCAAACCAGAGGTCCCAAGGAATCCACACAAGTACCAGCTGTCATTCTGTATTCTGCTTCTTCCTTTGGGGTTTTCAGACAATGTTGCATACCATGCCGGACAGGAAAAAACTGGAACAGGCAAGTTGGCATGGTCTCAGTCTGGTCAGGTGAGTGGTGGGGAGGCCTTCTCCAAGACAGTTTTTAGTATTATAGTTTTACTTTATCAGGAAAAAGTTAATCAGCTCTTCTAGATGGTCTCAGTGAAAAAGTTCTTCTTTATTGGGGGTGAGCATGGGACTATATAAATCTTAGGGAGCGGGTAAAGGTTTTGGGGTGAGTATATATCATCTACCGGGGCTGAGGAGCTGGAAATGCTTCATTTACATGAAGAAGAATTCCATGTGCTTAAACCTGAACTTCGGCCATGAGGCTCACCTCAGTGGTGGTGGAAGTGAGATTTGTAGAGCTACATGTCCCAGATCATGCAGGCCCACAACAGGGAGGGAGCAATCCTTACTCAGTCAGTCTCAAGATGAGATTTTCCAGGTTTGGACATGTCTCAATCTCACTCTTGTTCCAGGACCATTGCCCCCACTCTCACTTGACCCAGAAAAATCTCCTTAACTTTGAAAATATCTACAGGAGGATAAATACACTTTTTTGCACTTTAAAAAGTGATGCAATATTTACTCAAGTAATTGATGATGCAGAAAAATAAACCAAAAGTGTGTGGGTTCATTTCTGAGTCTTCAATTCTATTCCACTGATCTATCTGCCTGTCTCTACACCAATACCATACAGTTTTTATCACTATTGCTCTGTAATACTGCTTGAGGTCAGGGATGGTGATTCCCCCAGAAGTTCTTTTATTTTTGAGGATAGTTTTCACCATCCTGGTTTTTGTTACTCCAAATGAATTTGCAATTTGCTCTAACACTATGAAGAATCAAGTTGCCATTTTGATGCCGATTGCATTAGATCTATAGATTGCTATTGGCAAAATGACCCAATCCATGAGCATTGGAGGTCTCCATCTTCTGAGATCTTCAATTTCTTTCTTCAAATACTTGAAGTTCTTGTCATATAGATCTTTCACTTGCTTGGTTAGAGTCACACCAAGGTATTTTATGTTATTTGTGAAGACTGTGAAGGACGTTGTTTCCATAATTTCTTTCCACATCCCTAATTTGTTTCTCAGCCTGTTTATCCTTTGAGGAGAGGAAGGCTACTGATTTGTTTGAGTGAATTTTATACCCAACCACTTTGATGAAGTTATTTACCGGGCTTAGTAGTTTTCTGGTGGAACTTTTGGGGTCACAAGTATACTATCATACCATCTGCAAATAGTGATATTTTGACTTCTTCCTTTGCAATTTGTATCCCTTTGACCTCCTTTTGTTGTATGATTGCTCTGGGTAATACTTAGAGAACTATATTGAATAAGTAGGAAGAGAATGAGAGACACCATGGGCTAAAACAGGTCTTCAATAACAATAAGGAAAGAACGCCCACATATACATGGAAGTTGAACAATGCTCTACTCAATGATAACCTGGTCAAGGAATAAAGAAAGAAAGAAATTAAAGACTTCTTAGAATTTAATGAAAATGAAGGTACAAAATACCCAAACTTATGGGACACAATGAAAGCTGTGCTAAGAGGAAAACTCAGAGCTCTGAGTGCCTGCAGAAAGAAACAGGAGAGAGCATATATCAGCAGCTTGACAGCACACACAAAGCTCTAAAACAAAAAGAAGCAAATACACCCAGGAGGAGTAGAAGGCAGGAAATAATCAAACTCAGAGCTGAAATCAACCAAGCAGAAACAAAAGGACCATACAAAGAATCAACAGAACCAAAAGTTGGTTCTTTGAGAAAATCAACAAGATAGATAAACCCTTAGCCAGACTAACAAGAAGACACAGAGAGTGTTTCCAAATTAACAAAATCAGAAATGAAAAGGAAGACATAACTACAGAATCAGAGGAAATTCAAAAAATCATCAGATCTTACTATAAAAGCCTATATTCAACAAAACTTGAAAATCTGCAGGAAATGGACAGTTTCCTAGACAGATACCAGATACCAAAGTTACATCAGGAACAGATAAACCATTTAAACAACCCCATAACTCCTAAAGGAATAGAAGCAGTCATTAAAGGTCTCCCAACCAAAAAGAGCCCAGGTCCAGATAGGTTCAGTGCAGAATTCTATCAGACCTTCATAGAAGACCTCATACCAATACTATCCAAACTACTCCACAAAGTTGAAACAGATGGAGTGCTATCAAATTCCTTCTATGAAGCCACAATTACTCTTATACCTAAACCACACAAAGACCCAACAAAGAAAGAGAACTTCAGACCAATTTCCCTTATGAATATCGATGCAAAAATACTCAATAAAATTCTGGCAAACCGAATCCAAGAGCACATCAAAACAATCATCCATCATGATCAAGTAGGCTTCATCCCAGGCATGCAGGGATGGTTTAATATATGGAAAACCATCAATGTGATCCATTATGTAAACAAACTGAGAGAACAAAACCACATGATCATTTCATTAGATGCTGAGAAAGCATTTGACAAAATTCAACACCCCTTCATGATAAAAGTCCTGGAAAGAACAGGAACTCAAGGCCCATACCTAAACATAGTAAAAGCCATATACGGTAAACCAGTAGCTAACATTAAACTAAATGGAGAGAAACTTGAAGCAATCCCACTAAAATCAGGGACTAGACAAGGCTGCCCACTCTCTCCCTACTTATTCAATATAGTTTTTGAAGTTCTAGCCAGAGCAATCAGACAACAAAAGGAGATCAAGGGGATACAGATTGGAAAAGAAGAGGTCAAAATATCACTATTTGCAGATGATATGATAGTATATTTAAGTGATCCCAAAAGTTCCACCAGAGAACTACTAAAGCTGAGAAACACCTTCAGCAAAGTGGCTGGGTATAAAATTAACTCAAATAAATCAGTAGCCTTCCTCTACACAAAAGAGAAACAAGCCGAGAAAGAAATTAGGGAAACGACACCCTTCATAATAGTCCCAAATAATATAAAATAACTCAGTGTGACTTTAACCAAGCAAGTGAAAGATCTGTATGATAAGAACTTCAAGCCTCTGAAGAAAGAAATTGAAGAAGACCTCAGAAGATGGAAAGATCTCCCATTGTCATGGATTGGCAGGATTAATATAGTAAAAATGGCCATTTTACCAAAAGCAATCTACAGATTCAATGCAATCCCCATTAAAATACCAATCCAATTCTTCAGAGAGTTAGACAGAACAATTTGCAAATTCATCTGGAATAACAAAAAACCCAGGATAGCTAAAACTATCCTCAACAATAAAAGGACTTCAGGGGGAATCACTATCCCTGAACTCAAGCAGTATTACAGAGCAATAGTGATAAAAGCTAACATTTATTAATACTGAAAGAATATACAGCTTTTTGTTTTCTGCTGAAACAAAGGTGTAGCCTCTCTCCCTATGTAACACATTTCCTGACTTCCATTTGGAAGTTAACACATTGTTAAAACATACAGACTGGTTTAATTCAGCAGGGGTTTTTCCCATAACCCAATGTCTTTAAGCAGCTGTTGTTTTTTGTTCATAAGCTTTAAAATTTTTAAAGGCAATAAAGTACTATGTAATATTTCTCTGGGGGTCTTTCTTACCCCTTTCTGTTTATTAAACATCCCTTTTTTTTTGGTTCTTTTTTTCGGAGCTGGGGACCGAACCCAGGGCCTTGCGCTTCCTAGGTAAGCGCTCTACCACTGAGCTAAATCCCCAGCCCCTAAACATCCCTTTTAAAGTATGATTTGATCTTTCTATAATTGCTTGCCCTGTAGGATTATGTGGTGTGCATGTAATAAGCTTTATGTTGTAATATACAAAAAATACTTTCATTTTACTAGAGAAATATGCTGAAGCATTTTCACTCTTAATTTGTAAAGGCATCCCCATAATAACCATAACTTATATTAAATGTGTAATTATAAAATCAGCCTTCTCAGAAAAATCAGTTGCCCATTTAAATCTTGACTATGTTTCTATAGAATGGTGCACATACTTTAATTTTTCGAAACTCTGCAAAATAAAACACATACACTTGTAAAATTTTATTTCTTTGGGTATCTTTGGGTTACTTTCTGCAAGTGATGGTGTTAGGTTATACAAAGAACAAGTAGGACATTTCCTTATAATTTTCTGGGCTTGTTGCCCAGAACTTGGGCTTGTTAGAAAAATCTTTCTTCAAATCTTTACTGTTAACATGGTGTTTTTTACAAAATTCTGAGGCTTCTAGCACATTTCGCTGATCAATTTCATCATCAACTCTTTCCCAG
The DNA here is from genome assembly GCF_021556685.1 of Rattus norvegicus. Lineage (NCBI taxonomy): Eukaryota > Metazoa > Chordata > Mammalia > Rodentia > Muridae > Rattus > Rattus norvegicus. The sequence goes on from NC_141534.1 coordinate 218,214,513, forward strand.
AGTTTCTATCTCTCAACAAATGAAATATCTACCTTTCCTCTCCTGCCCTGGCATAGGCCATTCGCCTTTTTATTATACCAATCAGAAGGTGATAGAGAAGATGTTTACAGAATACTGAGACTGGTGATGCTTCATAAAAATAATAATACCAAAGTCCAGCTATACTTAAATCTCTGCTGATACTGAGATCAGCACTTGAATAATACAAAGACGGTCATCTACATAGTACACAGGAGATTATCGCAACAGCAGTGGGATGAAACTAATGGGAATTTCACAATAAATTATCCATTTTTAATTTTCCCAAGCATTATGTCACAATAATGGGAAGAAGGTTCATCCACATCCTTTGTGGAAACTTCATAAGTGTCTATTAAAACTCTGAAGATTTATTTCACTGTGTTGTTTTCCTTTAATTTTGTTATTGAGATAATTTAAGTATCAGTTGAATGTGGAAATTTTAAATGTAATACAAAATTTTTGCTATATCGTTACTTGATAAGGAATTTTGCTGTATCTAGAGTGAACCTGGGCCATCATAAATCTGAGTGACAGTTTTCTTATCTTGCTCCTTTATCAGATTTCAGCTCTTGGAGTCTCTTAAAACTGTGTCACTTTGATGAGAGTATCATTCTGCTTTCCTTGTCTGGAGGCTCTTCCTCTGTAAAACATACAGCAAACATGGGAAACGCAATAAACTTAAGAGGACATAGAGAAAAATGGCATCCCTACATCCTCATCCTTCACCCAACTACTTTGAAAAACATCCATTGTTTCTGCCAAAAATTATTTGAGTATATTTTGTCAAGTAAAAGGCCAACCTCCTGGTAACTGCAGTGTGATTGGTTATTAATTTGACATACTTGAGAAGCAAGAATGTTGAGGACTGATTGATCAGATTAGTTTGTGGCACATCTTTAGAGAATTTTCTTTATTGGTAATTGAGATAAGAGGGCCTAACTCATTATGGTGCCATACTTAGGCAGACAGCCTGAGCTGTATATGAAAGGTAACCGAACAAGTTAGAGGAAGCAAACAAGTAATCATTGCTTGGTTAGTTTCTGCTTGAAACTCCTGTCTGCTTCTCTCCGTGGTGGACTAACCTATAAACCAAAGTGAACCCTTCTCCCCTCAAGTTGTATTTGCTAAGTGTTTTATCACAGAAACAGAGAAGCAAACTAGGGCACTTTCTACCTTAGCTATCACGGTATTCTCCAAAGAGGTTTGGGTAAGGGAAGGCAATAGAAATGCCTCAAACGTTTTGAAATTCTGCTCATTATTCCACATTCTATGACCCGTTTGTTGACAATTCCCTTCTTCTCTGTCATGAACACTTTCATTTCTAGTGTGACAAAAATCTGAATCTGAATCTGAATCTGTAATCTGTAACCTGAATCTCACAGCAAAAACAAGATTACTTCACTTAGATACAGTGTCACTTGTGGCATAGACTTACATGTAATTTCCTTTAAGTTATTCAGTGACCATTGTACACTCAAGCATATAAGTACAGTGAGTTTCAGGACAGATTACCAGTATTTAACAGCTAGAGGGGATAAAATGACATTTGTGTTTGTGCATGATTGTGAACATCACCAGGGATGTGTGCTTCACAAAAGGTCAGAGAATACAAAAGATACTCTTGTCCTATTTAATCTCTAAATCTCCCTATGCTGGTCTTTGTTATTTAGAGAATTTCAGTCACATCTGAAACCATTGTATAAAAAGATATATGAATGGTTTCTAAACCAAATACAACTTCCCTGTGTAAACAAACAAACAAACAAAACCCCACCTAGTTGTCAGCCTACCTGACACAGATCAGTTTGGGAGACAAGGTTGTCTCACCTGCCTCATCACAGACCCTTAGCATACAAGTTCTCTGAGGGTTCTACTTACTCATTTTCCACATCCTGTATGGAGTCAGGCAGAGGCTGATTCTTGGTCTCAGGGAGGAGAAGGACAACAAGGCCACCAAGGAAGGAAAGGACTCCATAGATGATCCAGGGCAAGGAGTCAGAGTATGTCCTAAGGATCATAAACAGAGGAGACAGGGCTGCCCCAGTACTACCAGCAATTCCAATGACTCCTAAAGCAGTTGCCCTTGGGCACAAAACAAAATGCAAAAATAACCACATGAGAATGCACATTTGAAATTTGTGACTTATCCATTGCATTAATTTTGGAAATAAGCAGTGTATTTAGACAAGAGAATGTTGGTAATTTTTACTATTGTTTTTCCCATTTCTGTTTTATTTGATAGCATCTTTTCTCAAAACCACATATTAAAACACTCATTTATCACTTACAAAACAAGATGTGGGGGGGAAACAAATACTACACATTTTCTCTACTGGGAAGATCCTAGATTTTAGCTTTTATGTTTATGTGTACATTGATAGAAACTTGGAAACTAGGGAGAGGACAATGAGGAGGAAAGAAAAGATCTTAAGTGAAAAAGAACTTAATGATACACACAAACACACACATGACCTGAAAGGAGGAGGTAGTAATTAGAGGAATGGGGCTAAACTAGTAGAAGGGAATTAGAGGGACAAAAGAGCAACCAAAACAGGATATATGTGAAAATGTATAAGCCTATTATTCCTTATGCTAACTTTTTAGAATTGACTTTGAAAGGTAAAAAAAGATAACACATAGTTCTTCCTATGTGATTGCAAACCCCTTCAGCTCCTTCAATCCTTTTTCTAACAACAGTATCAACCAACCAGACCCCCCCCCCCCGCAGAGCTCCCAGGGACTAAACCCAACCAAAGAGTACAAATGGAGGGACCCATGGCTCCAGTCCCATATGTAGCGGAGGATAACGTTTCTGGCATCAATAGGAGGAGAAGCCCTTGGTCCTGTAAAGGTTCTTTTCCCCTATGTAGGGGAATGCCAAGGTGTTGAGGTAGGAGTGGGTTGGGGGAGCATCCTCATAGAAGAAGGGGGAGGGGGAATGAGAGAGGGGGGACCAGGAAAGGGGATAACATTTGAAATGTAAATACATAAAATATCCACTAAAAAATGTGAAAAAACACACAGTAAAGTAGATTATTTCTCATGACTTTTGCCTTTTCTGAGTTTGAAATAGTACATGAGATTGAATTGGTGGTACATGTAGATTTAACTGACTGAAAGGTGACTGAAGAAATTTTGGACATACTTGTTGGTATCATCACAATCAATTGTTTTAGATAACTATCCAATCAATGAATGTAAATGAGCTAAGAAGCCAGCAAGATGACTCAGCAGGTCAACGTGCTTGCCACCATGCTTGATGACTTTATTTCAATTCCTAAGACCAGAAGAAGAGAATCGGGGTTGGGGATTTAGCTCAGTGGTAGAGCGCTTGCCTAGCAAGTGCAAGGCCCTGGGTTCGGTCCCCAGCTCCGAAAGAAAAAAAAAAAGAAAAAAGAAAAAGAGAGAATCAACTCCTGAACGTTGTCTTCTGACCTCCATGGGCACATGATAGAAAGCACATATGTGCATAAACACCTATCATATATTCACATACATACTCACAGAAAATGTTAATTAATTAATTAATTTGAAAATTTGCTTTGAGCCTGACAGCGAACCTTGAGTGTTGTACCTGATTATAGTGGGAAGTAGCTCATTTGCATGCACAAGAGCACTGCTAACAGAGACAAAAGAAAATACTCCTCCAAAAGTTGCCAAAACCATGCGCAGGATCTGCATTTCTAGAGAGAGGAAGACCAAGGAGAATCATGAAATCTGAGCTGTGGAATTTGTACTTCCCAAATCCCGAAAGGAAACCATTTTTACTAGGGATGAATAAAAGTGTAAAACATAGTGTAGAGAAAGTGTACAAAGGCAAAATTCCCTTAGTGGCTAATAAATTGAAGAATGTGACCTATCTGCATATATTAGTTTATGGGGGAATCAAAGCTTCTAAACAACAGGACTCATTTGCCTTAAATCTCTTGATATTTGATTAAGAAGTAAAAAATCGGGGCTGGGGATTTAGCTCAGTGGTAGAGCGCTTACCTAGGAAGTGCAAGGCCCTGGGTTCGGTCCCCAGCTCCGAAAAAAAGAACCAAAAAAAAAAAAAAGAAGTAAAAAATCTGGTGAGTTCAGAAGGAGCTCACTTTTGTATTTTTTATCCAGTATCTCAGCAATTTCTCATGGAGAATGTAGGCATGTTGTAGAGAAGTGACAAAGGACTACCTATTCATTTGGATACTCACAGACAATTGATTTGCAATACTGCACAATCATGCTATGAAAAGATAGACTCCCTACAATGGTGTGCAGTCTGCAGATTGGTTTCATTTGAAATAATGTCTCAAGACTCAAGAATAAGAACTGCTGCCTGGAAACATGTCAGATTTTTAAAAACCACTCAAGGAAAGTTATTCTCTACACAATTGGTCATTATATAAGATCCAAACTTTGCATTGAGCCTTCTTGTGAGGAAAAATAAATATATCATTGCTGATATTCAAGAGTTATGACCACCTAGGTACTGCTATCTATTACTTAAGTATATTTAAACTCAGTGTAGTCGGTTCTAAAGTCTTAATCTATTCATACTTCTATGTACTTCAATACAAGTGGTACCCATTTTCTTGATTTCCAAATGAGGGTTGTATTTGTGTTCTTATATCATAAGGCTCATAAAGTAGATACACAGAGTTCAGAAAATAAATTCTTTCTGAAAATGAAGTAATAAGATAGAGCTGGATGTGGTCAGGCAGATTATAAGGTCTTATGTGAAATAACAAAACTTGGGAACAATTGGCACCAGTTTTCATGTAAATCTTGAATATAATAAACATTCATCAACTATCATCAAATATGGGTAACTTTTGGCTATGGGTACCTTAATGGAATAGTGTGCCCTAAACACCCAAATTAGTCACACACACACACACACACACACACACACACACACACACACACACACACACACAATTCCTTAGAATGTGCTTTGTTCTGATTTTTTTCCATCTTTATTAAATTGGGTATTTCTTATTTACATTTCGATTGTGATTCCCTTTCCTGGTTTCCAGGCCAACATCCCCCTAACCCCTTCCACTCCCCTTCTATATGGGTGTTCTCCTCCCTATCCTACCCCCATTACCACCCTCCCCGCAACAATCATGTTTACTGGAGGTTCAGTCTTGGCAGAACCAAGGACTTCCCCTTCCACTGGTGCCCTTACTAGGCTATTCATTGCTACCTATGAGGTTGGAGCCCAGGGTCAGTCCATGTATAGTCTTTAGGTAGTGGCTTAGTCCCTGGAAGCTCTGGTTGCTTGGCATTGTTGTTCATATGGGGTCTCGAGCCCCTTCAAGCTCTTTCAGTCCTTTCTCTAATTCCTTCAACAGGGGTCCTGTTCTCAGTTCAGTAGTTTGCTGCTGGCATTCACCTATGTATTTGCTGTATTCTGGCTGTGTCTCTCAGGAGAGATCTATATCCATTTCCTGTCAGCCTGCACTTCTTTGCTTCATCCATCTTATCTAGTTTGGTGGCTGCATATGTATGGGCCACATGTGGGGCAGGCTCTGAATGGGTGTTCCTTCTGCTTCTGTTCTAAACTTTGCCTCCCTATTCCCTCCCAAGGGTATTCTTGTTCCCTTTTTAAAGAAGGAGTGAAGCACTTGTATTTTGGTCATCCTTCTTGATTTTCATGTGTTCTGTGCATCTAGGGTAATTTGAGCATTTTTTTGTTCTGATTTTATAGGTTAGCCTAAAAGTCCCAAGGAAAGAGGAGACTATTTCTGTGCTCACCCTGTATCTTTTCCTTACCTTGAGGCACAAATATTATGGCCAAAATGGAAATTCCAAACAGGGATATGATAAATAGTTGACTTATTCTGCGACCCAAGTGATTCACCAAAAAAATTCCAACTAAATTGGCTGGAATGGTGATTATACCAAGAAGACACTGCAATAGGAAGACATTGATCCTTAGGTGCTGGAAGTTGATCAGTAAACCAATCACAGATAACCATACCACAAATCTGTAAAAAGCAAAGAAAATTATATCATGAGTCTGGAGTTGATATCAAAGCAGCCAGTTTTAGTTGTTAAAATATCAAGAAATACAATCCACAGAACTCAAGAAGGTTAACAAGCCAAAGGGCCCAAATGAGGATGCCTCAATCTCACTTGAGAGGGAGAGGAAAGCAATCACAGGAGGCAGGGAGAGGGAGGGATCTAGGTGGGAGAGGGGAGGAAGAGAGAAAAAGGGAGCAAGATCAGGTACTGGGGAGCGGGAACAGGTGAGAAACCCTGAGGGCCAGCAAAAAGAATGGAAATATGCAACTTCAGGAGGTGGGAGGTGGGGGGACTCTCTAGAATATACCAGAGACCTGGGAGGTGAGAGACCTTCAAGGCTCAAAGGGAGGGACCTTAGATGAAATACCCAACAGTGGAGAAAGGAAACTTTTAGAGTCTACGTCCAATAGAAAGACAGGTCATTCCACAGTCAAAATACTCTGACCTAGAATTGCTGCTGTCTAAAAGAACTTTAGGGACAAAAATGGAGAGGAGAGTGAGGGAAAGGAGGTTCAGTGACAGGCCAAACATAGGATTCATCTCAAGGGGGAGGCTCCAAGGTCTGACACTATCACTGATTGTATGGTGTGCCTACAGACATGAGCCTAGAATGGCTGTTCTCCAAGAGCAGCTGACTGAGACAGAGACAGATACTTAGAGCCAACCATTGGACTAAAGTTGAGAACTCCTGTGGTTGAATTAGGGGGAAGAAGCTGAGGATGAGGAGGGCAATCCCATAGGAAGAGCAGCAGTCTCAATCAACCTGGACCCCTGAGATTTCTCAGACACTGAGCCACCAACCAGGCAGCATATATCTGGTTCAAGGTCCCTGACACATATACAGCAGAGGACTACCTGGTCTGGCCTCAGTGAGAGAATACATGTCTAACCCTTGAGAGATTTGAGGTCCCAGGGAGTGGGAAGGCCTTGGAAGTGGGGGATGAGGAGGTGGGGACATCCTTTTGGAAACAGTGGGGAAGAGTAATGGGATGTGGAAGGATGGGAGGGCAGACAGGAGGTGGGTAACGACTGAACTGGACTGATGACTGATATATATATATATATATATATATATATATATATATATATATATATACACACACACACACACACACACACACACATCAAGGAATAGCTATATCTGTTAGGTCCCCAAAGTGGACTGCTGATGGTAATGACTTGACTTCCACCTGAACTGGGTTTTGCTAGTAAACAGAAACATTTCTCAGAAGTCCTTAAAGGCTCCCTGAGGAGGCTAGAAAGATGACTCAGTAGTTAAGAGCACTGACTGCTCTTCCAGAGGTCACAAGTTCAATAACTAACCAGAAAGAGCTTCTAGGGACTAAACCACCAACCAAAGAGTGTACATGGAGAGACCCATGGTTCCAGCTGCATATGTAGCAGAGGAGGGGAAGCCCTTGGTCCTATGAAGGCTCGATGCCCGAGTGTAGGTAGCTGTTAGGGCTGTGAGGTAGGAGTGGGTGGGTGGGATAGCACCCTCATGAGGCAGGGAGAGAGGGGATGGGATAGGGGGGCTGTAGAGGGGAAACTGGGAAGGGGGACATTTGACATGTAAATAAATAACCAATTAAAAAAAGGCTGTGTGAATGCTCCTAACTGCAACTGTCAGCACCTCATCTGTCTGACAGAGTCCCCATGTTAACCACTGGGGCTTTTCCAGCTTCTGAGTAGTGACCTCCCCCCCATCACCAGTCTCCATCCACCCACACAAAACCTAACAAGCTTCTGCAGGTGCTACTGTCTGAGGCAGCTTGACAGAATTTTAAATCAAACTGTTCTCTGATCTACTGAAAACAGCTAGTTTTGGTTGTTTATTGCTACACCTGCTCACATTTGTTGCCAAAAACCTGGAAGTGACACCTTTGGAGAATCAGTTCCCCCATTCGCTAAGCCAAAACTGGTGGCTGGGCTTCTCCATGGTACAGATCATTAGCTTCTGTCATATTTGACCACAGATCCTGAGTCTATCTCTCACCAGTTCTCTCTCCCGAATGCCTACTCACAGTCTGGGGCAAGTGCCCTTCTCTCTGGATGGTTTCAGATTTTCTCTCATCCTCACTGAAGCCTGCCACTCAAGTCTTGCTATACACCAGGCAGTTTCTCACACCCTCCTTGGCATCCTTCACTTGGTTTAGGACAAGCATCTCTCACAATCTGGGAATTCACTTGAACTTCATTTCATTTAGGAAGTCAAGTCATTGCCATCAACAGTCCACTTTGGGGACACCCTCTGGATTGAGTTTCCATCCAGAGACACTTACTGTACCCCTCCACTAGCTTGCTGCTCCCTCCTTCTGTATACTTAGGATCAATCTGTAATCCCTCCCCACTTACACTTCAATAAGCCATTGGCCTCTTCCCTCTAGCAGATCTTCTCTTTACAGTCCCCAGTGCCAGGACTCAGAAGGAAAGACTTCCTAGCTGCTCCCTACCTACTTTTTGTCCTGATACTGTGATTCCTTTTCTATCCCTCCCTCCTTAGTTCTCCATCATGTCACCAGCCATAGGCTCCTCCCACTATGTCAGATGTCACCACTCCTTTGCCTGCCTTCTCAAGTCTCTGTCCCTCTTCAGACTCAGAGTTCATTAGCCCTTGCTGCCTTACTTTAACTACAAACTAGAAAATCAATCTCAATGGCCAGAAAATTGTGTATTCAACTTCCTGATTCACATAGATTGTAATAACCTCTGCCACAGAGAAGCAACTTATTCAAAATCATTTGTTACTAAGCTTTCTGTACTCTCCACTCCCTTATCTCTAAGACTTCTGTGCTCTCTGCTCATATCTCCCTCTGAGCACTGATTCAGTCTTACACTCAAATGTCTTTAGGGTTTGAATAATATTTGGATATTGTCACATGCTGTTCTACACTCCTTTTTATTGGATATTTTATGTATTTACATTTCAAATGTTATCCCCTTTCCCAGTTTCCCCTCCAGAACCCCCATCCTATATCCCTTCTCCCTGTTTCTATGAGGGTGCTCCCTTCCCACCCACCCACTCCCACTTCACTGGCATTCCCCTACACTGGGGCATCAAGCCTTTACAGGACCAAGGGCCTCTCCTCCTATTGATGTCAGACAAGGCCATCCTCTGTTACATATGCAGCTGGAGCCATGGGTCCCTCTATGTATACTCTTTGTTTGGTGGTTTAGTCCCTGGGAGCTCGGGGGGGGGGGGTCTGTTTGGTTGGTATTGTTGTTCTTCCTATGGGGTCACAAACCCCTTCAACTCCTTCAGTCCTTTCTCTAACTCCTCCATTGGAGTCCCCATGCTCAGTCCACTGGTTGGCTGTGAGCATCCACCTCTGTATTTGTCAGGTTCTAGGAAAGCCTCTCAGGACACAGATATAACTGGCTCCTGTCAGCAAGCACTTTTTGGCACACAATTGTGTCTGGGTTTGGTGTTCATAAATGGGATGGGGCACTATTAATAAGCTAATTCTGGAGTTTGAATTTGACCTTTTCTAGACCCAAATGTGTTTGTCTAAAAGTTTTCTCCAACGTCTCTGTCTTGAGCCAGGCTGGCCACCTAAGTCTATAACAGAAAAAAATTCAAAACAGAACAGCCCGTGAAAAAGACACTATGTGCTTTAGAACAGTCAAAAGGTAAACTATTTCTAATTGAGTTTACAGATGAGAAGCATAACTGCAGATATTGAACTTTCAGAATTACCCTCCTTTTCTTTCCCTTTGTTTTTCTAGCTTTGGTTTGTTTCTTAGAAATCCTTCACTAAAATTTTTTTTTTTATCTCAGGATGCATAAGTTCATTGGGTATGGTTTAAAAATCTGCAACAAAAAGTTAATTTAAGTTCCGTAACAGAGTTGAAAACTAAACCATCTATACACCATTCTTAATTTTCTACAGCATACCATATGTGCAACATGAATTAAACTCCTATTTATGTAAAATAGGACTTACTAACAGTATATGTTTGGTAATTAAGGTTTATAGTTTTCTAAAGTTATACAGGTTTAGTCAGCTAACAAGAAATAATTTAAAGATTTTTGTCTTCCTGAGGTCTACTCAGGCTAACACAAACTAACTTAAAGATATATGTATAGGGGTTGGGGATTTGGCTCAGTGGTAGAGCGCTTGCCTAGGAAGCGCAAGGCCCTGGGTTCGGTCCCCAGCTCCGAAAAAAAAAGAACCAAAAAAAAAAAAAAAAAAGAAAGAAGATATATGTACAACTACTTCTACCTTAAAGATAAATGTCTAACCATGTATGTCTTATTTTAGGCTTTAAATATTTGGATAAACTGAGTGAGTTCTTTGTGATTTTTGTTTTGTTTTATTTTGTTTTGTTGAGTTGTTTTTTATTTGGTTGATTGGTTGGTTTTCAAGACAGGGTCTCACTGTGTGGCTCTGGATGTCCTAGAACTCATTCTGTAGACCAGGCTATCCTCAAACTCATAGAGATCTACCTGCCTCTGTCTCCTGAGTGCTAGTTTTAAAGGTACATGCCCACCTTTGTGATCACTTTTGTGATATTTTACAAAGAACACTATAAAAGTATTAGGAAAATGAGGTTCCAGTATTTCTGTGGACTTTATTTATTGTTGAAAGTTTATTTTAATACTAAAGAATCTTCTGTTTTAAAGTATAAATTATAAGGCCCAATCTTATAAAAGTTACTAGTTTGTAAACTGTTAAAAAATAATTAAGGGGTTGGGGATTTGCCTAGCAAGCGCAAGGCCCTGGGTTTGGTCCCCTGCTCCGAAAGAAAAAAAAGAAAAAAATAATAATAATTAAGACATGCAAGTCAAGTTACTGGTCAGTCAGCATATAAATGATCAAATTCACCCCTTTCTGCCCAGTCCTTTCTGCTGGGACAGATTGCTAGCTGGTCTGCTCCCCCTGAAGACACCATATCCTGAGGCATCTCAGAAGATCTGATGCACTCAGAGCTTTTGGTAAGAACCCTCCCAAAGCCCCACAGCTGCTGCTAGAGCCCAGGGAACTCAGGACCCATCATCTCCCCCAAAATCCCCCACCTACCAAATATCATTTTCCTCATGGTCTGTTTGCTCTGCTGGGACAGACTGCTAGCTACTCTACTCCCCTGAAGATACCACATCCTGAGGTATCCCAGGAACTGTGCTGCACTGAGGGCATCTGACACTACAGCCTGAGATCCCAGGAGATCCACTGCACTCAGGGTAATTGACACCACTGCCTGAGACATCCCAAATATGCTGCACATAGGGCAACTCACACCACAGCCTGAAGGAATCCCAGGAGTTCCTCTGTACACAGGGCAACTGAGCAACCAACACCAGAGTCTAAAGACCTCCTGGGGGCTCTGGGACATGCAGGGCAACTGACCCAACAGACTAAAAGCCTCCCTGGAGTTCTGCTGCACACAGAGAAACAGAAACCACAGTCTGTAGCTCACCCCTCACCCCACCCCTGGAGAACAGCTTCACACAGAACAACCGTTTGACTACTCCTCTGAAGACTCAACAGTTGGAAGGCCTCCAGAAGATTTACTGTAGCCGGGGCAAGAGATCAGCAGCTTCTCCGCCCCTCTGAAGATCCCACAGTTGGAAGGCCCCACAGGAGGCATGTACAGCCAGGGCCACAGGCCTGCCAGAGGACCAGAAGCAACCCAAGGCCAAAAGAGGCAGGTTTGCAACCCCATCAGAACAACAATACCAATCAACCAGAACTCCCAGGGACTAAACACCCATCCAAAGTGTATGTACACATTGACAGACCCATAACTATAGCTGCATATGTAGACGAGGATGGCCTTGTTAGGCACCAATGAGAGGAGAAGCCCATGGTCCTGCCAAAGCTGGACTTCCAGTGTAGGGGAACGTCAGGGTGCAGTGTCAGGAAGGGGTGGGTGGTTGGTTGGGGGAACACTCTTATAGAAGGGGAGAGGGATAAGATATGGGGTTTATGGATGGGAACCCAGGAAAGGGGATAACATTTGAAATGTAAATTTTTAAAATATCCAATTTTCTAAAAAAAAAAAAAAAAAAAAAAGAAACAGCAGACTTCAGATACAGTCACCAAGGCTAGAAAATACCAGGAATAACAGGGTGGTTAGAGGCAAGCTCAAGACCAAAAGCAACAGAAACCAACATACAGGGCATCATCAGAAACTAGTTCCCCTACCACAGCAAGCCCTGAATACAACAACACATCTGAAAATCAGGAAGCTGACCTAAAATCCTATGTCATGAAGATAATAGAGTTCTTTAAGGAGGATATAAATAACTCACTGAAAAAAATACAGAGGAAAAAAAGATAAACAGTTAGAAGCCCTTAAAGAGAAAACAAATAAATCCCTTAAAGAAATACACAAAAAAAAACACAATCAAACAGGTGAAGAAATTGAATAAACAGGCCCAAGACATAAAAGGGGAAATACAAACAATAAAGAAAACACAAATGGAGGCATCTAGGAAATGTAAGATGTAAGTATCACCAACAGAATACAAGAGTTAGAAAAGAGAATTTTAGGTATATAAGATACCATAAAAGAGTTCTCTGCACCCAAATCCTGTGGGAGGGAGAGCTAAACCTTCAGAGAGGCAGACACGCCTGGGAAACCAGAAGTGACTGCTCCCTGCACACACATCTCAGACGCCAGAGGAAAAAGCCAAAGACCATCTGGAACCCTGGTGCACTGAAGCTCCCGGAAGGGGCGGCACAGGTCTTCCTGGTTGCTGCCACTGCAGAGAGCCCGTGGGCAGCACCCCACGAGCGAACCTGAGCCTCGGGACCACAGGTAAGACCAAATTTTCTGCTGCAAGAAAGCTGCCTGGTGAACTCAAGACACAGTCCCACAGGAACAGCTGAAGACCTGTAGATAGGAAAAACTACACGCCAGAAAGCAGAACACTCTGTCCCCATAACTGACTGAAAGAGAGGAAAACAGGTCTACAGCACTCCTGTCACACAGGCTTATAGGACAGTCTAGCCACTGTCAGAAATAGCAGAACAAAGTAACACTAGAGATAATCTGATGGCGAGAGGCAAGCGCAGGAACCCAAGCAACAGAAACCAAGACTACATGGCACCATCGGAGCCCAATTCTCCCATCAAAACAAACATGGAATATCCAAACACACCAGAAAAGCAAGATCTAGTTTCAAAATCATATTTGATCATGATGCTGGAGGACTTCAAGAAAGACATGAAGAACTCCCTTAGAGAACAAGTAGAAGCCTACAGAGAGGAATCGCAAAAATCCCTGAAAGAATTCCAGGAAAACACAATCAAACAGTTGAAGGAATTAAAAATGGAAATAGAAGCAATCAAGAAAGAACACATGGAAACAACCCTGGATATAGAAAACCAAAAGAAGAGACAAGGAGCTGTAGATACAAGCTTCACCAACAGAATACAAGAGATGGAAGAGAGAATCTCAGGAGCAGAAGATTCCATAGAAATCATTGATTCAACTGTCAAAGATAATGTAAAGCGGAAAAAGCTACTGGTCCAAAACATACAGGAAATCCAGGACTCAATGAGAAGTTCAAACCTAAGGATAATAGGTATAGAAGAGAGTGAAGACACCCAGCTCAAAGGACCAGTAAATATCTTCAACAAAATCATAGAAGAAAACTTCCCTAACCTAAAAAAAGAGATACCCATAGACATACAAGAAGCCTACAGAACTCCAAATAGATTGGACCAGAAAAGAAACACCTCCCGTCACATAATTGTCAAAACACCAAACGCACAAAATAAAGAAAGAATATTAAAAGCAGTAAGGGAAAAAGGTCAAGTAACATATAAAGGGAGACCTATCAGAATCACACCAGACTTCTCGCCAGAAACTATGAAGGCCGAAAGATCCTGGACAGATGTCATACAGACCCTAAGAGAACACAAATGCCAGCCCAGGTTACTGTATCCAGCAAAACTCTCAATTAACATTGATGGAGAAACCAAGATATTCCATGACAAAACCAAATTTACACAATATCTTTCTACAAATCCAGCACTACAAAGGATAATAAATGGTAAAGCCCAACATAAGGAGGCAAGCTATACCCTAGAAGAAGCACGAAACTAATCGTCTTGGCAACAAAACAAAGAGAATGAAAGCACACAAACATAACCTCACATCCAAATATGAATATAAAGGGAAGCAATAATCACTATTCCTTAATATCTCTCAATATCAATGGCCTCAACTCCCCAATAAAAAGACATAGATTAACAAACTGGATACGCAATGAGGACCCTGCATTCTGCTGCCTACAGGAAACACACCTCAGAGACAAAGACAGACACTACCTCAGAGTGAAAGGCTGGAAAACAACTTTCCAAGCAAATGGTCAGAAGAAGCAAGCTGGAGTAGCCATTCTAATATCAAATAAAATCAATTTCCAACTAAAAGTCATCAAAAAAGATAAGGAAGGACACTTCATATTCATCAAAGGAAAAATCCACCAAGATGAACTCTCAATCCTAAATATCTATGCCCCAAATACAAGGGCACCTACATACGTAAAAGAAACCTTACTAAAGCTCAAAACACACATTGCACCTCACACAATAATAGTGGGAGACTTCAACACCCCACTCTCATCAATGGACAGATCATGGAAACAGAAATTAAACAGTGATGTCGACAGACTAAGAGAAGTCATGAGCCAAATGGACTTAACGGATATTTATAGAACATTCTATCCTAAAGCAAAAGGATATACCTTCTTCTCAGATCCTCATGGTACTTTCTCCAAAATTGACCATATAATTGGTCAAAAAACGGGCCTCAACAGGTACAGAAAGATAGAGATAATCCCATGCGTGCTATCGGACCACCACGGCCTAAAACTGGTCTTCAATAACAATAAGGGAAGAATGCCCACATATACGTGGAAATTGAACAATGCTCTACTCAATGATAACCTGGTCAAGGAAGAAATAAAGAAAGAAATTAAAAACTTTTTAGAATTTAATGAAAATGAAGATACAACATACTCAAACTTATGGGACACAATGAAAGCTGTGCTAAGAGGAAAACTCATAGCGCTGAGTGCCTGCAGAAAGAAACAGGAAAGAGCATATGTCAGCAGCTTGACAGCACACCTAAAAGCTCTAGAACAAAAAGAAGCAAATACACCCAGGAGGAGTAGAAGGCAGGAAATAATCAAACTCAGAGCTGAAATCAACCAAGTAGAAACAAAAAGGACCATAGAAAGAATCAACAGAACCAAAAGTTGGTTCTTTGAGAAAATCAACAAGATAGATAAACCCTTAGCCAGACTAACGAGAGGACACAGAGAGTGCGTCCAAATTAACAAAATTAGAAATGAAAAGGGAGACATAACTACAGATTCAGAGGAAATTCAAAAAATCATCAGATCTTACTATAAAAACCTATATTAAACAAAATTTGAAAATCTTCAGGAAATGGACAATTTCCTAGACAGATACCAGGTATCGAAGTTAAATCAGGAACAGATAAACCAGTTAAACAACCCCATAACTCCTAAGGAAATAGAAGCAGTCATTAAAGGTCTTCCAACCAAAAAGAGCCCAGGTCCAGACGGGTTTAGTGCAGAATTCTATCAAACCTTCATAGAAGACCTCATACCAATATTATCCAAACTATTCCACAAAATTGAAACAGATGGAGCACTACCGAATTCCTTCTACGAAGCCACAATTACTCTTATACCTAAACCACACAAAGACACAACAAAGAAAGAGAACTTCAGACCAATTTCCCTTATGAATATCGACGCAAAAATACTCAATAAAATTCTGGCAAAACGAATTCAAGAGCACATCAAAACAATCATCCACCATGATCAAGTAGGCTTCATCCCAGGCATGCAGGGATGGTTTAATATACGGAAAACCATCAACGTGATCCATCATATAAACAAACTGAAAGAACAAAACCACATGATCATTTCATTAGATGCTGAGAAAGCATTTGACAAAATTCAACACCCCTTCATGATAAAAGTCCTGGAAAGAATAGGAATTCAAGGCCCATACCTAAACATAGTAAAAGCCATATACAGCAAACCAGTAGCTAACATTAAACTAAATGGAGAGAAACTTGAAGCAATCCCACTAAAATCAGGGACTAGACAAGGCTGCCCACTCTCTCCCTACTTATTCAATATAGTTCTTGAAGTTCTAGCCAGAGCAATCAGACAACAAAAGGAGATCAAGGGGATACAGATCGGAAAAGAAGAAGTCAAAATATCACTATTTGCAGATGACATGATAGTATATTTCAGTGATCCCAAAAGTTCCACCAGAGAACTACTAAAGCTGATAAACAACTTCAGCAAAGTGGCTGGGTATAAAATTAACTCAAATAAATCAGTTGCCTTCCTCTATACAAAAGAGAAACAAGCCGAGAAAGAAATTAGGGAAACGACACCCTTCATAATAGACCCAAATAATATAAAGTACCTCGGTGTGACTTTAACCAAGCAAGTAAAAGATCTGTACAATAAGAACTTCAAGACACTGAGGAAAGAAATTGAAGAAGACCTCAGAAGATGGAAAGATCTCCCATGCTCATGGATTGGCAGGATTAATATAGTAAAAATGGCCATTTTACCAAAAGCGATCTACAGATTCAATGCAATCCCCATCAAAATACCAATCCAATTCTTCAAAGAGTTAGACAGAACAATTTGCAAATTCATCTGGAATAACAAAAAACCCAGGATAGCTAAAGCTATCCTCAACAATAAAAGGACTTCAGGGGGAATCACTATCCCTGAACTCAAGCAGTATTACAGAGCAATAGTGATAAAAACTGCATGGTATTGGTACAGAGACAGACAGATAGACCAATGGAATAGAATTGAAGACCCAGAAATGAACCCACACACCTATGGTCACTTGATTTTTGACAAAGGAGCCAAAACCATCCAATGGAAAAAAGATAGCATTTTCAGCAAATGGTGCTGGTTCAACTGGAGGGCAACATGTAGAAGAATGCAGATCGATCCATGCTTATCACCCTGTACAAAGCTTAAGTCCAAGTGGATCAAGGACCTCCACATCAAACCAGACACACTCAAACTAATAGAAGAAAAACTAGGGAAGCATCTGGAACACATGGGCACTGGAAAAAATTTCCTGAACAAAACACCAATGGCTTATGCTCTAAGATCAAGAATCGACAAATGGGATCTCATAAAACTGCAAAGCTTCTGTAAGGCAAAGGACACTGTGGTTAGGACAAAACGGCAACCAACAGATTGGGAAAAGATCTTTACCAATCCTACAACAGATAGAGGCCTTATATCCAAAATATACAAAGAACTCAAGAAGTTAGACCGCAGGGAAACAAATAACCCTATTAAAAAATGGGGTTCAGAGCTAAACAAAGAATTCACAGCTGAGGAATGCCGAATGGCTGAGAAACACCTAAAGAAATGTTCAACATCTTTAGTCATAAGGGAAATGCAAATCAAAACAACCCTGAGATTTCACCTCACACCAGTGCGATTGGCTAAGATCAAAAACTCAGGTGACAGCAGATGCTGGTGAGGATGTGGAGAAAGAGGAACACTCCTCCATTGTTGGTGGGATTGCAGACTGGTAAAACCATTCTGGAAATCAGTCTGGAGGTTCCTCAGAAAATTGGACATTGAACTGCCTGAGGATCCAGCTATACCTCTCTTGGGCATATACCCAAAAGATGCCTCAACATATAAAAGAGAAACGTGCTCCACTATGTTCATTGCAGCCTTATTTATAATAGCCAGAAAATGGAAAGAACCGAGATGCCCTTCAACAGAGGAATGGATACAGAAAATGTGGTACATCTACACAATGGAATATTACTCAGCTATCAAAAACAACGAGTTTATGAAATTCGTAGGCAAATGGTTGGAACTGGAAAATATCATCCTGAGTGAGCTAACCCAATCACAGAAAGACATACATGGTATGCACTCATTGATAAGTGGCTATTAGCCCAAATGCTTGAATTACCCTAGTTCCCTAGAACAAACGAAACTCAAGACGGATGATCAAAATGTGAATGCTTCACTCCTTCTTTAAATGAGGAAAAAGAATACCCTTGGCAGGGAAGGGAGAGGCAAAGATTAAAACAGAGACTTAAGGAACACCCATTCAGAGCCTGCCCCACATGTGGCCCATACATATACAGCCACCCAATTAGACAAGATGGATGAAGCAAAGAAGTGCAGACCGACAGGAGCCGGATGTAGATCGCTCCTGAGAGACACAGCCAGAATACAGCAAATACAGAGGCGAATGCCAGCAGCAAACCACTGAACTGAGAATAGGTCCCCCGTTGAAGGAATCAGAGAAAGAACTGGAAGAGCTTGAAGGGGCTCGAGACCCCAAAAGTACAACAATGTCAAGCAACCAGAGCTTCCAGGGACTAAGCCACTACCTAAAGACTATATATGGACTGACCCTGGACTCTGACCCCATAGGTAGCAATGAATATCCTAGTAAGAGCACCAGTGGAAGGGGAAGCCCTGGGTCCTGCTAAGACTGAACCCCCAGTGAACTAGACTATGGGGGGAGGGCGGCAATGGGGGGAGGGTTGGGAGGGGAACACCCATAAGGAAGGGGAGGGGGGAGGGGGATTTTGCCCGGAAACCGGGAAAGGGAATAACACTTGAAATGTATATAAGAAATACTCAAGTTAATAAAAAAAAAAAACCAAAAAAAAAAAAGATACCATAAAAGAGATTGACACAACTGTCAAAGAAAATTCAAGACATAAAAAAATTCCTAACCCAAAACCTCCAGGAAATTCAGGACACAATGAAAAGACCAATCCTAGAATAATTGGAATAGAGGAGAACAAAAATTCCCAGGTCAAAGGACGTGAAAACGTCTTCAACAAAATCATAGAAGAAAACTTCCCCAACCTAAAGAAAGAGGTGGCCATAAAGGTACATGAAGCCTACAGAACATCAAACAAATGGATAAAAAAGAAAATTATCTCATCAGATAATAACCAAAACACTAAGCACAGAGAACAAAGACTATTAAAAGCTGCAAGAGAAAAGGGTCAAGTAACATACAAAGGCAGATACATCAGACTTCTCAACAGAGACTATGAAAGCCAGAAAAGCCTAGTCAGAGGCCATGCAGACTCTAAGAGAACAGAAATGCCAGCCCAGGCTACTATAGCCAGCAAAACTCTCAATCAACATGGATGGAGAAACCAAAATATTTGAGGACAAAACCAAATTCAAACAATATCTACCAATCCAGCCCTATAGCAGATCCTAGAAGAAAACTCTAATACAAGGAAGGTATTACACAAAAGAAGATACAAGATATTAAGAATCTCACAAGAAAACCAAAAGGAGAGAACCACAAGCACATAAAGGTACCTACAAAAACAAACATAACAGGAACCAACAGTCATCTTCTTTAATATTTCTCAATATTAATGGACTCAACTCATCTACAAATAGACATAAGCTAACAGACTGGATATACAAACAAGATC
Source organism: Rattus norvegicus (assembly GCF_021556685.1). Lineage (NCBI taxonomy): Eukaryota > Metazoa > Chordata > Mammalia > Rodentia > Muridae > Rattus > Rattus norvegicus. The sequence continues at coordinate 218,234,004 of NC_141534.1, forward strand.
TAGCATTTTGCTGCATAGAAGAAACATACCTCAATAACAAAAACAGACAGATAATATCTCAGAGGAAAAGGATGGAAAAAAGGTCTTCCAAGCAAATGGTTCAAAGAAACAAGCAAGAATTGCCATCCAAATATCCAATAAAATTAACTATCAACCAAAAAGTTATCAAGGATGATGAGGAAGGACACTTCATAATCATCAAAGGGCAAATCCACCAAGAGAAAGTCTCAAATCTGAACATCTATGCACCAAATGCAAGGGTGACCACATTCATAAAAAAAGAAAAAGAAAAAAACTTTACTAAAGCTCAAAATAAGAGGGAAACTTCAACACCCCACTCTCAACAATGGACAAGTCATTTAAACAGAAACTAAACAGAGACAGTGAAACTAATAAATGTTATGAACCAAATAGATTTAACAGATATCGACAGAACATTTCACCCTAAAACAAAAGAATACACCTTTTTCTCACCACCTCATGGTACCAAAATCAACATACAATTGGTCACAAAACAACCCTCAACTGATACCAGAAGATTAGAATAATCCCATGCATACTGTCAGACCACCATGGCCTAAGGCTGGTCTTCAATAACAGCAAAAGCAACAAAAAGCCGACATACACGTGGAAAATGAAGACCTCACTACTCATCAATAACTTGGTCAAACAAGAAATAAAGAAAGAAATTAAAGACTTCCTGGAATTTAATGAAAATGTTAACACATCATACCCAAACTTGTGGGACAAAATGAAAGGAATGCTAAAATGTAGAAGAATGCAGATCGATCCATGCTTATCACCGTGTACAAAGCTTAAGTCCAAGTGGATCAAGGATCTCCACATCAAACCAGATACACTCAAACTAACAAAAGAAAAAGTGGGGAAGAATCTCGAACACATGGGCACTGGAGAAAATTTCCTGAACAAAACACCAATGGCTTATGCTCTAAGATCAAGAATCAACAAATGGGATCTCATAAAACTGCAAAGCTTCTGTAAGACATAGGACACTGTGGTTAGGACAAAACAACAACCAACAGATTGGGAAAAGATCTCTACCAATCCTACAACTGATAGAGGGCTTATATCTAAAATATACAAAGAACTCAAGAAGATAGACTGCAGGGAGACAAATAACCCTATTAAAAGATGAAGTTCAGAGCTAAACAAAGAATTCACAGCTGAGGAATGCTGAATGGCTGAGAAACACCTAAAGAAATGTTCAACATCTTTAGTCATAAGGGAAATGCAAATCAAAACAACCCTGAGATTTCACCTCACACCAGTGAGAATGGCTAAGATCAAAAACTCAGGTGACAGAAAATGCTGGTGAGGATGTGGAGAAAGAGGAACACTCCTCCATTGTTGGTGGGATTGCAGACTGGTACAACTATTCTGGAAATCAGTCTGGAGGTTCCTCAGAAAATCGGACATTGAACTACCTGAGGACCCAGCTATACCTCTCTTGGGCATATTCCCAAAAGATGCACCAACATATAACAAAGATACATGCTCCACTATGTTCATAGCAGCCTTATTTATAATAGCCAGAAGCTGGAAAGAACCCAGATGCCCTTCAACAGAGGAATGGATACAGAGAATGTGGGACATCTACACAATGGAATATTACTCAGCTATCAAAAACAATGACTTTATGAAATTCATAGGCAAGTGGAGGGAACTGGAAAATATCATCCTGAGTGAGGTAACCCAATCACAGAAAAACACACATGGTATGCACTCATTGATAAGTGGATATTAGCCCAAATGCTCAAATTACCCTAAAAACACAGAACACATGAAAATCAAGAAGGATGACCAAAATGCAAATGCTTCACTCCTTCTTTAAAAGGGAAAAAAGAATACCCTAGGCAGGGAATAGGAAGGCAAAGTTCAGAACAGAGGCAGAAGGAACACCCATTCAGAGCCTGCCCCACATGTGGCCCATACATATACAGCCACCCAATTAGATAAGATGGATGAAGCAAAGAAGTGCAGGCCGACAGGAACCGGATGTAGATCTCTCCTGAGAAACACAGCCAGAATACAGCAAATACATAGGCGAATGCCATCATTAAACCACTGAACTGAGAATGGGACCCCCGTTGAAGGAATCTTAGAAAGGACTGAAAGAGTTTATAGGGGCTTGAGACCCCATATGAACAACAATGCCAAGCAACCAGAGCTTCCAGTGACTAAGCCACTACCCAAAGACTATACATGGACTGATCCTGGACTCTGACCTCATAGGTAGCAATGAATAGCCTAGTAAGAGCACCAGTGGAAGGGGAAGCCCTTGGTCCTGCCAAGACTGGACCCCCAGTGAACATGATTGTTGGGGGGAGGGTGGTAATGGGGGGAGGGTGGGGAGGGGAACACCAATATAGAAGCGGAGGGGCTAGGAGGATGCTGGCCCAGAAAATGGGAAAGGGAATCACTATCGAAATTTAAATAAGAAATGCCCAAGTTAATAAAAATGAAAAAAAGGCCCATCCTACCAAAGGCAAATCTACAGATTCAATGCAATCCCAACACAATTCTTCAAAGACATAGAAAGAGCAAGAGCAATTCTCAAATTCATCTGGAAAGGCAAAAAAAAAATTAGAATAGGGAAAACAATTCTTTTTTATCATTATTTCTTTATATTTTTCTTTTTTTTCTTTTATTGGATATTTTCTTTTTTTTACATTTCAAATGTTATCCCCTTTCCTGGTTTCCCCTCCAGAAAAAAACCCTATCCCATCTCCCTCCACCTGCTTCTATGAGGATGTTCCCCCACCCACCCACTCCTTACCACCTCCCTGATCTGACATTCCCCTAAACTGGGGCATCTAACCTTCACAAGACCAAAGGTCTCTCCTCCCATTGATGCCCAACGAGGCCATCCTCTGCTACATATGCTGTTGAGTCATGCGTCACACGAGGTGTACTCTTTGGTTGGTGGTTTAGTCCCAGGGAGCTCTGGGGAGTTGGGTTGGTTGATATTGATGTTCTTTCTATGGGTTTGCAAAGCCTTTCAGCTCCTTCAGTCCTTTCTCTAACTCCTTCATTGGAGACCTCTTTCTCAGTCAAATGGTTGGCTGCCAGCATTCTGGTTCTGTATTGATAAGGCTCTGGCAGAGCCTCTCAGGAGACATACATATCAGGGGAGTGGAGACATCCTCCTGCAGACGGGGGGGGCGGGAGGGGACAAGAGGAGGTATGGGATGTGGAACAATCAGAGGGTGGATCAGGAGGGGAATAAAATCTGGAGCATATAAAGAGAAAAGAAAAAAGATTAAATAAAAAGAAGGAATAAAAATGTAAATAAATAAATGATCACATTCGTTAATATATTCAAAACTGTGTTTCTAGTCATGCTCAGTAAAAATGTAATTCATTTTCAGGGACAAGCTTTAGCCTTCTGTGTATGTTGTCAAAGTTACAACTAAAGAAAGGAGTTGAAACAACTTTCCAAGCAAATGGTCTGAAGAAGCAAGCTGGAGTAATCATTCTAATGTCGAATAAAATCGACTTTCAACCAAAAGTCATCAAAAAAGATAAGGAAGGACACTTCATATTCATCAAAGAAAAATCCACAAAGATGAACTCTCAATCCTAAATTTGTATGCTCCAAATACAAGGGCACCTACATGCATAAAAGAAACCTTACTAAAGCTCAAAACACACATTGAACCTCACACAATAATAGTAGGAGATTTCAACACCCCACCCCCCCATCAATGGACAGATCAGGGAAACAGAAATTAAACAGAGACATTGACAGACTAAGAGAAGTCATGAATCAAATGGACTTAACGGATATTTATAGAACATTCTATCCTAAAACAAAAGGATATACCTTCTTCTCACCACCTCATGGCACCTTCCCCAAAATTGACCATATAATCGGTCATAAACCAGGCCTCAACAGATAAGGAAAGATAGAAATAATCCCATGCATGCTATCGGACCACGACGGCCTAAAGCTGCTCTTCAATAACAATAAGGGAAGAATGCCCACATATACGTGGAAATTGAACAATGCTCTACTCAATGATAACCTGGTCAAGGAAGAAATAAAGAAAGAAATTAAAGACTTCTTAGAATTTTATGAAAATGAAGGTACAACATACCCAAACTTATGGGACACAATGAAAGCTGTGCTAAGAGGAAAGCTCATAGCTCTGAGTGCCTGCAGAAAGAAACAGGAGAGAGCATATGTCAGCAGCTTGACAGCACACCTAAAAGCTCTAGAACAAAAAGAAGCAAATACACCCAGGAGGAGTAGAAGGCAGGAAATAATCAAATTAAGAGCTGAAATTAACTAAGTAGAAACAAAAAGGACCATAGAAAGAATCAACAGAACCAAAAGTTGGTTCTTTGAGAAAATCAACAAGATAGATTAAACCCTTAGCCAGACTAACAAGAAGACACAGAGAGTGTGTACTAATTAACAAAATCAGAAATGAAAAGGGAGACATAACTACAGAATCAGAGGAAATTCAAAAAAAATCATCAGATCCTACTAAAAAAGCCTATATTCAACAAAACTTGAAAATCTGCAGGAAATGGAAATTTTCCTAGACAGATACCAGGTACCAAAGTTAAATCAGGAACAGATAAACCATTTAAACAACCCCACAACTCCTAACGAAATAGAAGCAGTCATTAAAGGTCTCCCAACCAAAAAGAGCCCAGGTCCAGATGGGTTCAATGCAGAATTCCATCAGACCTTCATAGAAGACCTCATACCAATACTATCCAAACTATTCCACAAAATTGAAACAGATTGAGCACTACCGAATTCCTTCTATAAAGCCACAATTACTCTTTTTTTTATTAGAAATATACAAAGAACAATATTTTTATTGTTAGGAAAAGCATTGGAGTTCCTTTCCAGGATAGCTGTGATTTCCTTACCTGGCATGTCAGTAGTCCATACAGAAAGCAGGAAGTCTGATCATTATTTGTCTGTTTTATATTATCGATTATTTTAACTTTGTGTATACTTTCCCACTGGGTGTTTGAGACAATTTAAGACCATTTGAGAGTTTAAGGCCAGTTGAGAATCTGGTTCTCAGGAGCGATTGGAGTTTGGAGGAGCCCCTCACTTTTTTCTGCTCTCTTCTGTCTGTTTTTCCATCACTTGAGAATGAGTCAGAGCCTTGCTTGACCATGGCTTCCTTTGGATGTTCCTCATGTCCCTTTTTCTTGACTCTCCTCTTTAATATACACTGATTAGAGTCTACTGATAGGATCTCCAGGGCCTATCTGAACACGATGGCAAGTGACTTGACAGAGACTTTGGGGGCCTTTGGAGAGATGTCCCATACTGTCTTGGAACATGGTTGACTTTGTCCTGTTTAGGTCTCTCACCACAGAGTTCTTAAGGATGGCTATTGAACACCCGGAAGGTCATTTATACTAGTTTTGTAATTTTAACTTTGTTTATTATCTATACACACACACACATACACACACACACACACACACACACACACACACACACACACACATATGGCAAAAATAAAAAAATTAAATAAGTCATGGTTAGACTTACATTTTGTTCTTTTAAGCTGGTATTTGTAAATAGTATTTACAAAGCAGTCCAGTAAATTAGGAGAGCTCTGTTTATTTACGTAGAGGTTCATAAATACATACTTCAACTTTAACTTTAGAATATTAATGTCAAATATATGCAAACTCTAAGTCTCATCCTTAAATACCTCATATAACCTGCTTAGACCTTAGTGACTTGTCTAGGCTTCTTAGCTTTGCATTTATATTTTCCATTCTGGGAACCTCTGGCCATTTTGGGACGAAGCTTTATCTCATAGAAATCCTTTACCAAAACCACTTTCACTCTTACGTCCTTTTATCCTTCCTTTTGTTTAATGGCTTTTCTTTTCTTTTCTTTCTTTTTTTTCTTTGAAAAAAAAGAATCTTATATTTAAGCGCAATATTTACATGTTCTTCCCCCTCCTCTCTCCATTAATATCCTTGCCACTCCCCAAATTCTTAGCTTCTTTTTTTTAAATATAACAATAAACTAATGAACATTTATTTTTTTATCTGTATATATATATTTATATTTATATAAAAAGACCAATAATAGCAGTGTGTTATGCATCAACAGCAGCAACAGCTTTTCCAGGTTCTGCAGTCATCTGAACAAAATTGTAGAGACATCCAGCACACTCCATTAAAAAAAAAAAGTAAAAAACCAAAACCCTAGAAAACAGCACAGTTCTGTTACTCTTGTGGTACCTGGCACCATTTTTTTTAAATTAGCTTCTCAATCATCATCTGGAAAGAAAACATTCTGAGCAACATCATTAAAAACAGCTCTGATAAAGCACGGTCACTACTACGTATCATAAAGCAGGTACAAGCTATTTTACATCCACAGAGGTATGATACAGTACTGTCCTACATCTATAATACTAGAGGATACAATTTAAAAGGCATTATTTGAGACTTGATTCTACTTTTCCAGCAGAGGGCCCAAAGGATGGTGTGACACAGCTTTGTAAAGAAACATACTCTAGACAGGATTTCCTTTCACTAGTGGCACAGTTCTAAGGATTCATTCTCTCCATGAATGTCAGCTAAAACTGTTATTAAAAAAATGAAATATCACTAAAACAAAACCGTATAACCACCGGATTCACATGAAGATGACCTAGTGGAGACAAGCTGGACCTCACCTTACCAACAAGCTATCAAATCTGTTATGTTTAAACAGTGAGACCTCCAAGGAAGGAGATGCCAAGTAGTGCTTCAAAGCTTTGGACCACAATCAAACACAGCATCCTTTACAACAGAAGCAGAAGCTCACCTGAATATGCTCAAGGATGCTGACATCAACATTTAATCATCTCCTCACTCATCCAGGAAGAAGGGGAGATCACTTACTACTGTACTTTATTGTGTTCAACCAAATCACCATGTTACAAAAATAGCAAGCTGCCATAATAAAAAATAAGGCTGCTCTATCCAGCACCAGATAGCATCATTTTACTTTCAAGCCTAGAAATTGCACACTTGTATATAAACCAACCGAAGATGAGGACTGAGAGTTCATCTTGGTGGATTTTTCCTTTGATGAATACGAAGTGTCCTTCCTTATCTTTTTTGATGACTTTTAATTGAAAATTGATTTTATTTGATATTAGAATGGCTACTCCAGCTTGCTTCTTCTGACCATTTGCTTGGAAAGTTGTTTTCCAGCCTTTCACTCTGAGGTAGTGTCTGTCTTTGTCTCTGAGGTGTGTTTCCTGTGGGCAGCAGAATGCAGGGTCCTCATTGCGTATCCAGTTTGCTAATCTATGTCTTTTTATTGGGGAGTTGAGGTCATTGATGTTGAGAGATATTAAGGAATAGTGATTATGGCTTCCTGTTATATTCATATTTGGATGTGAGGTTATGTTTGTGTGCTTTTCTTCTCTTTGTTTTGTTGCCAAGATGATTAGTTTCGTGCTTCTTCTAGGGTATAGCTTGCCTCCTTATGTTGGGCTTTACCATTTATTATCCTTTGTAGTGCTGGATTTGTAGAAAGATATTGTGTAAATTTGGTTTTGTCATGGAATATCTTGGTTTCTCCATCTATGTTAATTGAGAGTTTTGCAGGATACAGTAACCTGGGCTGGCATTTGTGTTCTCTTAGGGTCTGTATGACATCTGTCCAGGATCTTCTGGCCTTCATAGTCTCTGGTGAAAAGTCTGGTGTGATTCTGATAGGTCTGCCTTTATATGTTACTTGACCTTTTTCCCTTACTGCTTTTAATATTCTTTCTTTATTTTGTGCGTTTGGTGTTTTGACTATTATGTGACGGGAGGTGTTTCTTTTCTGGTCCAATCTATTTGGAGTTCTGTAGGCTTCTTGTATGCCTATGGGTATCTCTTTTTTTAGGTTAGGCAAGTTTTCTTCTATGATTTTGTTGAAGATATTTACTGGTCCTTTGAGCTGGGAGTCTTCACTCTCTTCTATACCTATTATCCTTAGGTTTGATCTTCTCATTGAGTCCTGGATTTCCTGTATGTTTTGGACCAGTAGCTTTTTCTGCTTTACATTATCTTTGACAGTTGAGTCAATGATTTCTATGGAATCTTCTGCTCCCGAGATTCTCTCTTCCATCTCTTGTATTCTGTTGGTGAAGCTTGTATCTACAGCTCCTTGTCTTTTCTTTTGATTTTCTATGTCCAGGGTTGTTTCCATGTGTTCTTTCTTGATTGCTTCTATTTCCATTTTTAATTCCTTCAACTGTTTGATTGTGTTTTCCTGGAATTCTTTCAAGGATTTTTGTGTCTCCTCTCTATGGGTTTCTACTTCTTTATTTATGTTTTCCTGGAATTTTTCAGGCATTTTTGCGATTCCTCTCTGTAGGATTCTACTTGTTCTCTAAGGGAGTTCTCCACGTCTTTCTTGAAGTCCTCCAGCATCATGATCAAATATGATTTTGAAACTAGATCTTGCTTTTCTGGTGTGTTTGGATATTCCATGTTTATTTTGGTGGGAGAATTGGGCTCTGATGATGCCATGTAGTCTTGGTTTCTGTTGCTTGGGTTCCTGCGCTTGCCTCTCGCCATCAGATTATCTCTAGTGTTACTTTGTTCTGCTATTTCTGACCGTGTCTAGACTGTCCTATAACCCTGTGTGTCAGGAGTGCTGTAGACCTGTTTTCCTGTTTTCTTTCAGCCAGTTATAGGGACAGAGTGTTCTGCTTTCGGGCGTGGAGATTTTCCTCTCTACAGGTCTTCAGCTGTTCCGGTGGGCCTGCGTCTTGAGTTCACCAGGCAGGTTTCTTGCAGGGGAAAAGTTGGTCCTACCTGCGGTTCCAAGGCTCAAGTTTGCTCGTGGGGTACTGCCTAAGTCCTCTCCGCTGTGGCAGCAACCGGGAAGATCTGCGCCATTCTTTCTGGGAGCCTCTGTGCACCAGGGTTCCAGATGGCGTTTGGTGTTTTCCTCTGGCGTCTGGATGTGCACAGAGTGCAGTCTCTTCTGGTTTCCCAGGCGTGTCCGCCTCTCTGAAGGTTTAGCTCTCCCTCCCACGGGATTTGGGTGCAGAGAACTGTTTATCCAGTCTGTTTCCTTCAGGTTCCAGCGGTGTCTCAGGCGCAGGGGTCCTGCCGCTCCTGGGCCCTCCCCTACGGGAACCCAGAGGTTGCCTCTTGGGCCAGGGATGTGGGCAGGGGTGGGCAGTGTTGGTGGTCTCCTCCGCTCTGCAGCCTCAGGAGTGCCCACCTGATCAGGCGGTGAGGTCTCTCTCCCACGGGGTTTGGGAGCAGAGAGCTGCTGCGGGCCGGGATCCGCGCCCACAATTACTCTTATACCTAAACCACACAAAGACCCAACAAAGAAAGAGAACTTCAGATCAATTTCCCTTATGAATATCAATGCAAAAATAATCAATAAAACTCAGGAAAACCGAATCCAAGAGCACATCAAAACAATCATCCATCATGATCAAGTAGGCTTCATCCCAGGCATGCAGGGATGGTTTAATATACGGAAAACCATCAACGTGATCCATTACATAAACAAACTGAAATATAAAAACCACATGATCATGTCATGAGATGCTGAGAAAGCATTTGACAAAATTCAACACCCCTTCATGATAAAAGTACTGGAAAGAACAAAAATTCAAGGCCCATACCTAAACATAGCAAAAGCCACATACAGCAAACCAGTAGCTAACATTAAACTAAATGGAGAGAAGCTTGAAGCAATCCCATTAAATCAGGGACTAGACAAGGCTGCCCACTCTCTCCCTACTTATTCCATACAGTTCTTGAAGTTCTAGCCAGAGCAATCAGACAACAAAAGGAGATCAAAGGGATGCAGATTGGAAAGGAAGAAGTCAAAATGTCACTATTGTAGATGATATGATAGTATATTTAAGTGATCCCAAAAGTTCCACCAGAGAATTACTAAAGCTGATAAACACCTTCGGCAAAGTGGCTGGGTATAAAATTAGCTCAAATAAATCAGTAGCCTTCCTCTACACAAAAGAGAAACAAGCCAAGAAAGAAATTAGGGAAACAACACCCTTCACGATATTCCCAAATGATATAAAATACCTCAGTGTGACTCTAACCAAGCAAGAGAAAGATATGTATGATAAGAACTTCAAGTCTCTGAAGAAAGAAATTGAAGTAGATCTCAGAAGATGGAAAGATCTCCCATGCTCATGGATTGGCAGGATTAATATAGTAAAAATGGCCATTTTACCAAAAGCGATCTACAGATTCAATGCAATCCCCATCAAAATACCAATCCAATTCTTCAGAGAGTTAGACAGAACAATTTGCAAATTCATCTGGAATAACAGAATACACAGGATAGCTAAAACTATCCTCAACAATAAAAGGACTTCTGGGAGAATCACAATCCCTGAACTCAAGCAGTATTACAGAAAAATAGTGATAAAAACTGCATGGTATTGGTACAGAGATAGACAGATAGACCAGTGGAATAGAATTGAACACCCAGAAATGAACCCACACACCTATGGTCCCTTGATTTTTGACAAAGGAGCCAAAGCCATCCAATGGAAAAAAGATAGCATATTTAGCAAATGGTGCGGGTTCAACTGGAGGTCAACATGTAGAAGAATGCAGATCAATCCATGCTTATCACCCTGTACAAAGCTTAAGTCCAAGTGGATCAAGGACCTCCACATCAAAGCAGATACACTCAAACTAATAGAAGAAAAACTAGGGCAGCATCTCGATCACATGGGCACTGGAGAGAATTTCCTGAACAAAACACCAATGGCTTATGCTCTAAGATCAAGAATCGACAAATGGGATCTCATAAAACTGCAAAGCTTCTGTAAGGCAAAGCACACTGTGGTTAGGATAAAATGGCAACCAACAAATTGGCAAAAGATCTTTACCAATCCTACAACAGATAGAGGCCTTATATCCAAAATATACAAAGAACACAAGAAGTTAGACCGCAGGGAGACAAATAACCCTATTAAAAAATGGGGTTCAGAGCTAAACAAAGAATTCACAGCTGAGGAATGCCAAATGGCTGAGAAACACCTAAGGAAATGTTCAACATCTTTAGTCATAAGGGAAATGCAAATCAAAACAACCCTGAGATTTCACCTCACACCAGTGAGAATGGCTAAGATCAAAAACTCAGGTGATAGCAAATGCTGGTGAGGATGTGGAGAAAGAGGAACACTCCTCCATTTTTGGTGGGTTTGCAGACTGGTACAAGCATTCTGGAAATCAGTCTGGAGGTTCCTCAGAAAATTGGACATTGAACTACCTGAGGACCCAGCTATACCTCTCTTGGGCACATGCCCAAAAGATGCCCCAACATATAACAAAGACACATGCTCCACTATGTTCATAGCAGCCTTATTTATAATAGCCAGAAGCTGGAAAGAACCCAGATGCCCTTCAACAGAGGAATGGATACAGAGAATGTGGGACATCTACACAATGGAATACTACTCAACTGTCAAAAGCAATGACTTTATGAAATTCATAGGCAAATGGAGGGAACTGGAAAATGTCATCCTGAGTGAGGTAACCCAATCACAGAAAAACACACATGGTATGCACTCATTGATAATTGGATATTAGCCCAAATGCTTGAATTGCCCTGGATGCACAGAACACATGAAAATCAAGAAGGATGACCAACATGTGAATGCTTCACTCCTTCTTTAAAAGGGGAACAAGAATACCCTTGTCAGGGAATAGGGAGGCAAAGTTCAGAACAGAGGCAGAAGGAACACCCATTCAGAGCCTGCCCCCCATGTGGCCATACATATACAGCCACCCAATTAGATAAGATGGATGAAGCAAAGAAGTGCAGGCTGACAGGAACTGGATGTCTATCTCTCCTGAGAGACACAGCCAGAATATGGTAAATACATAGGCGAATGCCAGCCAGAAGCTACTGAACTGAGAATGGGACTCCCGCTGAAGGAATCAGAGAAAGGACTGAAAGAGTTTGAAAGTGCTTGAGATTCCATATGAACAACAATGCCAACCAACCAGAACTTCCAGGGACTGAGCCACTACCCAAAGACTATACATGGACTGACCCTGGGCTCCAACCTCATAGATAGCAATGAATATCCTAGTAAGATCACCAGTGGAAGGGGAAGCCCTTGGTCCTGCCAAGACTGAACCCCCAGTGAATGTGATTGTTGGGGGGGGAGGGAGGTAATAGGGGGAGGACGGGGAGGGGGAGAAGTTAGGGGGATGTTGGCCCAGAAACCGAGAAAGGGAATAACAATCAAGATGTATATAAGAAATACCCAAGTTAATAAAGATGGGAAAAAAGAAATGATGTAAGAATGAAATAAACAATACTTTTTATATAATGTCAAAAAAAGAAAAGAAAAGAAAAAAGAAAGTAACTGAAAGCAAGTAAAGTTTGCTTAATGTAAAAGAACCTAATGGTGTCCTTTAACCTTCTCAGAGAGATCTGCTAAATATAGCACTTAAGATATTTAATGGAGGCAGCAGCTCTCTGCTCCCAAACCCCGTGGGAGAGAGACCTCACCGCCTGGTCAGGTGGGCACTCCTGAGGCTGCAGAGCGGAGGAGACCACCAACACTGCCCACCCCTGCCCACATCCCTGGCCCAAGAGGAAACTGTATAAGGCCTCTGGGTTCCCGTAGGGGAGGACCCAGGAGCGGCAGGACCCCTGCGCCTGACACACCGCCGGAACCTGAAGGAAACAGACAGGATAAACAGTTCTCTGCACCCAAATCCCGTGGGAGGGAGAGCTAAACCTTCAGAGAGGCAGACACGCCTGGGAAACCAGAAGAGACTGCACTCTGCACACACATCTCGGACGCCAGAGGAAAACACCAAACACCATCTGGAACCCTAGTGCACGGAAGCTCCCGGAAAGGGCGGCGCAGAACTTCCTGGTTGCTGCCGCCGCAGAGAGCTCTTAGGCAGCACCCCGCGAGCAAACTTGAGCCTCGGAACCACAGGTAAGACCAACTTTTCTGCTGCAAGTGACCTGCCTGGTGAACTCAAGACACAGGCCCACAGGAACAGCTGAAGACCTGTAGAGAGGAAAAACTACACGCCCAAAAGCAGAACACTCTGTCCCCATAACTGGCTGAAAGAAAACAGGAAAACAGGTCTACAGCACTCCTGACACACAGGCTTATAGGACAGTCTAGACACGGTCAGAAATAGCAGAACAAAGTAACACTAGAGATAATCTGATGGCGAGAGGCAAGCGCAGGAACCCAAGCAACAGAAACCAAGACTACATGGCATCATCGGAGCCCAATTCTCCCACCAAAATAAACATGGAATATCCAAACACACCAGAAAAGCAAGATCTAGTTTCAAAATCATATTTGATCATGATGCTGGAGGACTTCAAGAAAGACGTGAAGAACTCCCTTAGAGAACAAGTAGAATCCTACAGAGAGGAATCGCAAAAATGCCTGAAAAATTCCAGGAAAACATAAATAAACAAGTAGAAACCCATAGAGAGGAGACACAAAAATCCCTGAAAGAATTCCAGGAAAACACATCAAACAGTTGAAGGAATTAAAAATGGAAATAGAAGCAATCAAGAAAGAACACATGGAAACAACCCTGGACATAGAAAATCAAAAGAAGAGACAAGGAGCTGTAGATACAAGCTTCACCAACAGAATACAAGAGATGGAAGAGAGAATCTCAGGAGCAGAAGATTCCATAGAAATCATTGACTCAACTGTCAAAGATAATGTAAAGCAGAAAAAGCTACTGGTCCAAAACATACAGGAAATCCAGGACTCAATGAGAAGATCAAACCTAAGGATAATAGGTATAGAAGAGAGTGAAGACTCCCAGCTCCAAGGACCAGTAAATATCTTCAACAAAATCATAGAAGAAAACTTGCCTAACCTAAAAAAAGAGATACCCATAAGCATACAAGAAGCCCACAGAACTCCAAATAGATTGGACCAGAAAAGAAACACCTCCCGTCACATAATTGTCAAAACACCAAACGCACAAAATAAAGAAAGAATATTAAAAGCAGTAAGGGAAAAAGGTCAAGTAACATATAAATGCAGACCTATCAGAATCACACCAGACTTTTCGCCAGAAACTATGAAGGCCAGAAGATCATGGACTGATGTCATAAAGACCCTAAGAGAACACAAATGCCAGCCCAGGTTACTGTATCCTGCAAAACTCTCAATTAACATAGATGGAGAAACCAAGATATTCCATGACAAAACCAAATTTACACAATATCTTTCTACAAATCCAGCACTACAAAGGATAATAAATGGTAAAGCCCAACATAAGGAGGCAAGCTATACCCTAGAAGAAGAAAGAAACTAATCGTCTTGGCAACAAAACAAAGAGAAGGAAAGCACACAAACATAACCTCATATCCAAATATGAATAGAACAGGAAGCAATAATCACTATTCCTTAATATCTCTCAACATCAATGGGCTCAACTCCCCAATAAAAAGACATAGATTAGCAAACTGGATATGCAACGAGGACCCTGCATTCTGCTGCCTACAGGAAACACACCTCAGAGACAAAGACAGACACTACCTCAGAGTGAAAGGCTGGAAAACAACTTTCCAAGCAAATGGTCAGAAGAAGCAAGCTGGAGTAGCTATTCTAATATCAAATAAAATCAATTTTCAACTAAAATTCATCAAAAAAGATAAGGAAGGACACTTCATATTCATCAAAGGAAAAATCCACAAAGATGAACTCTCAATCCTAAATATCTATGCCCCAAATACAAGGGCACCTACATACGTAAAAGAAACCTTACTAAAGCTCAAAACACACATTGCACCTTACACAATAATAGTGGGAGATTTCAACACCCCACTCTCATCAATGGACAGATCAGGGAAACAGAAATTAAACAGAGACGTAGACAGACTAAGAGAAGTCATGAGCCAAATGGACTTAACGGATATTTATAGAACATTCTATCCTACAGCAAAAGGATATACCTTCTTCTCAGCTCCTCATGGTACTTTCTCCAAAATTGACCATATAGTTGGTCAAAAAACGGGCCTCAACAGGTACAGAAAGATAGAAATAATCCCATGCGTGCTATCAGACCACCACGGCAATGAATATCCTAGTAAGAGCACCAGTGGAAGGGGAAGCCCTGGGTCCTGCTAAGACTGAACCCCCAGTGAACTAGACTGTTGGGGGGAGGGCGGCAATGGGGGGAGGGTTGGGAGGGGAACACCCATAAGGAAGGGGAGGGGGGAGGGGGATGTTTGCCCGGAAACCAAAGAATTGTTATTAAGTATTAAATAAATTTTAAAAAAAAGAAAGGAAATGAACATCTTACTAAATAACAATCATCCATGTGATGGCTTTTTAACCTGAATCTGCTCAGCTATGTTCACAGCAGCCTTATTTGTAATAGTCAGAAACTGGAAACAAGACAGATGTCCCGTAACTGAAGACTAAATAAAGAAAATGTTGTTCATTTACACAAAAAAAAAAAAAAGAAAATACCACCAGAATCAAAGTTTAGGTTGATGACAAATAGCACAAGTGCAAAGCACAAGATTTATTTAAATCTTATCCCATAAGGCTGTGAAAGAGACCTTTGTGGTAAACCAGCCAAGCAAAGCATTTTCCTGAATTATCTGCACAAAATGGGCCAGTGGGTGAGTAATAGCAGTTGCAGCAAACATTCTCCTCCTGGATGATTCCATAACGGAATGAGGTCTGATGATGGAATGGGAATGGTGTCATTTTAGGTTTCTTGATTAAAGGGTGTAGACATGATACACCAATGCCTGTTGTCAAAAAACAAAACAAAAGAAAACAAAACAGCAGCAGCAACAATAACAACAACAACAACAACCACCACCAGTGGGACCCCTGGACATATGTTTCTTGATGTATTATAGCTTCTGTAAAGAATGGGGGAGGGGAGTAATGGGGGGAGGTTTGGGAGTGGAACACTCATATAGAATGGGAGGGGGAGGGGTTGGGGGATGTTGGCATGGAAACCAGGAAAGGAAATAACATATGAAATGCAAATAAGAAATACCCAATTTAATAAAGATGAGAAAAAAAAGATATTTAATGGAAGGAAGAAGGCGTAAAAGGCTTCCTGTGGCAGGCAGAAATAACATCTTCTTGCCCTGAGGCCACTACCACCAAAGAAGACTGGGCCCAACAGATTCCACGTGGGACCTGCTTCAAGTGTAGCAACACTGGCTCCTGAGCAAAGAACTGCTCCAAACCTCACCCACCACTGGGGCCCTGCCCAAACTTTGGACAAGCAGGAGACTGTAAAGTTGATTGAACCATCCTGTCTTGCCAAAGTAGATCAGTTCTCCAAGTTCCTCCTCCACAGGAAAATCTCTCAGATCTTCAGCACCTGGCATCCAAAGGCTAATGCTGCCCTGAGACTTCTGCCTTCAACAAAGGGGCAAATTTACCATGGAAGAGCTTAGGCTGACTGTCCAGGTAGCAGGTAAATCTTTGTCACTTTTAATTCATACAGAGGCCACTTGGTCTATATTCCCTTGCAGCTCTTATAAAACATGTTTCTTAGATCTCTGTGATGGGTGTTGATAGCCAGCCCCTCCGACCTAGGGCTCTAGGGACTGTATTCTGTATTCTGTGCTCTGTGCTCTGTACTCTCTGGGGCCACCTGATCGGTCACTCCTTCATCATTCTGTCTAATTGCCCAGGCCACTGGTTGGACAGGGCCTATCATGTCTAAATTATGCTTTAAGGTTTTTTTCATCCAACTCCTTCCTGAATGTTCCTTCTTCTCCCAACCTCTGAGGACAAGCCCCTGGGATTTAGCTTTCTTTTAAATACAAACTGAATATGTTTTTTCTATTTTATATTAAATAATTAAATTGTGCCTAACATGGGGAAAAACAGATGCTAAGACAAATACCACCTTTTGGTGCTTCATCTATTCAAAGTTTAAAAGCCTGCTTTCACCACTAAAACATTCTCACTTTACAATAACGTTGGGTAGAAAATATGTACCTAATGATGAGATGGGTTCAGATAAGATATATTAATCTAGTCTTAGTACAGTTATATGTACTGGCTACTAAAACTTTTTGAAAAATAATTAAGAGTTCTCTGCACCCAAATCCCGTGGGAGGGAGAGCTAAACCTTCAGAGAGGCAGAGACGCCTGGGAAACCAGAAGAGACTACACTCTGCCCACATCTCTGACTCCAGAGGAAAACACCAAACGCCATCTGGGACTCTGGTGCACCAGGGCTTCCAGAAACGGCGGTGCCGATCCTCCTCCTGGTTGCTGCCCCAGGGAGAACTCATAAGCAACACCCCACGAGCAAACTTGAGCCTCGGGACCACAGGTAAGACCAACTTTTCTGCTCCAAGCGACCTGCCTGGTGAACTCAGGGCACAGGCCCACAGGAACAGCTGAAGACCTGTAGAGAGGAAAAACTACACGGCCGAAAGCAGAACACGCTGTTCCCATAACTGGCTGAAAGAAAACAGGAAAACAGGTCTACAGCACTCCTGACACACAGGCTGATAGGACAGTCTAGCGACTGCCAGAAATAGCAGAACAAAGTAACACTAGAGATAATCTGATGGCGAGAGGCAAGCAAAGGAACCCAAGCAACAGAAACCAAGACTACATAGCAGCAGCGGAGCCCAATTCTCCCACCAAAGCAAACACGGAATATCCAAACACACCAGAAAAGCAAGATCTAGTTTCAAAATCATATTTGATCATGATGCTGGAGGACTTCAAGAAAGACATGAAGAACTCCCTTAGAGAAATGCAGGAAAACATAAATAAATAAGTAGAAACCCATAGAGAGGAGACACAAAAATCCCTGAAAGAATTCCAGGAAAACACAATCAAACAGTTGAAGGAATTAAAAATGGAAATAGAAGCAATCAAGAAAGAACACATGGAAACAACCCTGGATATAGAAAACCAAAGGAAGAGACAAGGAGCCATAGACACAAGCATCACCAACAGAATACAAGAGATAGAAGAGAGAATCTCAGGAGCAGAAGATTCCATAGAAATCATCGACACAACTGTCAAAGATAATGTAAAGCAGAAAAAGCTACTGGTCCAAAACATACAGGAAATCCAGGACTCAATGAGAAGATCAAACCTAAGAATAATAGGTACAGAAGAGAGTGAAGACTCCCAGCTCAAAGGACCAGTAAATATCTTCAACAAAATCATAGAAGAAAACTTCCCTAACCTAAAGAAAGAGATACCCATAGACATACAAGAAGCCTACAGAACTCCAAATAGATTGGACCAGAAAAGAAACTCCTCCCACAACATAATAGTCAAAACACCAAATGCACAAAATAAAGAAAGAATATTAAAAGCAGTAAGGGGAAAAGGTCAAGTAACATATAAAGGCAGACCTATCAGAATCACACCAGACTTTTCGCCAGAGACTATGAAAGCCAGAAGATCCTGGACAGATGTCATATAGACCCTAAGAGAACACAAATGCCAGCCCAGGTTACTGTATCCTGCAAAACTCTCAATTAACATAGATGGAGAAACCAAGATATTCCATGACAAAACCAAATTTACACAATATCTTTCTACAAATCCAGCACTACAAAGGATAATAAATGGTAAAGCCCAACATAAGGAGGTAAGCTACACCATAGAAGAAGCAAGAAACTAATCGTCTTGGCAACAAAACAAAGAGAAGAAAAGCACACAAACATACCCTCACAACCAAACATGAATATAACAGGAAGCAATAATCACTATTCCTTAATATCTCTCAATATCAATGGCCTCAACACCCCAATAAAAAGACATAGATTAACAAACTGGATACGCAACGAGGACCCTGCATTCTGCTGCCTACAGGAAACACACCTCAGAGACAAAGACAGACACTACCTCAGAGTGAAAGGCTGGAAAACAACTTTCCAAGCAAATGGTTGGAAGAAACAAGCTGGAGTAGCCATTCTAATATCAAATAAAATCAATTTTCAACTAAAAGTCATCAAAAAAGATAAGGAAGGACACTTCATATTCATCAAAGGAAAAATCCACAAAGATGAACTCTCACTCCTAAATATCTATGCCCCAAATACAAGGGCACCTACATACGTAAAAGAAACCTTACTAAAGCTCAAAACACACATTGAACCTCACACAATAATAGTAGGAGATTTCAACACCCCACTCTCATCAATGGACAGATCAGGGAAACAGAAATTAAACAGAGACGTAGACAGACTAAGAGAAGTCATGAACCAAATGGACTTAACAGATATTTCTAGAACATTCTATCCTAAAGCAAAAGGAAATACATTCTTCTCAGCTCCTCATGGTACTTTCTCCAAAATTGACCATATAATTGGTCAAAAAACGGGCCTCAACAGGTACAGAAAGATAGAAATAATCCCATGCGTGCTATCAGACCACCACGGCCTAAAGCTGGTCTTCAATAACAATAAGGGAAGAACGCCCACATATATGTGGAAGTTGAACAATGCTCTACTCAACGATAACCTGGTCAAGGAAGAAATAAAGAAAGAAATTAAAGACTTCTTA
Source organism: Rattus norvegicus (assembly GCF_021556685.1). Taxonomy (NCBI): domain Eukaryota; kingdom Metazoa; phylum Chordata; class Mammalia; order Rodentia; family Muridae; genus Rattus; species Rattus norvegicus. The sequence continues at coordinate 218,253,527 of NC_141534.1, forward strand.
GAACTTAATGAAAATGAAGGTACAACATATCCAAACTTATGGGACACAATGAAAGCTGTGCTAAGAGGAAAACTCATAGCTCTGAGTGCCTGCAGAAAGAAACAGGAGAGAGCATATGTCAGCAGCTTGACAGCACACCTAAAAGCTCTAGAACAAAAAGAAGCAAATACACCCAGCAGGAGTAGAAGGCAGGAAATAATCAAATTAAGAGCTGAAATTAACCAAGTAAAAACAAAAAGGACTACACAAAGAATCAACAGAACCAAAAGTTGGTTCTTTGAGAAAATCAACAAGATAGATAAACCCTTAGCCAGACTAACGAGACGACACTGAGAGTGTGTCCAAATTAACAAAATCAGAAATGAAAAGGGAGACATAACTACAGATTCAGAGGAAATTCAAAAAATCATCAGATCTTACTATAAAAGCCTATATTCAACAAAACTTGAAAATCTGCAGGAAATGGACAATTTCCTAGACAGATACCAGGTACCAAAGTTAAATCAGGAACAGATAAACCAGTTAAACAACCCCATAACTCCTCAGGAAATAGAAGCAGTCATTAAAGGTCTCCCAACCAAAAAGAGCCCAGGTCCAGATGGGTTTAGTGCAGAATTCTATCAGACCTTCATAGAAGACCTCATACCAATACTATCCAAACTATTCCACAAAATTGAAACAGATTGAGCATTACCAAATTCCTTCTATGAAGCCACAATTACTCTTATACCTAAACCACACAAAGACCCAACAAAGAAAGAGAACTTCAGACCAATTTTCCTTATGAATATCAACGCAAAAATACTCAATAAAATTCTGGCAAACCGAATCCAAGAGCACATCAAAACAATCATCCGAGGTTGGGGATTTGGCTCAGCGGTAGAGTGCTTGCCTAGCAACCGCAAGGCCCTGGGTTCGGTCCCCAGCTCCGAAAAAAAAAAAAAAAGAAAAGAAAAGAAAACAATCATCCACCATGATCAAGTAGGCTTCATCCCAGGCATGCAGGGATGGTTTAATATACGGAAAACCATCAACGTGATCCATTATATAAACAACCTGAAAGAACAAAACCACATGATCATTTCATTAGATGCATTTGACAAAATTCAACACCCCTTCATGATAAAAGTCCTGGAAAGAATAGGAATTCAAGGCCCATACCTAAACATAGTAAAAGCCATATACAGCAAACCAGTTGCTAACATTAAACTAAATGGAGAGAAACTTGAAGCAATCCCACTAAAATCGGGGACTAGACAAGGCTGCCCACTCTCTCCCTACTTATTCAATATAGTTCTTGAAGTTCTTGCCAGAGCAATCAGACAACAAAAGGAGGTCAAGGGGATACAGATCGGAAAAGAAGAAGTCAAAATATCACTATTTGCAGATGATATGATAGTATATTTAAGTGATCCCAAAAGTTCCACCAGAGAACTACTAAAGCTGATAAACAACTTCAGCAAAGTGGCTGGGTATAAAATTAACTCAAATGAATCAGTAGCCTTCCTCTACACAAAAGAGAAACAAGCCGAGAAAGAAATTAGGGAAACGACACCCTGCATAATAGACCCAAATAATATAAAGTACCTCGGTGTGACTTTAACCAAGCAAGTAGAAGATCTGTATGATAAGAACTTCAAGCCTCTGAAGAAAGAAATTGAAGAAGATCTCAGAAGATGGAAAGATCTCCCATGCTCATGGATTGGCAGGATTAATATAGTAAAAATGGCCATTTTACCAAAAGCGATCTACAGATTCAATGCAATCCCCACCAAAATACCAATCCAATTCTTCAAAGAGTTAGACAGAACAATTTGCAAATTCATCTGGAATAACAAAAAACCCAGGATAGCTAAAACTATTCTCAACAAAAAAAGGACTTCAGGGAGAATCACTATCCCTGAATTCAAGCAGTATTATAGAGCAATAGTGATAAAAACTGCATGGTATTGGTACAGAGACAGACAGATAGACCAATGGAACAGAATTGAAGACCCAGAAATGAACCCACACACCTATGGGCACTTGATTTTTGACAAAGGAGCCAAAACCATCCAATGGAAAAAAGATAGCATTTTCAGCAAATGGTGCCGGTTCAACTGGAGGGCAACATGTAGAAGAATGCAGATCGATCCATGCTTATCACCCTGTACAAAGCTTAAGTCCAAGTGGATCAAGGACCTCCACATCAAACCAGACACACTCAAACTAATAGAAGAAAAAGTCGGGAAGAGTCTTGAACACATTGGCAGTGGAGAAAATTTCCTGAACAAAACACCAATGGCTTACGCTCTAAGATCAAGAATCGACAAATGGGATTTCATAAAACTGCAAAGCTTCTGTAAGGCATAGGACACTGTGGTTAGGACAAAACAACAACCAACAGATTGGGAAAAGATCTTTACCAATCCTACTACTGATAGAGGGCTTATATCCAAAATATACAAAGAACTCAAGAAGATAGACTGCAGGGAGACAAATAACCCTATTAAAAGATGAGGTTCAGAGCTAAACAAAGAATTCACAGCTGAGGAATGCCGAATGCCTGAGAAACACCTAAAGAAATGTTCAACATCTTTAGTCATAAGGGAAATGCAAATCAAAACAACCCTGAGATTTCACCTCACACCAGTGAGAATGGCTAAGATCAAAAACTCAGGTGACAACAAATGCTGGCGAGGACGTGGAGAAAGAGGCCCCACATGTGGCCCATACATTAACAGCCACCCAATTAGACAAGATGGATGAAGCAAAGAAGTGCAGGCCGACAGGAGCCAGATGTAGATCTCTCCTGAGAGACACAGCCAGAATACAGCAAATACAGAGGCGAATGGCAGCAGCAAACCACTGAACTGAGAATAGGACCCCTGTTGAAGGAATCAGAGAAAGAACTGGAAGAGCTTGAAGGGGCTCGAGACCCCATATGAACAACAATGCCAGGCAACCAGAGCTTCCAGGGACTAAGCCACTACCTAAAGACTATACATGGTCTGACCCTGGACTCTGACCTCATAGGTAGCAATGAATATCCTAGTAAGAGCACCAGTAGAAGGGGAAGCCCTTGGTCCTGCTAAGACTGAACCCCCAGTGAACGTGATTATTGGGGGAAGGGCGGCAATGGGGGGAGGATGGGGAGAGGTATACCCATAAAGAAGGGGAGGGGGAGGGATTAGGGGCATGTTTGCCTGGAAACTGGGAAAGGGAATAACATTCGAAATGTAAATAAGAAATACTCAAGTTAATAAAAATATAAATAGATAAAATAAAAATAATTGAAATTATTAATAGTCATGGGCTGAAAAAATTTTAATTTCCTTTGCTTGTTTTCTTTTCTAAATATAGAATTTTAAAAGGACTTCTCTTTGTGCCGGAGACATCTCTGTTGTTCAGTCTATACCCACTGTTTCTTCTTCCAGTGGTGATGTGAGGACAATTGGGCCAAGGAAAGAGTGTTCATGTTTCTATCTCAGAACCGTCTTTCAGGCCCTCAAGCTCTTCCTCCCCTTTGTCCTCTTTCCTTCCAGAAGTTTTTGTCTTATTACAGATGCATGTTCGTGTTTATGTTGATAAATGTTCAGGGTTTGTTTTTGCTATGACTTGAAAGAGTGCACCTGCTTGAGATGTATGTGGACACGTATTAATGGCTTACCCTACGGTGAAGATTTCAAAGCAGATTAAAATGGCAGAGGTATTACTGACCTCTTCTCGTTAACTTTAAAACTTTCATGTAAGCTTCAGGGAGCCATGACTTGGTTCCATCTGCCACAGTTCAAACTGGAAAAAGAACCCTTGTCCAATAAGTACTCCTGTCAGTCAGAAGCTCAAACTTTCCTGCCTACCACCTGTTCCTAAGGGTGATTCCTTTCTTTGCCCTAGTCTTTAGGCTCTTTTACATCCTCCTAATTACAAGGACTATGGGTCAGGACTGAAAGTTTCAAATACATGTCCAAGATCTGCCTAAGTTCCTTAACTTTATCTCCTACCCATAGTCTATATCTATCCCAGAAGATTTCCACCTAACTGGCATATTCCATCCAGAAATCAACATTGGCTCTACTATTGCTCCAAAACAAGCTCGACTATCTAGCTGCAGTGCTACTACAAAACCAGAGGCCCCTTGATTTGCTGTCCCTCAATAAAAAAAAAAAAAGTTGTTGTTACTATGGGAACTAATCTGGCCAGCTCAACAAGAGTATTAAGAACCTACAGGAGCTGACATGCAGAACTGGACCCCTGGGAGCAGACTTCAGTACAGAACTTTCACTAACTTTTCCTTTGGGCTCTTGACTCATGCCTTTCCTCAGCCCTCTGACTTCTGTTTTCCCCAGAGTAAAAATTGCCCCCTATCTCTTCAGGTATTTTCAGGAAAGAATGAGCTGACCTGTTGTTTAGTGAACCCGATGCTTCTGACAGAATTCTCTCAGCTTTCATACCACTGCCTGCTAAATCGATCCTCTGCTTTGGCAGACCCCATTTCTGACATTCCTACTCAGCCAGAGTAGTCAGAAGACCACCAGCACCCCTTATCAGCAACAAATGGCTGCAATGTCAAAGTGCCAGAGCTGATGACAGTGACTTGACCCTGACCTGAACTGGGTTTTGCTAGGAAATAGAAACCTCCCGTGTTTCTCAGAAGCTCTTAAAAGCTGCCTGAATACTCCTGACCACAGCTATCAGCACCACATTTATCTTTTTAAAAAAGTCCCCAGGGTTGGGGATTTGACTCAGTGGTAGAGCGCTTGCCTAGCAAGTGCAAGGCCCTGGGTTCGGTCCCCAGCTCCGAAAAAAAAAAAAAAAAAAAAAGAAAGAAAAGAAAAGAAAAGAAAAAAGTCCCCCAATCTAACGACCTGGTTCCCCCTGGCAAGCCACTTGAGCAACCTCCTCTTGCCATTCTCCCATTTAAAAAAAACTGAACAAGCTTTTGCAGCTGCTGCTGTACTATATTGGCCAAAGCAGTTGGACAGATTTTTTTCTTTTAGTTAACTGTTCTTTCTCTCCACAGAGAAGGTAGTTGTTAGGTTTTGTTGGTGGTGGTGCGTTCTTACATTCTGTTCTCTGGGATATTTTTGTAAATAAGAATCTTATAATTTATCTTTATTTTATGTACATTGATGTTTTGCCTGCATGTGTGCTGTGTAAGGATGTCAGATCCTGGAGTTACAGACCATTGTGAGCCACCATGTGAGTGCTGGGAACTGAACCTGGATCCTCTGGAAGAGCAGTAAGTAATCTTAACTACTAAGCCATTTCTCCAGCCCCTAATTTTATAATAATAATAAAATCATTGTATGGAGATGGGACATATCTTTGCTATTGAATTTCTAAAAGCATAGTAGAGTTTGAAGGATACATGATGAGTCCTTGAAGAGTTTTAGAATTTTCACTGTATCTTGATCTGGTTGAGGGTTGCACTGTATGTCTTCATTGAGTTGTACACATTCATGCACCTTAACTTTGAGATTTTTATCTCTTTTGAAATTAAAACAGACAAATGGAGATGCTCAGAGCCCAAGTTTGTACCGTAATTGGGCTTCTGAGCATCTCTAATGATAAATCCAGGAAATGGTTGGATAAATACACTCCTTGCTGAACCATTAGTCTGCATCTCTAAAGCAGGTACAAGCTATTTTACATCCACAGAGGTATGATACAGTACTGTCCTACATCTATAATACTAGAGGATACAATTTAAAAGGCATTATTTGAGACTTGATTCTACTTTTCCAGCAGAGGGCCCAAAGGATGGTGTGACACAGCTTTGTAAAGAAACATACTCTAGACAGGATTTCCTTTCACTAGTGGCACAGTTCTAAGGATTCATTCTCTCCATGAATGTCAGCTAAAACTGTTATTAAAAAAATGAAATATCACTAAAACAAAACCGTATAACCACCGGATTCACATGAAGATGACCTAGTGGAGACAAGCTGGACCTCACCTTACCAACAAGCTATCAAATCTGTTATGTTTAAACAGTGAGACCTCCAAGGAAGGAGATGCCAAGTAGTGCTTCAAAGCTTTGGACCACAATCAAACACAGCATCCTTTACAACAGAAGCAGAAGCTCACCTGAATATGCTCAAGGATGCTGACATCAACATTTAATCATCTCCTCACTCATCCAGGGAGAAGGGGAGATCACTTACTACTGTACTTTATTGTGTTCAACCAAATCACCATGTTACAAAAATAGCATGCTGCCATAATAAAAAATAAGGCTGCTCTATCCAGCACCAGATAGCATCATTTTACTTTCAAGCCTAGAAATTGCACACTTGTATATAAACCAACCGAAGATGAGGACTGAGAGTTCATCTTGGTGGATTTTTCCTTTGATGAATACGAAGTGTCCTTCCTTATCTTTTTTGATGACTTTTAATTGAAAATTGATTTTATTTGATATTAGAATGGCTACTCCAGCTTGCTTCTTCTGACCATTTGCTTGGAAAGTTGTTTTCCAGCCTTTCACTCTGAGGTAGTGTCTGTCTTTGTCTCTGAGGTGTGTTTCCTGTGGGCAGCAGAATGCAGGGTCCTCATTGCGTATCCAGTTTGCTAATCTATGTCTTTTTATTGGGGAGTTGAGGTCATTGATGTTGAGAGATATTAAGGAATAGTGATTATGGCTTCCTGTTATATTCATATTTGGATGTGAGGTTATGTTTGTGTGCTTTTCTTCTCTTTGTTTTGTTGCCAAGATGATTAGTTTCGTGCTTCTTCTAGGGTATAGCTTGCCTCCTTATGTTGGGCTTTACCATTTATTATCCTTTGTAGTGCTGGATTTGTAGAAAGATATTGTGTAAATTTGGTTTTGTCATGGAATATCTTGGTTTCTCCATCTATGTTAATTGAGAGTTTTGCAGGATACAGTAACCTGGGCTGGCATTTGTGTTCTCTTAGGGTCTGTATGACATCTGTCCAGGATCTTCTGGCCTTCATAGTTTCTGGTGAAAAGTCTGGTGTGATTCTGATAGGTCTGCCTTTATATGTTACTTGACCTTTTTCCCTTACTGCTTTTAATATTCTTTCTTTATTTTGTGCGTTTGGTGTTTTGACTATTATGTGACGGGAGGTGTTTCTTTTCTGGTCCAATCTATTTGGAGTTCTGTAGGCTTCTTGTATGCCTATGGGTATCTCTTTTTTTAGGTTAGGCAAGTTTTCTTCTATGATTTTGTTGAAGATATTTACTGGTCCTTTGAGCTGGGAGTCTTCACTCTCTTCTATACCTATTATCCTTAGGTTTGATCTTCTCATTGAGTCCTGGATTTCCTGTATGTTTTGGACCAGTAGCTTTTTCTGCTTTATATTATCTTTGACAGTTGAGTCAATGATTTCTATGGAATCTTCTGCTCCTGAGATTCTCTCTTCCATCTCTTGTATTCTGTTGGTGAAGCTTGTATCTACAGCTCCTTGTCTTTTCTTTTGATTTTCTATGTCCAGGGTTGTTTCCATGTGTTCTTTCTTGATTGCTTCTATTTCCATTTTTAATTCCTTCAACTGTTTGATTGTGTTTTCCTGGAATTCTTTCAAGGATTTTTGTGTCTCCTCTCTATGGGTTTCTACTTCTTTATTTATGTTTTCCTGGAATTTTTCAGGCATTTTTGCGATTCCTCTCTGTAGGATTCTACTTGTTCTCTAAGGGAGTTCTCCACGTCTTTCTTGAAGTCCTCCAGCATCATGATCAAATATGATTTTGAAACTAGATCTTGCTTTTCTGGTGTGTTTGGATATTCCATGTTTATTTTGGTGGGAGAATTGGGCTCTGATGATGCCATGTAGTCTTGGTTTCTGTTGCTTGGGTTCCTGCGCTTGCCTCTCGCCATCAGATTATCTCTAGTGTTACTTTGTTCTGCTATTTCTGACCGTGTCTAGACTGTCCTATAACCCTGTGTGTCAGGAGTGCTGTAGACCTGTTTTCCTGTTTTCTTTCAGCCAGTTATAGGGACAGAGTGTTCTGCTTTCGGGCGTGGAGATTTTCCTCTCTACAGGTCTTCAGCTGTTCCGGTGGGCCTGCGTCTTGAGTTCACCAGGCAGGTTTCTTGCAGGGGAAAAGTTGGTCCTACCTGCGGTTCCAAGGCTCAAGTTTGCTCGTGGGGTACTGCCTAAGTCCTCTCCGCTGTGGCAGCAACCGGGAAGATCTGCGCCATTCTTTCTGGGAGCCTCTGTGCACCAGGGTTCCAGATGGCGTTTGGTGTTTTCCTCTGGCGTCTGGATGTGCACAGAGTGCAGTCTCTTCTGGTTTCCCAGGCGTGTCCGCCTCTCTGAAGGTTTAGCTCTCCCTCCCACGGGATTTGGGTGCAGAGAACTGTTTATCCAGTCTGTTTCCTTCAGGTTCCAGCGGTGTCTCAGGCGCAGGGGTCCTGCCGCTCCTGGGCCCTCCCCTACGGGAACCCAGAGGTTGCCTCTTGGGCCAGGGATGTGGGCAGGGGTGGGCAGTGTTGGTGGTCTCCTCCGCTCTGCAGCCTCAGGAGTGCCCACCTGATCAGGCGGTGAGGTCTCTCTCCCACGGGGTTTGGGAGCAGAGAGCTGCTGCGGGCCGGGATCCGCGCCCACAATTACTCTTATACCTAAACCACACAAAGACCCAACAAAGAAAGAGAACTTCAGATCAATTTCCCTTATGAATATCAATGCAAAAATAATCAATAAAACTCAGGAAAACCGAATCCAAGAGCACATCAAAACAATCATCCATCATGATCAAGTAGGCTTCATCCCAGGCATGCAGGGATGGTTTAATATACGGAAAACCATCAACGTGATCCATTACATAAACAAACTGAAATATAAAAACCACATGATCATGTCATGAGATGCTGAGAAAGCATTTGACAAAATTCAACACCCCTTCATGATAAAAGTACTGGAAAGAACAAGAATTCAAGGCCCATATTCCCAAATGATATAAAATACCTCAGTGTGACTCTAACCAAGCAAGAGAAAGATATGTATGATAAGAACTTCAAGTCTCTGAAGAAAGAAATTGAAGTAGATCTCAGAAGATGGAAAGATCTCCCATGCTCATGGATTGGCAGGATTAATATAGTAAAAATGGCCATTTTACCAAAAGCGATCTACAGATTCAATGCAATCCCCATCAAAATACCAATCCAATTCTTCAGAGAGTTAGACAGAACAATTTGCAAATTCATCTGGAATAACAGAATACACAGGATAGCTAAAACTATCCTCAACAATAAAAGGACTTCTGGGAGAATCACAATCCCTGAACTCAAGCAGTATTACAGAAAAATAGTGATAAAAACTGCATGGTATTGGTACAGAGATAGACAGATAGACCAGTGGAATAGAATTGAACACCCAGAAATGAACCCACACACCTATGGTCCCTTGATTTTTGACAAAGGAGCCAAAGCCATCCAATGGAAAAAAGATAGCATATTTAGCAAATGGTGCGGGTTCAACTGGAGGTCAACATGTAGAAGAATGCAGATCAATCCATGCTTATCACCCTGTACAAAGCTTAAGTCCAAGTGGATCAAGGACCTCCACATCAAAGCAGATACACTCAAACTAATAGAAGAAAAACTAGGGCAGCATCTCGATCACATGGGCACTGGAGAGAATTTCCTGAACAAAACACCAATGGCTTATGCTCTAAGATCAAGAATCGACAAATGGGATCTCATAAAACTGCAAAGCTTCTGTAAGGCAAAGCACACTGTGGTTAGGATAAAATGGCAACCAACAAATTGGCAAAAGATCTTTACCAATCCTACAACAGATAGAGGCCTTATATCCAAAATATACAAAGAACACAAGAAGTTAGACCGCAGGGAGACAAATAACCCTATTAAAAAATGGGGTTCAGAGCTAAACAAAGAATTCACAGCTGAGGAATGCCAAATGGCTGAGAAACACCTAAGGAAATGTTCAACATCTTTAGTCATAAGGGAAATGCAAATCAAAACAACCCTGAGATTTCACCTCACACCAGTGAGAATGGCTAAGATCAAAAACTCAGGTGATAGCAAATGCTGGTGAGGATGTGGAGAAAGAGGAACACTCCTCCATTTTTGGTGGGTTTGCAGACTGGTACAAGCATTCTGGAAATCAGTCTGGAGGTTCCTCAGAAAATTGGACATTGAACTACCTGAGGACCCAGCTATACCTCTCTTGGGCACATGCCCAAAAGATGCCCCAACATATAACAAAGACACATGCTCCACTATGTTCATAGCAGCCTTATTTATAATAGCCAGAAGCTGGAAAGAACCCAGATGCCCTTCAACAGAGGAATGGATACAGAGAATGTGGGACATCTACACAATGGAATACTACTCAACTGTCAAAAGCAATGACTTTATGAAATTCATAGGCAAATGGAGGGAACTGGAAAATGTCATCCTGAGTGAGGTAACCCAATCACAGAAAAACACACATGGTATGCACTCATTGATAATTGGATATTAGCCCAAATGCTTGAATTACCCTGGATGCACAGAACACATGAAAATCAAGAAGGATGACCAACATGTGAATGCTTCACTCCTTCTTTAAAAGGGGAACAAGAATACCCTTGTCAGGGAATAGGGAGGCAAAGTTCAGAACAGAGGCAGAAGGAACACCCATTCAGAGCCTGCCCCCCATGTGGCCATACATATACAGCCACCCAATTAGATAAGATGGATGAAGCAAAGAAGTGCAGGCTGACAGGAACTGGATGTCTATCTCTCCTGAGAGACACAGCCAGAATATGGTAAATACATAGGCGAATGCCAGCCAGAAGCTACTGAACTGAGAATGGGACTCCCGCTGAAGGAATCAGAGAAAGGACTGAAAGAGTTTGAAAGTGCTTGAGATTCCATATGAACAACAATGCCAACCAACCAGAACTTCCAGGGACTGAGCCACTACCCAAAGACTATACATGGACTGACCCTGGGCTCCAACCTCATAGATAGCAATGAATATCCTAGTAAGATCACCAGTGGAAGGGGAAGCCCTTGGTCCTGCCAAGACTGAACCCCCAGTGAATGTGATTGTTGGGGGGGGAGGGAGGTAATAGGGGGAGGACGGGGAGGGGGAGAAGTTAGGGGGATGTTGGCCCAGAAACCGAGAAAGGGAATAACAATCAAGATGTATATAAGAAATACCCAAGTTAATAAAGATGGGAAAAAAGAAATGATGTAAGAATGAAATAAACAATACTTTTTATATAATGTCAAAAAAAGAAAAGAAAAGAAAAAAGAAAGTAACTGAAAGCAAGTAAAGTTTGCTTAATGTAAAAGAACCTAATGGTGTCCTTTAACCTTCTCAGAGAGATCTGCTAAATATAGCACTTAAGATATTTAATGGAGGCAGCAGCTCTCTGCTCCCAAACCCCGTGGGAGAGAGACCTCACCGCCTGGTCAGGTGGGCACTCCTGAGGCTGCAGAGCGGAGGAGACCACCAACACTGCCCACCCCTGCCCACATCCCTGGCCCAAGAGGAAACTGTATAAGGCCTCTGGGTTCCCGTAGGGGAGGACCCAGGAGCGGCAGGACCCCTGCGCCTGACACACCGCCGGAACCTGAAGGAAACAGACAGGATAAACACCCAAATCCCGTGGGAGGGAGAGCTAAACCTTCAGAGAGGCAGACACGCCTGGGAAACCAGAAGAGACTGCACTCTGCACACACATCTCGGACGCCAGAGGAAAACACCAAACACCATCTGGAACCCTAGTGCACGGAAGCTCCCGGAAAGGGCGGCGCAGAACTTCCTGGTTGCTGCCGCCGCAGAGAGCTCTTAGGCAGCACCCCGCGAGCAAACTTGAGCCTCGGAACCACAGGTAAGACCAACTTTTCTGCTGCAAGTGACCTGCCTGGTGAACTCAAGACACAGGCCCACAGGAACAGCTGAAGACCTGTAGAGAGGAAAAACTACACGCCCAAAAGCAGAACACTCTGTCCCCATAACTGGCTGAAAGAAAACAGGAAAACAGGTCTACAGCACTCCTGACACACAGGCTTATAGGACAGTCTAGACACGGTCAGAAATAGCAGAACAAAGTAACACTAGAGATAATCTGATGGCGAGAGGCAAGCGCAGGAACCCAAGCAACAGAAACCAAGACTACATGGCATCATCGGAGCCCAATTCTCCCACCAAAATAAACATGGAATATCCAAACACACCAGAAAAGCAAGATCTAGTTTCAAAATCATATTTGATCATGATGCTGGAGGACTTCAAGAAAGACGTGGAGAACTCCCTTAGAGAACAAGTAGAATCCTACAGAGAGGAATCGCAAAAATGCCTGAAAAATTCCAGGAAAACATAAATAAACAAGTAGAAACCCATAGAGAGGAGACACAAAAATCCCTGAAAGAATTCCAGGAAAACACATCAAACAGTTGAAGGAATTAAAAATGGAAATAGAAGCAATCAAGAAAGAACACATGGAAACAACCCTGGATATAGAAAATCAAAAGAAGAGACAAGGAGCTGTAGATACAAGCTTCACCAACAGAATACAAGAGATGGAAGAGAGAATCTCAGGAGCAGAAGATTCCATAGAAATCATTGACTCAACTGTCAAAGATAATGTAAAGCAGAAAAAGCTACTGGTCCAAAACATACAGGAAATCCAGGACTCAATGAGAAGATCAAACCTAAGGATAATAGGTATAGAAGAGAGTGAAGACTCCCAGCTCAAAGGACCAGTAAATATCTTCAACAAAATCATAGAAGAAAACTTGCCTAACCTAAAAAAAGAGATACCCATAAGCATACAAGAAGCCCACAGAACTCCAAATAGATTGGACCAGAAAAGAAACACCTCCCGTCACATAATTGTCAAAACACCAAACGCACAAAATAAAGAAAGAATATTAAAAGCAGTAAGGGAAAAAGGTCAAGTAACATATAAAGGCAGACCTATCAGAATCACACCAGACTTTTCACCAGAAACTATGAAGGCCAGAAGATCCTGGACAGATGTCATACAGACCCTAAGAGAACACAAATGCCAGCCCAGGTTACTGTATCCTGCAAAACTCTCAATTAACATAGATGGAGAAACCAAGATATTCCATGACAAAACCAAATTTACACAATATCTTTCTACAAATCCAGCACTACAAAGGATAATAAATGGTAAAGCCCAACATAAGGAGGCAAGCTATACCCTAGAAGAAGAAAGAAACTAATCGTCTTGGCAACAAAACAAAGAGAAGGAAAGCACACAAACATAACCTCATATCCAAATATGAATAGAACAGGAAGCAATAATCACTATTCCTTAATATCTCTCAACATCAATGGGCTCAACTCCCCAATAAAAAGACATAGATTAGCAAACTGGATATGCAACGAGGACCCTGCATTCTGCTGCCTACAGGAAACACACCTCAGAGACAAAGACAGACACTACCTCAGAGTGAAAGGCTGGAAAACAACTTTCCAAGCAAATGGTCAGAAGAAGCAAGCTGGAGTAGCCATTCTAATATCAAATAAAATCAATTTTCAACTAAAATTCATCAAAAAAGATAAGGAAGGACACTTCATATTCATCAAAGGAAAAATCCACAAAGATGAACTCTCAATCCTAAATATCTATGCCCCAAATACAAGGGCACCTACATACGTAAAAGAAACCTTACTAAAGCTCAAAACACACATTGCACCTTACACAATAATAGTGGGAGATTTCAACACCCCACTCTCATCAATGGACAGATCAGGGAAACAGAAATTAAACAGAGACGTAGACAGACTAAGAGAAGTCATGAGCCAAATGGACTTAACGGATATTTATAGAACATTCTATCCTACAGCAAAAGGATATACCTTCTTCTCAGCTCCTCATGGTACTTTCTCCAAAATTGACCATATAGTTGGTCAAAAAACGGGCCTCAACAGGTACAGAAAGATAGAAATAATCCCATGCGTGCTATCAGACCACCACGGCAATGAATATCCTAGTAAGAGCACCAGTGGAAGGGGAAGCCCTGGGTCCTGCTAAGACTGAACCCCCAGTGAACTAGACTGTTGGGGGGAGGGCGGCAATGGGGGGAGGGTTGGGAGGGGAACACCCATAAGGAAGGGGAGGGGGGAGGGGGATGTTTGCCCGGAAACCAAAGAATTGTTATTAAGTATTAAATAAATTTTAAAAAAAAGAAAGGAAATGAACATCTTACTAAATAACAATCATCCATGTGATGGCTTTTTAACCTGAATCTGCTCAGCTATGTTCACAGCAGCCTTATTTGTAATAGTCAGAAACTGGAAACAAGACAGATGTCCCTTAACTGAAGACTAAATAAAGAAAATGTTGTTCATTTACACAAAAAAAAAAAAAAAGAAAATACCACCAGAATCAAAGTTTAGGTTGATGACAAATAGCACAAGTGCAAAGCACAAGATTTATTTAAATCTTATCCCATAAGGCTGTGAAAGAGACCTTTGTGGTAAACCAGCCAAGCAAAGCATTTTCCTGAATTATCTGCACAAAATGGGCCAGTGGGTGAGTAATAGCAGTTGCAGCAAACATTCTCCTCCTGGATGATTCCATAACGGAATGAGGTCTGATGATGGAATGGGAATGGTGTCATTTTAGGTTTCTTGATTAAAGGGTGTAGACATGATACACCAATGCCTGTTGTCAAAAAACAAAACAAAAGAAAACAAAACAGCAGCAGCAACAATAACAACAACAACAACAACCACCACCAGTGGGACCCCTGGACATATGTTTCTTGATGTATTATAGCTTCTGTAAAGAATGGGGGAGGGGAGTAATGGGGGGAGGTTTGGGAGTGGAACACTCATATAGAATGGGAGGGGGAGGGGTTGGGGGATGTTGGCATGGAAACCAGGAAAGGAAATAACATATGAAATGCAAATAAGAAATACCCAATTTAATAAAGATGAGAAAAAAAAGATATTTAATGGAAGGAAGAAGGCGTAAAAGGCTTCCTGTGGCAGGCAGAAATAACATCTTCTTGCCCTGAGGCCACTACCACCAAAGAAGACTGGGCCCAAAAGATTCCACGTGGGACCTGCTTCAAGTGTAGCAACACTGGCTCCTGAGCAAAGAACTGCTCCAAACCTCACCCACCACTGGGGCCCTGCCCAAACTTTGGACAAGCAGGAGACTGTAAAGTTGATTGAACCATCCTGTCTTGCCAAAGTAGATCAGTTCTCCAAGTTCCTCCTCCACAGGAAAATCTCTCAGATCTTCAGCACCTGGCATCCAAAGGCTAATGCTGCCCTGAGACTTCTGCCTTCAACAAAGGGGCAAATTTACCATGGAAGAGCTTAGGCTGACTGTCCAGGTAGCAGGTAAATCTTTGTCACTTTTAATTCATACAGAGGCCACTTGGTCTATATTCCCTTGCAGCTCTTATAAAACATGTTTCTTAGATCTCTGTGATGGGTGTTGATAGCCAGCCCCTCCGACCTAGGGCTCTAGGGACTGTATTCTGTATTCTGTGCTCTGTGCTCTGTACTCTCTGGGGCCACCTGATCGGTCACTCCTTCATCATTCTGTCTAATTGCCCAGGCCACTGGTTGGACAGGGCCTATCATGTCTAAATTATGCTTTAAGGTTTTTTTCATCCAACTCCTTCCTGAATGTTCCTTCTTCTCCCAACCTCTGAGGACAAGCCCCTGGGATTTAGCTTTCTTTTAAATACAAACTGAATATGTTTTTTCTATTTTATATTAAATAATTAAATTGTGCCTAACATGGGGAAAAACAGATGCTAAGACAAATACCACCTTTTGGTGCTTCATCTATTCAAAGTTTAAAAGCCTGCTTTCACCACTAAAACATTCTCACTTTACAATAACGTTGGGTAGAAAATATGTACCTAATGATGAGATGGGTTCAGATAAGATATATTAATCTAGTCTTAGTACAGTTATATGTACTGGCTACTAAAACTTTTTGAAAAATAATTAAGAGTTCTCTGCACCCAAATCCCGTGGGAGGGAGAGCTAAACCTTCAGAGAGGCAGAGACGCCTGGGAAACCAGAAGAGACTACACTCTGCCCACATCTCTGACTCCAGAGGAAAACACCAAACGCCATCTGGGACTCTGGTGCACCAGAGCTTCCAGAAACGGCGGTGCCGATCCTCCTCCTGGTTGCTGCCCCAGGGAGAACTCATAAGCAACACCCCACGAGCAAACTTGAGCCTCGGGACCACAGGTAAGACCAACTTTTCTGCTCCAAGCGACCTGCCTGGTGAACTCAGGGCACAGGCCCACAGGAACAGCTGAAGACCTGTAGAGAGGAAAAACTACACGGCCGAAAGCAGAACACGCTGTTCCCATAACTGGCTGAAAGAAAACAGGAAAACAGGTCTACAGCACTCCTGACACACAGGCTGATAGGACAGTCTAGCGACTGCCAGAAATAGCAGAACAAAGTAACACTAGAGATAATCTGATGGCGAGAGGCAAGCAAAGGAACCCAAGCAACAGAAACCAAGACTACATAGCAGCAGCGGAGCCCAATTCTCCCACCAAAGCAAACACGGAATATCCAAACACACCAGAAAAGCAAGATCTAGTTTCAAAATCATATTTGATCATGATGCTGGAGGACTTCAAGAAAGACATGAAGAACTCCCTTAGAGAAATGCAGGAAAACATAAATAAATAAGTAGAAACCCATAGAGAGGAGACACAAAAATCCCTGAAAGAATTCCAGGAAAACACAATCAAACAGTTGAAGGAATTAAAAATGGAAATAGAAGCAATCAAGAAAGAACACATGGAAACAACCCTGGATATAGAAAACCAAAGGAAGAGACAAGGAGCCATAAACACAAGCATCACCAACAGAATACAAGAGATAGAAGAGAGAATCTCAGGAGCAGAAGATTCCATAGAAATCATCGACACAACTGTCAAAGATAATGTAAAGCAGAAAAAGCTACTGGTCCAAAACATACAGGAAATCCAGGACTCAATGAGAAGATCAAACCTAAGAATAATAGGTACAGAAGAGAGTGAAGACTCCCAGCTCAAAGGACCAGTAAATATCTTCAACAAAATCATAGAAGAAAACTTCCCTAACCTAAAGAAAGAGATGTCCATAAACATACAAGAAGCCTACAGAACTCCAAATAGATTGGACCAGAAAAGAAACTCCTCCCACAACATAATAGTCAAAACACCAAATGCACAAAATAAAGAAAGAATATTAAAAGCAGTAAGGGGAAAAGGTCAAGTAACATATAAAGGCAGACCTATCGGAATCACACCAGACTTTTCGCCAGAGACTATGAAAGCCAGAAGATCCTGGACAGATGTCATATAGACCCTAAGAGAACACAAATGCCAGCCCAGGTTACTGTATCCTGCAAAACTCTCAATTAACATAGATGGAGAAACCAAGATATTCCATGACAAAACCAAATTTACACAATATCTTTCTACAAATCCAGCACTACAAAGGATAATAAATGGTAAAGCCCAACATAAGGAGGTAAGCTACACCATAGAAGAAGCAAGAAACTAATCGTCTTGGCAACAAAACAAAGAGAAGAAAAGCACACAAACATACCCTCACAACCAAATATGAATATAACAGGAAGCAATAATCACTATTCCTTAATATCTCTCAATATCAATGGCCTCAACACCCCAATAAAAAGACATAGATTAACAAACTGGATACGCAACGAGGACCCTGCATTCTGCTGCCTACAGGAAACACACCTCAGAGACAAAGACAGACACTACCTCAGAGTGAAAGGCTGGAAAACAACTTTCCAAGCAAATGGTTGGAAGAAACAAGCTGGAGTAGCCATTCTAATATCAAATAAAATCAATTTTCAACTAAAAGTCATCAAAAAAGATAAGGAAGGACACTTCATATTCATCAAAGGAAAAATCCACAAAGATGAACTCTCACTCCTAAATATCTATGCCCCAAATACAAGGGCACCTACATACGTAAAAGAAACCTTACTAAAGCTCAAAACACACATTGAACCTCACACAATAATAGTAGGAGATTTCAACACCCCACTCTCATCAATGGACAGATCAGGGAAACAGAAATTAAACAGAGACGTAGACAGACTAAGAGAAGTCATGAACCAAATGGACTTAACAGATATTTCTAGAACATTCTATCCTAAAGCAAAAGGAAATACATTCTTCTCAGCTCCTCATGGTACTTTCTCCAAAATTGACCATATAATTGGTCAAAAAACGGGCCTCAACAGGTACAGAAAGATAGAAATAATCCCATGCGTGCTATCAGACCACCACGGCCTAAAGCTGGTCTTCAATAACAATAAGGGAAGAACGCCCACATATATGTGGAAGTTGAACAATGCTCTACTCAACGATAACCTGGTCAAGGAAGAAATAAAGAAAGAAATTAAAGACTTCTTAGAACTTAATGAAAATGAAGGTACAACATATCCAAACTTATGGGACACAATGAAAGCTGTGCTAAGAGGAAAACTCATAGCTCTGAGTGCCTGCAGAAAGAAACAGGAGAGAGCATATGTCAGCAGCTTGACAGCACACCTAAAAGCTCTAGAACAAAAAGAAGCAAATACACCCAGCAGGAGTAGAAGGCAGGAAATAATCAAATTAAGAGCTGAAATTAACCAAGTAAAAACAAAAAGGACTACACAAAGAATCAACAGAACCAAAAGTTGGTTCTTTGAGAAAATCAACAAGATAGATAAACCCTTAGCCAGACTAACGAGACGACACTGAGAGTGTGTCCAAATTAACAAAATCAGAAATGAAAAGGGAGACATAACTACAGATTCAGAGGAAATTCAAAAAATCATCAGATCTTACTATAAAAGCCTATATTCAACAAAACTTGAAAATCTGCAGGAAATGGACAATTTCCTAGACAGATACCAGGTACCAAAGTTAAATCAGGAACAGATAAACCAGTTAAACAACCCCATAACTCCTCAGGAAATAGAAGCAGTCATTAAAGGTCTCCCAACCAAAAAGAGCCCAGGTCCAGATGGGTTTAGTGCAGAATTCTATCAGACCTTCATAGAAGACCTCATACCAATACTATCCAAACTATTCCACAAAATTGAAACAGATTGAGCATTACCAAATTCCTTCTATGAAGCCACAATTACTCTTATACCTAAACCACACAAAGACCCAACAAAGAAAGAGAACTTCAGACCAATTTTCCTTATGAATATCAACGCAAAAATACTCAATAAAATTCTGGCAAACCGAATCCAAGAGCACATCAAAACAATCATCCGAGGTTGGGGATTTGGCTCAGCGGTAGAGTGCTTGCCTAGCAACCGCAAGGCCCTGGGTTCGGTCCCCAGCTCCGAAAAAAAAAAAAAAAGAAAAGAAAAGAAAACAATCATCCACCATGATCAAGTAGGCTTCATCCCAGGCATGCAGGGATGGTTTAATATACGGAAAACCATCAACGTGATCCATTATATAAACAACCTGAAAGAACAAAACCACATGATCATTTCATTAGATGCATTTGACAAAATTCAACACCCCTTCATGATAAAAGTCCTGGAAAGAATAGGAATTCAAGGCCCATACCTAAACATAGTAAAAGCCATATACAGCAAACCAGTTGCTAACATTAAACTAAATGGAGAGAAACTTGAAGCAATCCCACTAAAATCGGGGACTAGACAAGGCTGCCCACTCTCTCCCTACTTATTCAATATAGTTCTTGAAGTTCTTGCCAGAGCAATCAGACAACAAAAGGAGGTCAAGGGGATACAGATCGGAAAAGAAGAAGTCAAAATATCACTATTTGCAGATGATATGATAGTATATTTAAGTGATCCCAAAAGTTCCACCAGAGAACTACTAAAGCTGATAAACAACTTCAGCAAAGTGGCTGGGTATAAAATTAACTCAAATGAATCAGTAGCCTTCCTCTACACAAAAGAGAAACAAGCCGAGAAAGAAATTAGGGAAACGACACCCTGCATAATAGACCCAAATAATATAAAGTACCTCGGTGTGACTTTAACCAAGCAAGTAGAAGATCTGTATGATAAGAACTTCAAGCCTCTGAAGAAAGAAATTGAAGAAGATCTCAGAAGATGGAAAGATCTCCCATGCTCATGGATTGGCAGGATTAATATAGTAAAAATGGCCATTTTACCAAAAGCGATCTACAGATTCAATGCAATCCCCACCAAAATACCAATCCAATTCTTCAAAGAGTTAGACAGAACAATTTGCAAATTCATCTGGAATAACAAAAAACCCAGGATAGCTAAAACTATTCTCAACAAAAAAAGGACTTCAGGGAGAATCACTATCCCTGAATTCAAGCAGTATTATAGAGCAATAGTGATAAAAACTGCATGGTATTGGTACAGAGACAGACAGATAGACCAATGGAACAGAATTGAAGACCGAGAAATGAACCCACACACCTATGGGCACTTGATTTTTGACAAAGGAGCCAAAACCATCCAATGGAAAAAAGATAGCATTTTCAGCAAATGGTGCCGGTTCAACTGGAGGGCAACATGTAGAAGAATGCAGATCGATCCATGCTTATCACCCTGTACAAAGCTTAAGTCCAAGTGGATCAAGGACCTCCACATCAAACCAGACACACTCAAACTAATAGAAGAAAAAGTCGGGAAGAGTCTTGAACACATTGGCAGTGGAGAAAATTTCCTGAACAAAACACCAATGGCTTACGCTCTAAGATCAAGAATCGACAAATGGGATTTCATAAAACTGCAAAGCTTCTGTAAGGCATAGGACACTGTGGTTAGGACAAAACAACAACCAACAGATTGGGAAAAGATCTTTACCAATCCTACTACTGATAGAGGGCTTATATCCAAAATATACAAAGAACTCAAGAAGATAGACTGCAGGGAGACAAATAACCCTATTAAAAGATGAGGTTCAGAGCTAAACAAAGAATTCACAGCTGAGGAATGCCGAATGCCTGAGAAACACCTAAAGAAATGTTCAACATCTTTAGTCATAAGGGAAATGCAAATCAAAACAACCCTGAGATTTCACCTCACACCAGTGAGAATGGCTAAGATCAAAAACTCAGGTGACAACAAATGCTGGCGAGGACGTGGAGAAAGAGGCCCCACATGTGGCCCATACATTAACAGCCACCCAATTAGACAAGATGGATGAAGCAAAGAAGTGCAGGCCGACAGGAGCCAGATGTAGATCTCTCCTGAGAGACACAGCCAGAATACAGCAAATACAGAGGCGAATGGCAGCAGCAAACCACTGAACTGAGAATAGGACCCCTGTTGAAGGAATCAGAGAAAGAACTGGAAGAGCTTGAAGGGGCTCGAGACCCCATATGAACAACAATGCCAGGCAACCAGAGCTTCCAGGGACTAAGCCACTACCTAAAGACTATACATGGTCTGACCCTGGACTCTGACCTCATAGGTAGCAATGAATATCCTAGTAAGAGCACCAGTAGAAGGGGAAGCCCTTGGTCCTGCTAAGACTGAACCCCCAGTGAACGTGATTATTGGGGGAAGGGCGGCAATGGGGGGAGGATGGGGAGGGGTATACCCATAAAGAAGGGGAGGGGGAGGGATTAGGGGCATGTTTGCCTGGAAACTGGGAAAGGGAATAACATTCGAAATGTAAATAAGAAATACTCAAGTTAATAAAAATATAAATAGATAAAATAAAAATAATTGAAATTATTAATAGTCATGGGCTGAAAAAATTTTAATTTCCTTTGCTTGTTTTCTTTTCTAAATATAGAATTTTAAAAGGACTTCTCTTTGTGCCGGAGACATCTCTGTTGTTCAGTCTATACCCACTGTTTCTTCTTCCAGTGGTGATGTGAGGACAATTGGGCCAAGGAAAGAGTGTTCATGTTTCTATCTCAGAACCGTCTTTCAGGCCCTCAAGCTCTTCCTCCCCTTTGTCCTCTTTCCTTCCAGAAGTTTTTGTCTTATTACAGATGCATGTTCGTGTTTATGTTGATAAATGTTCAGGGTTTGTTTTTGCTATGACTTGAAAGAGTGCACCTGCTTGAGATGTATGTGGACACGTATTAATGGCTTACCCTACGGTGAAGATTTCAAAGCAGATTAAAATGGCAGAGGTATTACTGACCTCTTCTCGTTAACTTTAAAACTTTCATGTAAGCTTCAGGGAGCCATGACTTGGTTCCATCTGCCACAGTTCAAACTGGAAAAAGAACCCTTGTCCAATAAGTACTCCTGTCAGTCAGAAGCTCAAACTTTCCTGCCTACCACCTGTTCCTAAGGGTGATTCCTTTCTTTGCCCTAGTCTTTAGGCTCTTTTACATCCTCCTAATTACAAGGACTATGGGTCAGGACTGAAAGTTTCAAATACATGTCCAAGATCTGCCTAAGTTCCTTAACTTTATCTCCTACCCATAGTCTATATCTATCCCAGAAGATTTCCACCTAACTGGCATATTCCATCCAGAAATCAACATTGGCTCTACTATTGCTCCAAAACAAGCTCGACTATCTAGCTGCAGTGCTACTACAAAACCAGAGGCCCCTTGATTTGCTGTCCCTCAATAAAAAAAAAAAAAGTTGTTGTTACTATGGGAACTAATCTGGCCAGCTCAACAAGAGTATTAAGAACCTACAGGAGCTGACATGCAGAACTGGACCCCTGGGAGCAGACTTCAGTACAGAACTTTCACTAACTTTTCCTTTGGGCTCTTGACTCATGCCTTTCCTCAGCCCTCTGACTTCTGTTTTCCCCAGAGTAAAAATTGCCCCCTATCTCTTCAGGTATTTTCAGGAAAGAATGAGCTGACCTGTTGTTTAGTGAACCCGATGCTTCTGACAGAATTCTCTCAGCTTTCATACCACTGCCTGCTAAATCGATCCTCTGCTTTGGCAGACCCCATTTCTGACATTCCTACTCAGCCAGAGTAGTCAGAAGACCACCAGCACCCCTTATCAGCAACAAATGGCTGCAATGTCAAAGTGCCAGAGCTGATGACAGTGACTTGACCCTGACCTGAACTGGGTTTTGCTAGGAAATAGAAACCTCCCGTGTTTCTCAGAAGCTCTTAAAAGCTGCCTGAATACTCCTGACCACAGCTATCAGCACCACATTTATCTTTTTAAAAAAGTCCCCAGGGTTGGGGATTTGACTCAGTGGTAGAGCGCTTGCCTAGCAAGTGCAAGGCCCTGGGTTCGGTCCCCAGCTCCGAAAAAAAAAAAAAAAAAAAGAAAGAAAAGAAAAGAAAAGAAAAAAGTCCCCCAATCTAACGACCTGGTTCCCCCTGGCAAGCCACTTGAGCAACCTCCTCTTGCCATTCTCCCATTTAAAAAAAACTGAACAAGCTTTTGCAGCTGCTGCTGTACTATATTGGCCAAAGCAGTTGGACAGATTTTTTTCTTTTAGTTAACTGTTCTTTCTCTCCACAGAGAAGGTAGTTGTTAGGTTTTGTTGGTGGTGGTGCGTTCTTACATTCTGTTCTCTGGGATATTTTTGTAAATAAGAATCTTATAATTTATCTTTATTTTATGTACATTGATGTTTTGCCTGCATGTGTGCTGTGTAAGGATGTCAGATCCTGGAGTTACAGACCATTGTGAGCCACCATGTGAGTGCTGGGAACTGAACCTGGATCCTCTGGAAGAGCAGTAAGTAATCTTAACTACTAAGCCATTTCTCCAGCCCCTAATTTTATAATAATAATAAAATCATTGTATGGAGATGGGACATATCTTTGCTATTGAATTTCTAAAAGCATAGTAGAGTTTGAAGGATACATGATGAGTCCTTGAAGAGTTTTAGAATTTTCACTGTATCTTGATCTGGTTGAGGGTTGCACTGTATGTCTTCATTGAGTTGTACACATTCATGCACCTTAACTTTGAGATTTTTATCTCTTTTGAAATTAAAACAGACAAATGGAGATGCTCAGAGCCCAAGTTTGTACCGTAATTGGGCTTCTGAGCATCTCTAATGATAAATCCAGGAAATGGTTGGATAAATACACTCCTTGCTGAACCATTAGTCTGCATCTCTATATCAAAACCTTTTGACTACCTCCAGCCCCATAAATTCCTCATCATTTATTACCAAATGCATCAGTGAGAAAATTTATCTTTAAACCATTTTAATAGGAACAGTAGGAAACTTACCTCACAAGGGACAGAAGGCATATCCGCTTACGCAAGTTAGGTGTACGGAACAAGTCCCACAGGGAAGATTTTGTCTGTGAGGCCTCCAGCTCCTCCTTCATGATTGTTCTCACAACCTTCAACAGCATTAATGAACTGTTTAGTTGTCACAAAGTGATGAGCACTGAGGGTATACTGGGCACCTGCAAAGAACTAGATCAATAGTTTCTGTTTCCGCTAGTGAAAAATATAAACATCAAAGAAATAATGTCAGCTATAAAAGGGGTAAGCAATATGAAACCAAAAGAGTTTTAAAACATCTGCAGTAAAGATATGTTAAGCAAGGAAGTATAGACAGATTCAGAATATTGAAGGTAGGGTACAGAGAGATACAGATTAGGAAGAAAAAACAAGTGATTACTCATTTAGATTGTAGTCTATAGAGGTTTGACCGGGAGGGTTCCCCATAGGCTCATGTATTTGAACACTGTTTAACAGATACAATGGCACAAGTAACCTCCCATAACCTATAACCTGTGTACCTCCCAGGAGATCTGTAGTAACCAAGACACAGGTGAGAATCTTGCCCAAATGTCCATGCCAGTTGGGACATCTACAGAACCCAGCTGACAGGGGTTCTACCTGCCCTCCTAGCTCCAACTTCCTTTGAGTCCACTTCTCTACTCAGGCCAGATCATCTGGTCTCATACCCTCCCACACACTACAGCCTGTCTGCCTCCCAGGATGTACACAGTAACCAGGGACACAGGAGGCCTATTCTAACAAGAGACACGGGAGGCCCACCCTGACCAGAGACAGCACTGCCTGCCTAAAAGGAAATGAACATTAACCCAGGATCTAAGAGCTCTACTTGACTCCAAGGAATCTTGCTCCAGTCAGAGATACCCAGGCCAGTTAACATCGGAATAATCGGATGGCATGCGCAAGACTATAAATGACAGAACTTAATGTAATTTAGCACCATCAGAACCCAGTTATCCCACAACAGCAAGCCCTGGTTACATTAACATGACTGAAAAGCAAGATAATGACCTAAAATTCCATCTCATGAAGATGATAGAGGCCTTCAATGAGGATATAAATAACTCCATTAAAGAAATACAGGAAAACAGAGTCAGACGGGTAGAAAGTCTTAAAGAAGAAACAAATCCCTTAAAGAAATACAGGAAAATAAATCAAGCAAGTGAGGGAATTGAACGAGATGGCCTGAGAACCAAAAATAGAAACAATTATGAAAACACAAAAGGAGGCAACCCTGGAGATGGACAATTTAGGAAAGTGGTCAGGAGCTACAGGTGCAAGTATTACCAACAAAATACAAGACATAGAAGAGAGAGTCTCGGGTGTAGAAGATACCATAGAAGATATTGACACAATGGTTAAAGAAAATACACAGTGCAAAAAGCTCCTATCTCAAAATATTCAGGAAATTTAGGACACAAAGAAAAGACCAAACCTAAGGATAATAGGTGTAGAAGAGAATGAAGATTCCCAACTCAAAGGATCATTAAATATCTTCAACAAAATCATAGATGAAAACTTTCCTAGAAAGAGATGAGATGGCCAAAAATGTAAAAGAAGCATACAGAACACCAAGTAGATTGGACCAGAAAAGAAATTTCTCCCACCACATAAGAATTGAAAGATTAAATACTCAGAACAAAGACCAAATATTAAAAGCCGTAACAGAAAAAGGTCAAGTAACTTATAAAGGCAGGCCTATCAGAATTATACCAGACTTCTAAACTGAGACTCTAAAAGACAGAAGGACCTAGACAAATGTCATCTAGACCCTAAGAGAACACAAATGCCAGCCTAGGATACTATACCCAACAAAACTCTCAATCACCATAGATGGAGAAACCAAGATATTTTGTGACAAAACCAAATTTAGACAATATTTTCCATTAATCCAGCCCTACGGAGGATACTGGAAGGAAATCTCCAACACAAGGAGGGAAACTACATCTAAGAAAACGCATCTTACAACAAACCCAGAAGAGAATCATACATACATACATACTATCACTTCCAGCAACAAAAATAATAGGAACTAGCAATCATCTATCTGTAACAGCTCTCAACATCAATGGACTCAACTACCCAGTAAAAAGGCACAGACTAACAGACTGGATACATAAACAGGATCTAGCATTTTGCTGCATACAAGAAACATATCTCAGCGACAACGGCAGACACTACCTCAGAATAAAAACTTTTCCAAGCAAATGATCCCAAGGAACAAGCTAGTGTTGCCATCCTAATATCCAATAAAATAGATTTTCAACCAAAAGTTATCAAACCGTATGCGGAAGGATGCTTCATATTCATCAAAGGAAAAATCCACCAAGAGGAATTCTCAATTCTGAACATCTACGCCCCAAATGCAAGTGTACCCACATTCATAAAGGAGACTTTACTAAAGTCAAAGCACACATTGAAACTCACAAAACTCCAATACCCCGTTCTCACCAATGGACTGGTCACTGAAACAGAAACTAAGCAGACACAAAGAAACCGACCAAAGTTACGAACCAAATGAATTTAACAGATATCTACAGAACATTTCAACCCAAACCAAGAGAATATACCTTTTTCTCAGAACCTCATGGAAACTTCTCCAAAACTGACCATATAATCGAACACAGAACAAAACTCAACAGATTCAAGAAGATTGAAATAACCTCGTGCTTTCTATCAGATCACCACAGACTAAGGCTAGACTTCAACAACAACGAAAACAAAGAAAGCCATGGAAATGGAACAACTCTCTGCTCTATGATAACTCTGTCAGGAAAGGAATAAAGAAGGAAATCAAAGACTTTATAGAATTCAATGAAAATGAAGAAGCATCATGCCTAAAATTATGAGACACAATGAAAGCCGTGTTAAGGGGAAAAGTCACAGTACTAAGTGCCTCCGTGAAGAAATTGGAGAAATACCATACAAGCAACTTAACAGCACATCTGAAAGTGCTATAAATGAAAGAAGCAGACACACCCATGAGGAGTGGACAGCAGGAAATAATCAAACTCAGGACTGAAATCAACCATGTAGAAACAAAAGCACCATACAAAGAATCAACAAAACCAGGAACTGATTCTTTGAGAAAAATCTACAAGATAGATAAACCCTTAACCAAACTAAAGGGCCCAGAGGCAGTATCCAAATTAACAAAATCAGAAATGAAAAGGGAGTCATAACAACAGAAACTGAGGAAATTCAAAAAAAAAACCATCAGAACCTACTACAAAAGCCTATACCCAACATAACTGGAAAATCTAGATGAAATGGATGATTTTCTAGACAGATACCACATACAAAGTTAAATCAAGATCAGGTAAACTGTCTAAACAATCCCATCACCCCTAAAGAAATATAGTCATTAAAAACCTCCCAACCAAAAAGAGCCTACGGCAAGATGCTTTTAGTGCAGAATTCTGCCAGACCTTTAAAGAAGAGCTAATACCAATATTCCCCAAACTATTTCACAAAATAGAAACAGAAGACCACTATAGCTCATCCTATGAAGCCACAGTTACTCTAATACCTAAACCACATGAAGACCCAAAAAGGAAGAAAATTTTAGACCAATTTTGCTTATGAATATCAATGCAAAATTACTCAATGAAATTCGTACAAACCAAATCCAAGAACACATCAAAACGAACCTTCATCAAGATCAAGTAGGCTTCATCCCCAGGGAATGCTGGGATGGTTCAATAAATGAAAATTCATCAGCCTAATATACTATTTAAACATGCATAGCTTCATTAGATGCTAAAAATGTCTTCTACAAAATACAACACCCCTTCATGTTAAAAAGTCCTAGAGAGATCAGGAATTCATGGCACATACTTAACTATAATAAAAGCAATATATAGCAAACTAACAGCCAACATCAAATTAAGTGGAGTGAAACTGGACGCAATCCCACTAAACTCCAGGACAAGACAACGTTGCCCACTCTCTCCCTATCTAATCCATATTGTACTTAAAGTTCTAGCTAGAGCAATTAGAAAACAGGATATCAAAGGGATACAAATTGAAAAGGAAAAAGTCCAAGTACCACTATTT
Organism: Rattus norvegicus; assembly: GCF_021556685.1. Lineage (NCBI taxonomy): Eukaryota > Metazoa > Chordata > Mammalia > Rodentia > Muridae > Rattus > Rattus norvegicus. The sequence goes on from NC_141534.1 coordinate 218,281,683, forward strand.
GCAGATGATATGATTGTATACAAAACTGACCCCCAAAATTCCACCAAAGAATTACTGCAGGTGATTAAAAAACTACAGCAAAGTAGAGGGTTATAAAATTAACTCAAGCAAATCAGTAGCCTTCCTTTACACAAATGATAAACAGGCTTAGAAAGAAATTAGGGAAACAATACCTTTCACAATAGCCATAAATAATATAAAATATCTTGGGATAACTTGAACCAAGCAAGTGAAATATCTATATGACAAGAAGTTCAAATACCGCGGCCTGCAGCAGCTCTCTGCTCCCAGACCCCGAGAGAGAGAGACCCAACCGCCTGGTCAGGTGGGCACTCCTGAGGCTGCAGAGCGGAAGAGACCACCAACACTGCTCACCCCTGCCCACATCCCTACCCCAAGAGGAAACTGTATAAGGCCTCTGGGCTCCCGTGGGGGAGGGCCCAGGAGCGGCAGGACCCCTGCTTGAGACACCGCCGGAACCTGAAGGAAACAGACCGGATAAACAGTTCTCTGCACCCAAATCCCATGGGAGGGAGAGCTAAACCTTCAGAGAGGCAGACAAGCCTGGGAAACCAGAAGAGACTGCTCTCTACACACACATCTCGGACGCCAGAGGAAAAAGCCAAAGACCATCTGGAACCCTGGTGCACGGAAGCTCCCGGAAGTGGCGGCACAGGTCTTCCTGGTTGCTGCCACTGCAGAGTGCCCGTAGGCAGCACCCCAAGAGCGAACTTGAGCCTTGGGACCACAGGTAAGACCAAATTTTCTGCTGCAAGAAAGCTGCCTGGTGAACTCAAGACACAGGCCCACAGGAACAGCTGAAGACCTGTAGAGAGGAAAAACTACACGCCCGAAAGCAGAACACTCTGTCCCCATAACTGACTGAAAGAGAGGAAAACAGGTCTACAGCACTCCTGACACACAGGCTTATAGGACAGTCTAGCCACTGTCAGAAATAGCAGAACAAAGTAACACTAGAGATAATCTGATGGCGAGAGGCAAGTGCAGGAACCCAAGCAACAGAAACCAAGACTACATGGCACCATCGGAGCCCAATTCTCCCATCAAAACAAACATGGAATATCCAAACACACCAGAAAAGCAAGATCTAGTTTCAAAATCATTTTTGATCATGATGCTGGAGGACTTCAAGAAAGACGTGAAGAACTCCCTTAGAGAACAAGTAGAAGCCTACAGAGAGGAATCGCAAAAATGCCTGAAAGAATTCCAGGAAAACATAAATAAACAAGTAGAAGCCCATAGAGAGGAGACACAAAAATCCCTGAAAGAATTCCAGGAAAACACAATCAAACAGTTGAAGGAATTAAAAATGGAAATAGAAGCAATCAAGAAAGAACACATGGAAACAACCCTGGATATAGAAAACCAAAAGAAGAGACAAGGAGCTGCAGATACAAGCTTCACCAACAGAATACAAGAGATGGAAGAGAGAATCTCAGGAGCAGAAGATTCCATAGAAATCATTGACTCAACTGTCAAAGATAATGTAAAGCGTAAAAAGCTACTGGTCCAAAACATACAGGAAATCCAGGACTCAATGAGAAGTTCAAACCTAAGGATAATAGGTATAGAAGAGAGTGAAGACTCCCAGCTCAAAGGACCAGTAAATATCTTCAACAAAATCATAGAAGAAAACTTCCCTAACCTAAAAAAAGAGATACCCATAGACATACAAGAAGCCTACAGAACTCCAAATAGATTGGACCAGAAAAGAAACACCTCCCGTCACATAATAGTCAAAACACCAAACGCACAAAATAAAGAAAGAATATTAAAAGCAGTAAGAGAAAAAGGTCAAGTAACATATAAAGGCACACCAGACTTCTCGCCAGAAACTATGAAGGCCAGAAGACCCTGGACTGATGTCATACAGACCCTAAGAGAACACAAATGCCAGCCCAGGTTACTGTATCCTGCAAAACTCTCAATTAACATTGATGGAGAAACCAAGATATTTCATGACAAAACCAAATTTACACAATATCTTTCTACAAATCCAGCACTACAAAGGATAATAAATGGTAAAGCCCAACATAAGGAGGCAAGCTATACCCTAGAAGAAGCAAGAAACTAATCGTCTTGGCAACAAAACAAAGAGAATGAAAGCACACAAACATAACCTCACATCCAAATATGAATATAACAAGAAGCAATAATCACTATTCCTTAATATCTCTCAATATCAATGGCCTCAACTCCCCAATAAAAAGACATAGATTAGCAAACTGGATACGCAACGAGGACCCTGCATTCTGCTGCCTACAGGAAACACACCTCAGAGACAAAGACAGACACTACCTCAGAGTGAAAGGCTGGAAAACAACTTTCCAAGCAAATGGTCAGAATAAGCAAGCTGGAGTAGCAATTCTAATATCAAATAAAATCAATTTCCAACTAAAAGTCATCAAAAAAGATAAGGAAGGACACTTCACATTCATCAAAGGAAAAATCCACCAAGATGAACTCTCAATCCTAAATATCTATGCCCCAAATACAAGGGCACCTACATACGTAAAAGAAACCTTACTAAAGCTCAAAACACATATTGCACCTCACACAATAATAGTGGGAGATTTCAACACCCCACTCTCATCAATGGACAGATCATGGAAACAGAAATTAAACAGTGATGTCGACAGACTAAGAGAAGTCATGAGCCAAATGGACTTAACGGATATTTATAGAACATTCTATCCTAAAGCAAAAGGATATACCTTCTTCTAAGCTCCTCATGGTACTTTCTCCAAAATTGACCATATAGTTGGTCAAAAAACGGGCCTCAACAGGTACAGAAAGATAGAAATCATCCCATGCGTGCTATCAGACCAACACGGCCTAAAACTTGTCTTCAATAACAATAAGGGAAGAATGCCCACATATACGTGGAAATTGAACAATGCTCTACTCAATGATAACCTGGTCAAGGAAGAAATAAAGAAAGAAATTAAAAAACTTTTTAGAATTTAATGAAAATGAAGGTACAACATACCCAAACTTATGGGACACAATGAAAGCTGTGCTAAGAGGAAAACTCATAGCGCTGAGTGCCTGCAGAAAGAAACAGGAAAGAGCATATGTCAGCAGCTTGACAGCACACCTAAAAGCTCTAGAACAAAAAGAAGCAAATACACCCAGGAGGAGTAGAAGGCAGGAAATAATCAAACTCAGAGCTGAAATCAACCAAGTAGAAACAAAAAGGACCATAGAAAGAATCAACAGAACCAAAAGTTGGTTCTTTGAGAAAATCAACAAGATAGATAAACCCTTAGCCAGACTAACGAGAGGACACAGAGAGTGAGTCCAAATTAACAAAATCAGAAATGAAAAGGGAGACATAACTACAGATTCAGAGGAAATTCAAAAAATCATCAGATCTTACTATAAAAACCTATATTCAACAAAATTTGAAAATCTTCAGGAAATGGACAATTTCCTAGACAGATACCAGGTATCAAAGTTAAATCAGGAACAGATAAACCAGTTAAACAACCCCATAACTCCTAAGGAAATAGAAGCAGTCATTAAAGGTCTCCCAACCAAAAAGAGCCCAGGTCCAGACGGGTTTAGTGCAGAATTCTATCAAACCTTCATAGAAGACCTCATACCAATATTATCCAAACTATTCCACAAAATTGAAACAGATGGAGCCCTACCGAATTCCTTCTACGAAGCCACAATTACTCTTATACCTAAACCACACAAAGACACAACAAACCGAATTCAAGAGCACATCAAAACAATCATCCACCATGATCAAGTAGGCTTCATCCCAGGCATGCAGGGATGGTTTAATATACGGAAAACCATCAACGTGATCCATTATATAAACAAACTGAAAGAACAGAACCACATGATCATTTCATTAGATGCTGAGAAAGCATTTGACAAAATTCAACACCCCTTCATGATAAAAGTCCTGGAAAGAATAGGAATTCAAGGCCCATACCTAAACATAGTAAAAGCCATATACAGCAAACCAGTTGCTAACATTAAACTAAATGGAGAGAAACTTGAAGCAATCCCACTAAAATCAGGGACTAGACAAGGCTGCCCACTCTCTCCCTACTTTTTTTAAATATTTTATTTATTTATTTATTTATTTATTTATTTATTTATTTATTTATTTTGGAGCTGAGTATTTATTTTATTTATATATATATTTATATATGTACACTGTAGCTGTCTTCAGACACCAGAAGAGGGCATCAGATCTCATTACAGATGGTTGTGAGCCACCATGTGGTTGCTGGGATTTGAACTCAGGACCTCGGGAAGAGCAGTCGGTGCTCTTAACCACTGAGCCATCTCTCCAGCCCCACTCTCTCCCTACTTATTCAATATAGTTCTTGAAGTTCTAGCCAGAGCAATCAGACAACAAAAGGAGATCAAAGGGATACAGATCGGAAAAGAAGAGGTCAAAATATCACTATTTGCAGATGACATGATAGTATATATTAAGTGATCCCAAAAGTTCCACCAGAGAACTACTAAAGCTGATAAACAACTTCAGCAAAGTGGCTGGGTATAAAATTAACTCAAATAAATCAGTTGCCTTCCTCTATACAAAAGAGAAACAAGCCGAGAAAGAAATTAGGGAAGCGACACCCTTCATAATAGACCCAAATAATATAAAGTACCTCGGTGTGACTTTAACCAAGCAAGTAAAAGATCTGTACAATAAGAACTTCAAGACACTGAGGAAAGAAATTGAAGAAGACCTCAGAAGATGGAAAGATCTCCCATGCTCATGGATTGGCAGGACACACTCAAACTAATAGAAGAAAAACTAGGGAAACATCTGGAACACATGGGCACTGGAAAAAAATTTCCTGAACAAAACACCAATGGCTTATGCTCTAAGATCAAGAATCGACAAATGGGATCTCATAAAACTGCAAAGCTTCTGTAAGGCAAAGGACACGGTGGTTAGGACAAAACGGCAACCAACAGATTGGGAAAAGATCTTTACCAATCCTACAACAGATAGAGGCCTTATATCCAAAATATACAAAGAACTCAAGAAGTTAGACCGCAGGGAAACAAATAACCCTATTTAAAAAAGGGGTTCAGAGCTAAACAAAGAATTCACAGCTGAGGAATGCCGAATGGCTGAGAAACACCTAAAGAAATGTTCAACATCTTTAGTCATAAGGGAAATGCAAATCAAAACAACCCTGAGATTTCACCTCACACCAGTGCGATTGGCTAAGATCAAAAACTCAGGTGACAGCAGATGCTGGCGAGGATGTGGAGAAAGAGGAACACTCCTCCATTGTTGGTGGGATTGCAGACTGGTAAAACCATTCTGGAAATCAGTCTGGAGGTTCCTCAGAAAATTGGACATTGAACTGCCTGAGGATCCAGCTATACCTCTCTTGGGCATATACCCAAAAGATGCCTCAACATATAAAAGAGACACGTGCTCCACTATGTTCATCGCAGCCTTATTTATAATACCCAGAAGCTGGAAAGAACCCAGATGCCCTTCAACAGAGGAATGGATACAGAAAATGTGGTACATCTACACAATGGAATATTACTCAGCTATCAAAAACAACGAGTTTATGAAATTCGTAGGCAAATGGTTGGAACTGGAAAATATCATCCTGAGTGAGCTAACCCAATCACAGAAAGACATACATGGTATGCACTCATTGATAAGTGGCTATTAGCCCAAATGCTTGAATTACCCTAGATCCCTAGAACAAACGAAACTCAAGACGGATGATCAAAATGTGAATGCTTCACTCCTTCTTTAAATGAGGAAAAAGAATACCCTTGGCAGGGAAGGGAGAGGCAAAGATTAAAACAGAGACTTAAGGAACACCCATTCAGAGCCTGCCCCACATGTGGCCCATACATATACAGCCACCCAATTAGACAAGATGGATGAAGCAAAGAAGTGCAGTCATGGTGTTCTTGTCATGGCAATAGAAAAGTAACCAAGACAGGAAACTACTGTTGCTGCTTTTGGAGTTGTTTGGTTGTTTGGACTTTACCTGCCTGTTGAATTGACATCTGAATAGCTTTATTTATTCCTAGAGTACTGATGCTGTCAGTTATGGTCAGAGAAACTTCTTTTTACACTGGTTGCAGCTACTGCAAACTCAAAATGAGTCAAAGTGCTGGAAATACATGACTACTGAGTGCTAACTGGACATCTATATTACCCCTTCCAAGGCCCAAGGAACAAAATGAGGGGTTTAAAAGCCAGAGACTTTATATAGCCACTGTACACTTAAACTCTTAGCAGTTTTGGTTACCTGCACAAGACCCACCCAGATAGTCCAGTCAACATTCCATCATGGGAAGTAGAGAGGTTTGTAAGGTCATTTCCTTCTTATTGCCCATTGCTAGATGAAAGGGCTTATAAAGGCCTATTGCTCCTAAAGATTGATAGTCAGTTGTTTATTTTTAGGAATTTTTTTCAATTGAATAGCTACTGGAAGTTGTCAGCCGTAAATAACCTCTCATTCATATTTTTTACAGCCAATCCTAATGGAATTTTTTGCTTCACACACAAAAAAGACATTAAAGTACAAGGGGACTGTGTAAGAAGAAGAGGGGCACCAGTGGGGGTGAGAGAAGAACAAGAGCAAGGAGTGATAAATATGATAAAATATAATATATATGGAAATGTTACAATAACACTCATTATTATATATAACTAATTTATGCTAAAAATGTTTTTAAATTATTTAAATCCTGTGGATACATTTTTACAAATTAAATTCAATAAGCAAAAGGAAGAACAACACCTTTTAGTCCCTTTGAAAGAAAAATGTATCCATTATATTTAATAGTAGCATATTGTACCTTGACATCTAGACATGTATGTACCAAGCTTGTGTTTCCTTTATGCTCCCATTATGCTTACCTCAATGGTTAGGACATCTGTTGAATTCTTCATTCCATTTATGTGTGCAACTTTTATAAGTTCTTTTAAGCCCTTCTGGAGTTTGTTGGTCATAATCAGCCACCGCGCTGACTCTGACAGCCACCTGCTCAAGAAGAGGTTGGAATTATAAACAATTCTTGTGAGGTCATTTTCTGTGCCAAATTTGCCCTTGGATGGTTTTATTAGTCTAATGGTACAACTCATTCTGTTGTAGCAGTAAATATAATCCTATGTTTTCTGATACCTTCACTAGGAAACAATTCATCCATACAGTATCCTGTACTTTTGGAATGCAGGCCTGGAGTAATGTTGGTCTCCCTGCCATGACTTAGATGTAAACTTCATGGAGTTCCTGAACTGAAACATAGGGACCCCTATATAGTACTTTTCCAGATTTCCTTGTTAGAGTGTAGAAAATATTTAATCATAAAACGTTTCCTAATTAAGGACCTCTGAAGAAACTTTTCATACTAATTAAATCATCTGAATTGCATTCATTCCTATGCTGACAACCTGATGGCATCTAACCATGCATGACAGAAGCTGACTCAGTTTCTCATCTGTATATTGGGAGTATCAGTGCTATGGTGTTGGTTGATATGTTATGAAGTTTTAAATTATATGAGTAAGTCTGACAGAAGGTTTACACTTTTGTTGGTATGAACTCATCTCACTATATCAAACCTGTAATCACCTCTTAGACTCAATTCTAACTAAGTATGTCTCCTCTGCTGATCCAATAGTGTAGCACTTTTTAAATAATTTTTAAAAGAAGAAAGGGTACAATTTTGGAAGCTAAGCTCACGTGGTCTCTCGCACTCAGTAGAAGACTCCAAATTCCCCTGCTCAGGCCCATCCGGGCAACCCAGAAACTCACTGGAGTAATTTGAAGAGGAAAATTACATCTCAGCCGTACTATGACTTAGTCCTATCCTGAACATTGTATCTGTAGTAAAAGGAAAAAGGCAACCTGAGCCAACAAAAGAAGAAGGGGGCTAGAGAGATAGCTCAGTGACTAAGAACATTGACTATTCTTCCAAAGGTCCTGAGTTCAATTCCCAGAAACCACATGGTGGCTCATCACCATCTGTAATGGGATCCAAGGCCCTCTTCTGATGTGTCTGAAGACAGCTACAGGGTACTCAAATAAATAAATAAATAAATAAATAAATAAATAAATAAATAAATAAATAAATAATCTTAGAAAAAGGACAGGAGGAAGAGGAAGAAATAAACACTCGATCAACTAAGTTTTCAAACTGAAGAAATAAACACTCAATCAACAAAGTTTTCCAACTACCTCAGTTGCTGCTTAGAAACAAACACAAGATAAACCAAGGCAAGATGACTCTTACGAAAATTTACTAATCCCACAGTAGTGACCCATAATGAAAATGACCAGGAAAAGCTCCAGATAAATGATTCAACAAAATGATTACAACTATGTCAAGCACCTCAAATAAGATGCAAATATGCTCCAAGATAGCAAAAACAAAGGAATAAAATAAAGAATTTGATACAAGATATGAAAACATAATCAAGGGTTGGGGATTTAGCTCAGTGGTAGAGCGTTTGCCTAGCAAGCACAAGGCCCTGGGTTCGGTCCTCGGCTCTGGAAAAAAAAAAAACATAATCAACAAAGAGAATTACTGAAAACCACCCTGAAATGATGCTAAAAATTAAAACCTCAGTAATCCAAATAAAAACCTCGGTGGAGCCCAGACTGGCTTCCAACTAGTGATCCTCCTACCACCATCTCCTTCAGCAGATCCTACCAGTCTGTGCCACCGTAACTGGCTGTTTAGTCTTGGGGGTTTTGTTAGATCCCTAACGGTGGGAGTGGACTGTCTCTGACTCTTTTGCCTGCTCCCAGAACCTTTTCTCATGTACTAGGTTGCTGCAGTGGATCGTACATGCTCGGCCCAGGAGTGAGTGGCACCGTTAGAGGGTGAGCCACTGTTGGAGTAGGTGCGTCACTGTGGGTGTGGGCTTTAAGACTCTCACCCTAGCTGCCTGAAAGCCAGTATTCTGCTAGCAGCCTTCAGATGAAGATGTAGAACTCTCAGCTCCTCCTGCACCATGCCTGCCTGGATGCTGCCATGTTCCTGCCTTGATGGCAATGGACTAAAACTCCGAACCTGTAAGATGGTCCTAATTAAATGTTGTCCTTATAAGAGTTGCCTTGGTCATGGTGCCTGTTCACAGCAGTAAAACCCTAACTGAGATGGTCGCCTTGTCCAGACTTGAAATGAGGGTTTATGGCTACTCTTATTACATCTTATTATGTTTAAGCTGACATCACTGGGCGGTCTGCTCTTTTCTGAAGGGAAATGAAGAAGCAGTAGATCTGGGGCAGAGTAGAGGTGGGGGAAAGTCTGCAGTTGAGGTGTATTGTATGAGAGAAAAATATATTTTTTGAAAATTATGTTTTTAAAATACATAAATTAAAACAATGTTAGAAGAAAACAAACAAAAAGCTCACTTGAAAGCCTCATCAACAGAATGGAAGGCAAAGTAGAAGAAACATGCTTTAAAGGTCAACAATACATTTTTTTTAAGTACAACCAACATCAGGAGAATTTCTATTCAAAGGATCTAATTTTAGACTCCTTTGATTTCCATCTTTATTAAATTGGGTATTTCTTACTTACATTTCAAATTCCCTTTCCCAGTTTCCAGGCCAACATCCCCCAACCCCTCCCCCTCCCCTTCTATATGGGTGGTCTCCTCCCCATCCTCGCCCCATTACTGCCCTCCCCACAAGAAACCCATTCACTGGGGGTCCAGCCTTGGCAGGACCAAGGGCTTCCCCTTCCACTGGTGCTCTTACTAGGCTATTCATTGCTACCTACGCAGTTGGAGCCCAAGGTGAGACCATGTACAGTCTTTGGGTAGTGGCTTAGTCCCTGGAAACTCTGGTTGGTTGGCATTGTTCATATGGGGTCTCATGTTGTGGTTTGCCCTGGAGTTATCTGTATTTTGATGCTAATTCCACTGTGCCAAGGACAGCTGCCTAGTCACATACTAAGGAATCAGGTGACTTTGCCACAAACTTCTCTCCATTGAATTTGCAAAATACAGGTACGGAGCAGGTACAGGATAGAAGGAGGCCTGTCATAGGAGGAGAAAGAAGGATCGGCTGGAGAGAAGTTTGAAGGAAGAAGAGGAGACTGGAACCGAAAGGAAGACAGTGGGGTAGAGAGAGAGAAGCCATGGCAGGACGATGGAGGCTGATGTTAGGATTCCGCTCTGGGGGTTGGGGATTTAGCTCAGTGGTAGAGCACTTGCCTAACAAGCACGAGGCCCGGGGTTTGGTCCCTAGCTTCAGGAAAAAAAAAAAAGATTCTGCTCTGTGTATTTACAGGTTGTTATCAATGTTCTTAAGGGATGGATGGCACCAGGTTTGCATGATTAAGTGGGCAATTATATCTTATCAATTGGGTCAAAGATTATTGTGTTGTGTGCTCTTTTATGTGACAGTTTGAGTGTAGGAAACTGTGTGGCGGCAGGAGACACTGGGCCGCCATGGAGTTGGGATGTGTTTCCACCAAGATATCTAGGAGATATCTCGGGGCACTGTGGTGCTGGAACAAGCGAGGTAAAAGACAACAATACTTTTTTTTTTATTTTTTATATTTTACAAGAACAGTCCCAAGCCCCTTCAGCTCTTAAAGTCATTTCTCTTATTCCTTCAACAGGGGACCTGTTCTCAGTTCAGTGGTTTGCTGCTGGCATTTGCCGGTGTATTTGCTGTATTCTGGCTGTGTCTCTCAGGAAAGATCTACATCTGGTTCCTGTCGGCCTGCATTTCTTTGCTTCATCCACCTTATCTAGTTTGGTGGCTGTATATGTATGGGCCACATGTGGGGAAGGCTCTGAATGGGTGTTCCTTCTGCCTCTGTTCTAAACTTTGCCTCCCTATTCCTTCCTAAGGGTTTTCTTGTTCCCCTTTTGAAGAAGGAGTGAAGGATTAGCATTTTGGTCATCCTTCTTGAGTTTCATGTGTTCTATGCATCTAGGGTAATTCAAGTATTTGGGCTAATAGCCACTTATAAATGAGTGTATACCATGTGTGTTTTTCTGTGATTGGGTTACCTCACTCAAGGTAATATTTTCCAGTTCCAGCCATTTGCCTATGAATTTCATGAAGTCATTGTTTTTGATAGCTGAGTAGTATTCCATTGTGTAGATGTACCACATTTTCTGTATCCATTCCTCTGTTGAAGGGCATCTGGGTTCTTTCCAGCTTCTGGCTATTATAAATAAGGCTGCTATGAACATAGTGGAGCACGTGTCTTTGTTATATGTTGGGGCATCATTTGGGTATATGCCCAAGAGAGGTATAGCTGGGCCCTCAGGTAGTTCAATGTCCAATTTTCTGAGGAACCTCCAGACTGATTTCCAGAATGGTTTTACCAGTATGAAATCCCACCAACAATGTAGGAGTGTTCCTCTTTCTCTACATCCTTGCCAGCATCTGCTGTCACCTGAGTTTTTGATCTTAGCCATTCTCACTGGTGTGAGGTGAAATCTCAGGGTTGTTTTGATTTGCATTTCCCTTATGACTAAAGATGTTGAACATTTCTTTAGGTGTTTCTCAGTCATTCAGCATTCCTCAGCTGTGAATTCTTTGTTTAGCTCTGAACCCCATTTTTTAATAGGGTTGTCTCCCTGCGGTCTAACTTCTTGAGTTCTTTGTATATTTTGGATATGAGTCCTCTATCTGTTGTAGGATTGGTAAAGATCTTTTCCCGATCTGTTGGCTGTCCTTTTGTCCTAACAACAGTGTCCTTTGCCTTACAGAAGCTTTGCAGTTTTATGAGATCCCATTTGTCGATTCTTGATCTTAGAGCATAAGCCATTGGTGTTTTGTTCAGGAAATTTTCTCCAGTGCCCATGTGTACGAGATTCTTCCCCACTTTTTCTTCTATTAGTTTGAGTGTATCTGGTTTGATGTGGAGGTCCTTGATCCACTTGGACTTAAGCTTTGTACAGGGTGATAAGAATGGATCGATCTGCACTCTTCTACATGCTGACCTCCAGTTGAACCAGCACCATTTGCTGAAAATGCTATCTTTTTTCCATTGGATGGTTTTGGCTCCTTTGTCAAAAATCAAGGAACCATAGGTGTGTGGGTTCATTTCTGGGTCTTCAATTCTATTCAACTGGTCTATCTGCCTGTATCTGTACCAATACCATACAGTTTTTATCAGTATTTCTCTGTAATACTGCTTGAGTTCAGGGATAGTGATTCCCCCAGAAGTCCTTTTATTGTTGAGGATAGTTTTAGCTATCCTGGGTTTTTTGTTATTCCAGATGAATTAGCAAATTGTTCTGTCTAACTCTATGAAGAATTGGATTGGCATTTTGATGGGGATTGCATTGAATCTGTAGATTGCTTTTGGTAAAATTGACATTTTTACTATATTAATCCTGCCAATCCATGAGCATGGGAGATCTTTCCATCTTCTGAGATCTTCTTCGATTTCTTTATTCAAAGGCTTGAAGTTCTCATAATACAGATATTTCACTTGCTTGGTTAAAGTCACACCGAGGTATGTTATGTTATTTGGTACTATTATGAAGGGTGTTGTTTCCCTAATTTCTTTCTCAGCTTGTTTCTCTTCTGTGTAGAGGAAGGTTACTGATTTATTTGAGTTAATTTTATACCCAACCACTTTGCTGAAGGTGTTTATAAGGTTTAGTAGTTCTCTGGTGGTAGTTTTGTGATCACTTAAATATACTATATCATCTGCCAATAGTGATATTTTGACTTTTTCCTTTCCGATCTGTATCCCTTTTGTTGTCTGATTGCTCTGGCTAGGACTTTGAGAATTATATTGAATAAGTAGGGAGAGAGTGGGCAGCCTTGTCTAGTCCCTGATTTTAGTGGGATTGCTTCAAGCTTCTCTCCATTTAGTTTAATGTTAGCTACTGGTTTGCTGTATTTGGCTTTTACTATGTTTAGGTATGGGCCTTGAATTCCTGTTCTTTCCAGGACTTTTATCATGAAGGGGTGTTGAATTTTGTCAAATGCTTTCTCAGCATCTAATAAGATTATCATGTGGATTTTATCTTTCAGTTTGTTTATATAGTGGATTACATTGATGGTTTTCTGTATATTAAACTATCCCTGCATACCTGGGATGAAGCCTACTTGATCATGATGGATGATTGTTTTGATGTGTTCTTGGATTCAGTTTGCAAGAATTTTATTGAGTATTTTTGCGTCGATATTCATAAGGGAAATTGGTCTGAAGTTCCCTTTCTTTGTTGGGTCTTTTTGTGGTTTCTGTATAAGAGTAATTGTGGCTTCATAGAAGGAATTCGGTAGCGCTCTGTCTGTTTCAATTTTGTGGAATAGTTTGGATAGTGTTGGTATGAGGTGTTCTATGAAGGTCTGATAGAATCCTGCACTAAAGCTATCTGGACTTGGGCTCTTCTTGGTTGGAAAACTTTTAATGACTGACTCTAATTCGCTAGGAGTGATGGGGTTGTTTAAATGGTTTCTCTGTTCCCAATTTAACTTTGGTACCTGGTGTCTGTCTAGGAAATTGTTCATTTCCTCCAGATTGTCAAGTTTTGTTGAATATAGGCTTTTTTAGTAGGATCTGATGATTTTTTGAATTTCCTCTGATTCTGTTGTTATGTCTCCCTTTTCATTACTGATTGTGTTAATTTGGACACACTCTCTGTGTCCTCTGCTTAGTCTGGCTAAGGGTTTATCTGTCTTGTTGATTTTCTCAAACGACCAGCTTTTGGTTCTGTTGATTCTTTTATAGTCCTTTTTGTTTCTACTTGGTTGATTTCAGCTTTGAGTTTGATTATTTCCTGTCTTCTACTCCTCCTGGGTGTATTTGCTTCTTTTCATTCTAGAGCTTTTAGGTGTGCTGTCAAGCTGCTGATATATGCTCTCTCCTGATTCTTTCTCCAGGCACTCAGAGCTATGAGTTTTCCTCTTAGCACAGCTTTCATCGTTTTCATAAGTTTGGGTATGTTGTACCTTCATTTTCATAAAATTCTAAGAAGTCTTTCATTTCTTTCTTTATTACTTTCTTGACCAGGTTATCATTGAGTAAAGCATTGTTCAACTTCCATGTATATGTGGGCGTTCTTTCCTTATTGTTATTGAAGACCTGCTTTAGCCTGTGGTATTCTAATAGGACACATGGGACTATTTCTATCTTTCTGTATCTGTTGAGGCCTGTTTTATGACCGATTATATGGTCAATTTTGGAGAAAGTACCATGAGGTGGTGAGAAGAAGGTATATCCTTTTGTTTTAGGATAGAATGTTCTATAAATATCTGTTAAGTCCATTTGGTTCATAACTTCTGTTAGTCTGTCTATGTCTCTGTTTAAATTCTGTTTCCATGATCTGTCCATTGATGAGAGTGGGGTGATCTGTCCATTGATGAGAGTGGGGTGTTGAAATCTCCTACTATTAGTAAGAGATTTGAGCTTTGTATTTCTAGCATAGATATTTAGGATTGAGAGTTCATCTTAGTAGATTTTTCCTTTGATGAATATGAAGCGTCCTTCCTTATCTTTTTTGATGACTTTTGGTTGAAAATCGATTTTATTCGATATTAGAATGGCCACTCCAGCTTGCTTCTTCAGACCATTTGCTTGGAAAGTTGTTTTCCAGCCTTTCACTCTGAGGTAGTATCTGTCTTTGTCTCTGAGGTGTGTTTCCTATAGGCAGCAGAATGCAGGGTCCTCATTGTGCATCCAGTTTGTTAATCTATGTCTTTTTATTGGGGAGTTGAGACCATTGATATTGAGAGATATTAAGGAATAGTGATTACTGCTTCCTGTTATATTCATATTTGGAGGTGAGATTATGTTTGTGTGCTTTTCTTCTCTTTGTTTTGTTGCAAAACGATTAGTTTCTTGCTTTGTGTAGGGTGTAGCTTGTCTCTTTGTGTTGGGCTTTACCATTTATTATCCTTTGTAGGGTTGGATTTGTAGAAAGATATTGTGTAAATTTGGTTTTGTCATGGAATATCTTGGTTTCTCCATTTATGTGGGCTTTTTTTTTTTACAACTACAGAACATTTCTTTATTTTTCACTAAGACTTTCCCAGAGGACATAATTAACCTTGTCCCCATCCCACCCCCCACCAAGGGTTAGTGTGCTCACTGCTATAAAGCAGACTCAGACCGTTTCAAGAATTGAAACCAACCTTAAATGACAAAAAATGCTTTCTAGCTGAATTTTCATAAAAATGTTTAAGTAAAAAAATGAAAGTAAAGGAGCAAAAGAGCAACAGTGGCTTCAGAGTGAAAAGATCATTCACAGTTCACGTCAGACATTCAATCTTGGCTCGAGTCTAACACAGTGGAAACAGGCTCACTATCATACAAAAGGTTCACTACAGCGTGCTGTGGGCACCTGTTCCAAGTCCACCCCCAGCCCCTAAAGCTTCCAACTCAATTACTTCCCAGACTTTTGGGCCTGTTGACGGAGGGGCACATAGATCTTCTCTTTGATCCAGTCTTTGTTATACAGCTGGTATGTCTGTGTATCAGCTCGGTAAACAAGACAGCTAAGATCTGCCAAATCATCAATAAAATCAAACAACTGACTGATATCATATGTGACAGAAGGGCTGATGGGATTCATTCTCTTCAGATGTTCTTCATACATTTTTCAAACACCTTCCATGCATTCATTCACACACTCATAGTCAGCATAAGTCCTGCCTTCTGGCCTCTTGGTAGGCTGTACCAACAAAATAGCATGAGACATCATGCCAAATGCTTTGCTGCAGCTGCCGATAACACCTCCTCTCAGTTTATGTTAATTGAGAATTTTGCTGGATACAGTAACCTGAGCTGGCATTTGTGTTCTCTTATGGCCTGTATGACATCTATCCAGGATCTTCTGACTTTCATAGTCTCTGGTGAGAAATCTGGTGTAATTCTGATAGGTCTGCCTTTACATGTTACTTGACATTTTTCCCTTACTGCTTTTAATATTCTTTCTTTGTTTTATGCATTTGGTGTTTTGACTATTATGTGACAGGAGGAGTTTCTTTTCTGGTCCAATCTACTGGGAGTTCTGTAGGCTTCTTGTATGTTTGTGGGCATCTCTTTCTTTAGGTTAGGGAAGTTTTCTTCTATGATTTTGTTGAAGATATTTGCTGGTCCTTTGAATTGGGAGTCTTCGCTCTCTTCTATACCTATTATCCTTAGATTTGATCTTCTCATTATGTCCTGGATTTCCTGTATGTTTTGGGCCAGTACGTTTTTCCATTTTACATTATCTTTGGCAGTTGTGTTGATGATTTCTATGGAATCTTCTGCTCCTGAGATTCTCTCTTCTATCTCTTGTATTCTGTTGGTGATGCTTGTATCTATGGCTCCTTGTCTCTTCTTTTGGTTTTCTATATCCAGGGTTGTCTCCCTTTGTGCTTTCTTTATTGTTTATATTTCCATTTTCAATTCCTTCACCTGTTTGAGTGTGTTTTCCTGAAATTCTTTTAGGGATTTCTGTGTTTCCTCTCTAAGGGCTTCTATGTGTTTACTTGTGTTTTCCTACATTTCTCTGAGGGAGTTCTTTATGTCTTTCTTGAAGTCCTCCATCACCATGATCAAATGTGATTTTAAGTCTAGATCTTGCTTTTCTGGTGTGTTTGGATATTCAGTGTTTGCTTTGGTGGGAGAATTTGGCTCTGATGGTGCCATGTAATCTTGGTTTCTGTTGCTTGGGTTCCTGTGCTTGCCTCTTGCCATCGGGTTGTCTCTGGTGTTATCTTGTTCTGCTATTTTTGACAGTGGCTTGACAGTCCTATAGGCCTGTGTGTCAGGAGTGCTGTAGACCTGTTTTCCTGTTTTCTTTCAGCCAGTTATGGGAACAGAGTGTTCTGCTTTCAGGCATGTAGTCATTCCTGTCCACTGGCTTTCAGCTATTCCTGTGGGCGTGTGTCCTAAGTCCACCAAGCAGGTCACTTGGAGCAGAAAAGTTGGTCTTACCTCTGGTCTTGGGCCTGAAGTCACTCCTCTTTGAGAAGCAGCAACCAGAAGGGCCTGCCCCTACTTCTGGGTCCCTGTGCACAGAGGGCCCTGATGGTGCTAGGTGTTTTCCTCTAGAGTCAGAAATGTGGGCATAGAGTAGTCTCCTCTGGTTTCCCAGGTGTGTCTGTCCCTCTGAAGGTCTAGCTCTCCCTCCCACGGGATTTGGGTGCAGGGAGCTGTTTGCTGGGTCTGCTCAGATCCGGGCACAGTCTGGACCGCAGGGCTCCTGCAGCTTGACTGCCCCTATCTTCCTGTTCCCAGGGGCCCTATACAGTTTCCTCTTGGGCCAGGGATGTGGACAAAGGTAGGCAGAAGTGGCGGTCTCTCCTGCCCCGCAGTCTCATCATTGCCCATACGTCTTTACAATGAGCTCTCTCTCCCATGGGGACTTGGGAGCAGGGAGCTGTGGGCCAGGATCAGCAAGGTTCGGGCTCCAGCTAGAAATTGGAAGTGTCTGGTCCCAGAGGAATTTTGCCTTTGTGTGTCCTGAGTACACCAGGCAGGTCACTTGTAGCAGAAAAGTTGGTCTTACCTCTGGTCTCAGGCCTGAAGTTGCTCCTCGGCACTGGGTTTCAGCTCTCCATGAGGGCAGCAACCAGAAGGGCCTGCCCCTACTTCTGGGTCCCTGTGCACAGGGGGCCCAGATGGCGCTAGGTGTTTTCCTCTAGAGTCAGAAATGTGGGCAGAGAGTAGTCTTCTCTGGTTTCCCAGGTGTGTCTGCCCCTCTCAACAATATATTTTTTAGTTTTAAATATGTATAAAAAGATGTTGCTTGAGGAGTTCCACATCTTTTACCAACTTCAAAAGAAGCTGAGAGTCCATAAAGGGGCCTGTTTTTAACTCTAGGTTAAGACTACAAAGTGGGGGAAGATCCACATCTCCCAGTAGCTTTAACAGTAGCTGAAGAACTAGGCTGGGCTAGATATGACTCTGGGTAAGGCCCACAGCCATGAAAAGTGTTTTCTAACTCACAACACAAGCTACAAACCCAGTCAGGAGGGCCTAGCTGACACAAGACTATTTGAACCTCAGAGGAGCAATAAAAATAGATATTCCAGCCCTAAAAACCAGTACCTCAGAAGAAAGGGGCATCTCAATCCTACTAGAACTGATTCTTTCACTGAACATTGCAAACAGCACCACTGAAATTTTAAAAGAGGACAGTAACTTCTAAATAAAAATATAAAAATAATAAAAGGAAAATACAACCAACAAATTAACTTCAGATGTGCAAGTCTCATCACAAAAACAGAAATAACAAGGAAAACCAACACAGTATGTCCCCTCTACAAATCATTACTCCCATAATAATTGCACTTAATGAAAATGACTTGGAAGAACTATCAATGAATTAAAAATAATGATAAGTACATAGAAACA